>NC_059431.1:15706827-16009952 GCF_021028975.2 Sphaerodactylus townsendi
CGGGCTTATAATGTACGGGCGCAGAGAGTGGAGCAGAATTTCTCCTCCCCCCAAAATCATCAGTGTGCGGGATCCAAACATCTTTAGTAACAGGTTCCCATGGTGGTGGGATCTTAAACTGCCAGGTGCCACAGGGGTACACAGGCATGGCTGGCATTCCGGGCAGGACATCTGGGAGGCTGTGGCAAGGACGCAGCCGGCCAAGGCCAGTCCCAAGGAAACGGTCGCATGCAGGTGTGACTGCCACTGTGCACCTCCTAAGCAGACTGCTTCAAGTTCTGCTTACTGCTGAGAGGAGGTGTAACTAAGGCAAAATCACGCGGCAAAATCACCAATTAGTAACCCCTCTCGCACAAAAATAATTAGTAACCTACTCTCGGGAACCTGTGAGAACCTGCTGGATCCCACCTCTGCCCCAAATACTAGAATTTGAGGGCATCCAGTGAATTTGATGGGCAAAAGATTCAGAACGGACAAAATGAAATCCTCCTTTCTGCAGAGAGCAATTAAAATATGGAATTCGCTGCCAGAGGATGTAGCGATGGCCCCCAGCCTAGACAGCTATAAAAGTTCCCTTTGTCGAATACAAGATCCTAGACTGAAACTCAGGTCTCTAAAACTGGTTTCAGATGATGCTTTTGTTGGGGTGGCAGCTGTTGAAGAGCAGTAAGCAGCTGAGCCTGGGTGTGTCATGGTTGCTGGTTCCATGGTTCCTGCCAGGCCTGGACCTAATAGGCTTGCCAACCTCCAGTGTGGGCCTGGAGATCTCCAAAAATTACAATCAATCTCCGGACGACAGAGATCACTCGCCTAGAGAAAGTGATTACTTTGGAAGGTGGACTCTAATGCATTATACCCCACTGAGATCCGTTCCCTCCCCAAACCCTAAGCTTCCTCAAGCTGCACCCACCAATCTTCAGGAATTTCCCAACCAAGATTCGGCAACCCAAACATTTTGCCCTCAAAGGATAGAACAGCCTTGGAAAGGGCCCAGACCCCTCCCGCTGCCTTTTATTGACAGAAACCTAAAAACTAGCAATACTGTTGCCTAGCAAAGGCCATAGGGGGCAGTTGTTATTTAAAGCTACAAGCTGTGTATCTACTATTTGGATGAAAAAAAACAACAACAACACTTTTTAAAAAAGATTTCAGATTTTTGCAAACCTGGGGCTTTTCTGGGGTTTGTTGGAAAGACCTGTCACGTCTGTCCACAGCCCCAGACTCTGCATTTAGGTATCTACACATGGGGTCGTGCTGGGAATCAGATACATTGATGATGGTGGTGGTGGTGGTGGTGTCTGAGGGAATCACTGACTCCTGGACAAGCCTTTCAGTACAACAATACATATCTGCACAGTGTTGCCAACCTCCAGGTCGTGGCTGGAGATTGCCTTTTATTACAACTGATCTCAGGGGGAGAAAGATCACTTCCCCTGGATAAAATGACTGCTTTAGACAGTATATTCTATAGCTGTAGGAGACCATAATCTGTGCCAGGGATCATACTCTTACTCTTTTGCATGGGCTTCACCTAATTGGCCATACTGGCAGGGGCTAATTGGGAATTGTAGTTCATAACATCTGGAGTGCCAAAGGTTCGCCACCACTGCCCTATAGTATTATACCCCATGGTAGTCCCTCCCCGCCCATTCCAGTATTTTCAGATTCCATCCCCCCCAAAACTGTCAGTCTTTAATCTCAAGCTTCTCTTTTGTATTTTGTATTGAAATGAGCTCTGTCCCACCTGTCCAGCAGGCAGAAGCGCTCAAACGCACTTTCTTTGGAAGAAAACAATCACACAAACCATCAAAGCACATTTGGGTGCTGTGTGGTTTCCGGGCTGTGTGGCCGTGTTCTAGCAGCATTCTCACCTGACATTTCGCCTGCATCTGCGGCTGGCATCTTCAGAGGATCTGATGTTGGGAAAGCAAGTGGAGTATATATACTTTGTTACTAAGAACATAAGAACATAAGAACAAGCCAGCTGGATCAGACCAAAGTCCATCTAGTCCAGCTCTCTGCTACTCGCAGTGGCCCACCAGGTGCCTTTGGGAGCTCACATGCAGGATGTGAACGCAATGGGTTCTTCGGCAAAGGTTAGTTCCTGAGCTACCTTGGTCTGTTAAGGCATATACTGCAACTTCAGATCAAGGAGGATCAAGATTGGCAGCCATAAAATCGACTTCTCCTCCATAAATCTGTCCAAGCCCCTTTTAAAGCTATCCAGGTTAGTGGCCATCACCACCTCCTGTGGCAGCATATTCCAAATACCAATCACATCGTTGCAGAAGAAGCAGCCTTTTCTATTAGTCCTAATTCTTCCCCCCAAAGCATTTTTCTGTTCGAATGCCCCCTGGTTCTAGTAGAGACAGAGAAAGAGAGGCACCTCTCTGTCAACATTTTCTACCCCATGCAGTACTCTTGTAGACTTCAAATCAGGTCCTCAGTCAGCTTCTCCCTCTCCAAACTAAAGAGTCCCAAACGCCAGTAGCCTCTCCTCATAGGAAAGGTGCCCCAGTCCCTCAATCATCCTTGTTGTCTTCTTCTGCACTTTTTCTATCTCCTCAACATCCTTTCTCAGATGTATGCGATCAGAACTGGACATAGGTACTCCAAGTGCGGTTTACTCACTGCTTTATGAGTAAGGGCATGACAATCTTTGCAGTTTTATTCTCAATTCTCTTTCTAATGATCCCCAGTGCATAGAGTTTTCTTCTGTTTTTTACAGTTGCCACACATTTGTTGACATTCCTGCTGGAACTATCAACTAAGACGCCTAAATCCTCTTCTTTCCTAGTTCCAGTAATTTTATAGCACTTGACCCCTGTGAAGGCAGTGTGTGAAGTTTGGATCTTTTTGCCCCTATGTGCATCACTTTACATTTTGCTACATTGAACTGCATTTAAGTGCCTTCCACTCACCTAATTTATCAAGGTCCGCTAAGCCTCTTCGCAACTCCTTCGTGGTTTCTCGCCACCCTACATAATTTGGTATCATCTGCAAACTTGGCCACCACGCTACTTCCACCCTTACTTCCAGGTCACGATGAATAGGTTAAAGAGCACTGGTCCCAAAACGGATCCTTGGGGGACACCACTCCCTACATCTCTCCATTGTGAGAACTTCCCATTTACACCCACTCCTTTTTACACCCACTTGCTTCCTGTTTCTCAACCAGTTTTTAATCCATAGGAGGACTTCCCCTCTTATTCCTTCATTGCTGAGTTTTCTCAATAGTCTCTGGTGAGGAACTTTGTCAAAAGCCTTTTGGAAATCTACCATACAATGTCCACTGTTCTCACCCCTGTCCAAATGCCTGTTTACACCCCTCAAAGAACTCTAGTAAGCTTCTGTAAGACAGGATTTGCCTCTGCAAAAGCCATGCTGACTCTTTCTCAGCAGGTCTTGCTTTTCTACATGTTTTATAATTTTATCTCTTGAATAGATAGATTCTACTAATTTACTATGAAACAGATGTCAAACTGACTGGCCTGTAATTTCCCGGGTCCCCCCTAGATCCTTTTCTAAAAGATTGGTGTGACATTGGTTATCTTCCAGTCTTCTAGGACAGCCTGATTTCAGGGATAAGTTGCATATTAAAGTGAGAAGATCAGCAATTTCATGTTTGAGCTCTTTAAGAACTCTTGGGTGAATGCAATCTGGGCCAGGGGATTTGGTAACATTTAGTTTATCAATGGCTGCCAGAACTTCTTCCTTGTCTACCGCTATCTTTGCTAGTTCCTCGGATTCGGCCTCCTACAGCTTAGTTCAGGTGCAGGAATGTTCCTCAATTTCCTCTTAAAGGAAGACAGATGCAAAGAATTCATTCAGCTTCTCTGCAATCATTCTGGCACCATTTGACCATGTTCCCTCTCATATTCCTTTCATCAGTCAAACTGGGACTTCCATTTTCTAAAAGACATTTTCTTTTTCTCTGATAATTTCCTCAACCTCTCTTGTTAACCATGGTGGCTTTCTTTTAGTCTAAAAGGTGCTGCCTTTTCTAACCTAGGGAAACAAGCCATTCCAGCTGAGCTTTTATTACTGTGTTTTTAAATAACCTCCAAGCATCCTGGACAGTTTTGACTCTCTTGATTTTCCCTTTCAGCTTCCTCAAGACTATCCCCTTTCATCTTTGAGAAATTTCCCTTTCTGAAGGTAAACAACTACATTAGTAGTTGCCACTTGTTCTCAAGATAAAGGAGATACTGAATCTGGACAGCATTGTGGTCGCTAAGCTCCCCATCGGCTCAACAACACTGACTTCCTGCACCAGGTCCTGGGTCCCACATAGAATTAGATCTAGGATCACCTCTCCCCTGGCTGGTTCCACAACCATCTGCTCTAAGCCACAGTCATTTCGCATATCCCAGGAATGCTCTCTCCCTACTATGACCTTGAACATGCATTTTTCCAGTTTATATGGGAGAAAGTTAAAATCACCCACTACTCACTAAGCATTCTTTGTTTCTTTGTTGGCCTCTCTAATTTCTTTTTCCATCCCAGAATCCTCTTTGTGCACTTTGGTCTGGGGGACTATAATATATTCCTAACATTAAACTGTCCTTCACACCTGGTATTGATATCCAATAGTGATTCCTGTAGGGGAACCAGCTCCCCTTGCATTATCTATTTTATGTGATACTATGCTCTCTTTGGATGTAAAGGGCAACTCCACCCCCAATGCGCTCTGTCCTATCCTTCCTATAGAGCCTGTAGCCTGGCATAACAGCATCCACCTGGTTCTTCTCATTCCACCATGTCTCTGTAATGCCCACTATATCAAAGTCCTCCTTCAAAACTCTGTACTCTAGCTCCCCCCATTTTAGGTCGAATGCTTTTACTATTAGCATAGAGACACCTGTATACCCTGCTCCCCTGTCCTTAACCTGGGATTTATGTGCTTTACCCTCAAGTCTTTTGTGACACTATCCCTTGTCACATGCACATTGCCATGTTCCTCGCCTGTATGTGGTTGATTTAGAAAAACCTCTCCCTCTGTCTGCATCCCCATATAGATACTGTATTCCGAACCGAAGTCACCCCAGCTCCTGTCGGCTTTCCCCCAGTGATCAGTTTAAAAGCTGTTCTGCCACCTTTTTAATGTTGAGCGCCAGCAGCTCGCTGGTTCCTCTTTGGTTAAGATGAAGCCCGGCCCCGCTTGTGCAGGCCTGCCTTTGTCCCAAAAGTGTTGTCTCAGTTCCCACAAATCGGAAACCCTCTGCCTTACACCACCTTTCTCATCCACGCATTAAGACCCTGTATCTCCCGCTTTTCTGCCTAGTTTTGCCCTGGCAGCTGGGGTGGAACGGGTAGCATTTCTGAGAATGCCAATCTTGGAGGTCCTGGACTTCAACCTGTTTCCTAGCAGCCTAAATTTAGCTTCCAGGAACCTCCCGGCTACATTTCCCAATGTCGTTGGTGCTAATATGGGACCACAACTGCTGACTCCACCCCAGCACTGTCTGTAAAAGCCTATTCTAGACGAAGCGCGACATCCACAACCTTCGCATCAGGCAGTGGGTGCCACACAATGCCATGTATGGCCATTCACGCTTCTCACAAATCCCAAACTCTCTACATTTCTAATGATCGAACCACCCACTACAAGGAGCTCCCCACTCTCCTCGGGAGGTAACCTCAAAAGGAAGAGGATAGCTGATCACCAGTTAAGGAAGGGATCCCATCTAAGGGAGCATCTTCCCCCACCTCAGACTGGCACCCTCCGTCCCCAAGACCTTCATTCTCCATGACATCTGAAGAGATGTCACCTTGGGAGTGGGACCCGGCTGTTAAGTCCCTGAAAGCCTCATCCGTCACCCTCTCTGCCTCTTTCAGCTACTCACAGACAATGTTTCTTCACCCGCCCTGGACACTCCAACAGGTATATATACTCCACTTGCTTTCCCAACATCAGATCCTCTGAAGATGCCAGCCGCAGATGCAGGCGAAACGTCAGGAGAGAATGCTGCTAGAACACGGCCACACAGCCCAGAAACCACACAGCACCCAATGATTCCGGTCGTGAAAGCCTTCGACAATACATCAAAGCCCAGTTTGTTTATCTTTGACCCTCTTTTTGGGGGGTGGGGGGAGAGGGGACTGGCAATACCCATCCACTGCAAGAGAAAAATATATCTTGCTTTTAAAAAGAGCAAACAAGCTATTTTAGTGCAAGGTTGATTTTTTAAAAAATATTTTTTGCTCTGTTAATACTCTGTCCCCCTTTATCTACCTTCTGTAAGAGTGGGAACACTCTGTGTGTGTGTGTGTGTGTGTGTGTGTGTGTGTGTGTGTGTGTGTGTGTGTGTGCTCTGTGTGTGTGTGTGTGTGTGTGTGTGTGTGTGTGTGTGTGTGTGTGTGTGTGTGTGTGTGTGTGTGTGTGTGTGTGTGTGTGTGTGTGTGTGTGTGTGTGTGACAGGAATCTGATTGCTACACTAAGGACTTGGCAACGCCTGGCACTAGGACCTCACAGGCGCCTTTCTGAATCGCTGGCTGCTAGCATGCCAGTGATACAGACACAGAGCCGCTCTCCCTGCTGTTACACAAGACAAGGGACAGCCGTGGTTGCAGCAGGAACATCCTTTGCCTCCCGAAAGGTATTTCTTTACCTGCCTGCTACCTTTAGCATCCTTCCCCTTGGCAGGCCTGGGCCGTGCCCAGCTGAGCCAGATGCCTGGCTAAAGCCCCAGCGGCTGCAGCAGCTCCTTCACACCCATGTTTTCTTATTTCCACAGAGCAACGTGAAGCAACAGTGCCGCAAAGAAATGGGCTAGTTATCCTTCGGCTGGCAGAATCGGAAGGGGGTATCTGGACGCCTCGAAGTGTAAGTTGGATTGATGTGACGTTTTTGGTGTTGGCTATTAATGCTTGCTCTTCTCTCTCTCTCTCTCTCTCTCTCTCTCTCTCTCTCTCTCTCTCTCTCTCACACACACACACACACACACACACACACACACACACACACACACACACACACAAAGCCTAATTGTAGTTGCCAATCAATCATTTCTGAAGCCAGGTTCTGACGTGAAATGCTTATATTTGCTTGCTCTGTTGTTCAGGAATTCCCAAAGAGGCCTGGAAAAATCTGAAGAGAGATAATTTCTTGGCTTTGTTTATGTTGGATCGGATATTATTTCCTTATGGATATATTTTTTTTAACATTCTGTACGGTCACTGAGGGCACAGCAAGAGGTGAAATGCTTCCCAGCTGGAGCAACGACTTGGGTTGAAACCAGGAAGGAGCAAGTGACCCTGGGAAAACTGAACCCTGTTGAGTCTGGCTGCCGTCAATGAATGCCAATCCTTTGCAATCCAAATACTTGGACCGGCCTGTGTCGTCTACCGAATTACGAGGTAGTCGTGTCTAGAACATGCTGTTCGTAATCATCGGGTGGTCCCCCCCTCCCCCGTTCTACAAGCAGACCTCTACAAATATTTTTGGGGCTGGAGGGAAAAAATACTCAATCTGCACGGTCACATGAAAGAGCTCATGGCATAGAAACAGCTGCCAAGGAGAGCAATTAAAAAAAAAGCATGAGAATATTGGCTGGCCTAATGTTACGGTTTTCACTCCCCATGTTTAGGATCACGCTGTGCCTTTTTTTGTTCCAGAGTAGTGTCTGGCTAGTGCTCTGTCTCATCCCAATGAGATCTGGTAGACAAAAAGAAATACAGTGTGATGCTAAATATATTGACTCGGAATAGGCTTGCCAGGTTCCCCAGTCTCTGGTAGGGGAGGGGTGGATAGGGTCACCAGATCTAGGATTGGAAACTCCCGGAAATTTGGTGTTGGATCCTGGGAGGACCGAGGCCTCATGGGTGGGGGGTGGGGGTACCATGCCATAGATTCCCCCCTCCAAAGCATCCATTTTCTCCAGGGAAATTGATCTCTGTAGCCTGTAAATGAGCTGAAATTCCAAACTGGAAGGTGGTATACCTCAGAAGAAAGTCTTACTAATTTCAGAATACTTCAGAAGAAAGTCTTATTAATTTCAGAATACTTCAGAAGAAAGTCTTATTAATTTCCAAGTTGGTACCTTTCATGTAGTTCTTCTTAGGACTACAACAGTGGTTAATGCCCTATGAATCACAACCTGCATGTGTGGTTAAGAACATAAGAAGAGGTTGGTGGTTCCTCTAGTCCAGCTTACTGTTTCACACAGTGGCCAGCCTTAGAGGACCAAATAAGCAGGGCGGAGAGGCAGAGGCTCTCCTCTGATGCTGTCTTGGCATTCTAATGTTTGCTGCCTCTACACACGGCGGCTCTCTTCAATAACTCTGGCTAGTAGCCTCTCCTCCATTAATCTATCGCAGTGATTCCCAAAGTGGGCGCCACCGCCCCCTGGTGGGTGCTGCTGCGATCCAGGGAGGCGGTGATGGCCACAGATAGAAACATTAATGCATATATCTTTCTGTTTAATTGGTATTAAAAAATTTAAAAAAATTAATTTCCAGGGGGCGCTAAGTAGTATTTTTTCTGGAAAGGGGGCAGTAGGCCAAATAAGTTTGGGAACCACTGATATCGCCTTTAAAAAGCCATCTATGCTTATGATCATTGCTGCATCCACTGGCTGTGAATTTCTCCACTCAGTGCATAATTTTAGAAACCTCTGTCCTGTCTCCCCTTAGCTGTCTTTTTTCTAGATTGCAATGCCCCAGACACTCCAGACCAGGGGTCTGCAACCTGCGGCTCTCCAGATGTTAATGGACTATAATTCCCATCAGTCCCTGCCATGTGGCAGGGGCTGATGGGAATTGTAGTCCATGTCCATCTGGAGAGCCGCAGGTTGAAGACCCCTGCTCCAGACTTTCCTCCTAGGAAAGATGCTCCGATCGCTTTGGTTATTTTCCTCGGTCCTTTTTCTAGTTCTGCAATATCTGGTTTGGACATATGGCAACCAGAACTGGACTCCTCATGCCTACCCCCAAAGATAGTGGGCCAAGCTCTGTTTGGCTGTAGAATTGGATCTGAGAACCAGACTCTTCATCAAAGAGTCAGACAACAGTCTGGAGAAGATGTGACCGGAAAAGTAGCAAGCAGGGGTGAAGACGCACAGACTCGTCACTGTAATCTTCTTGCCTTTAGCCAGTTTCCCCTGAGGTAAGACAGGCATGCATCCAGGATGGGAGGAAAATGGGGGAGACGGACATTTTCCTTACCGCCAGTTTTGTATAGCAAATAATCTCCTCACTTTGCCGCTTCATCAATGTTCCATGGTGAGAAATTTGGGGACTGAGACCCCGGATCTGCCACCAAAAGTTGACATCTGCATCAAACAGGATGTCCCCTAAGGTCCTTCCTATTCCTTCTGTCTTTTCAATGGGAACTGGATTATTATTTTTTTGGCTACTTTGGAAACTCTGTAACCCGCTTTTGATTGCAGCTGGGTTTATTTTCTTGGTAGCTGATATGATGTAGCTTACTCGCTCCTTTGCTTTCCTCCAACGTTAATGTTCCCATAAGATACGCGATTATATTCTCCATCAGACATGCAAGGAGAAAACTTCCTGGCTTTCCACTCCACCGACTTGAAACAAAACAAAATGTCGGGATCTGCTGTATTGATTTCCTCTTGACTGCTGAGTAAATGCTGCGATGTCCAGATTGCTTCCAATTTGATCATTTAAAGGTTGTATTGACTATGCATCAGTGGGTGCTACATCTCTTTCATTCTCCTGCCTGAGTAAACAGTCTTAATGAAAACAGGTGCGATCTGAAATGTTGCAAAGGAGTCATGCTGTTGGCTGAAGCAGAATACATCCTGCACTCTATAAACAATCTACGAAATGCTAAAAGATATAGTGAGATTTGGGTCTTGTTCGACGTAACACTGTTATCATCTGAGGAGAAGCGGAGTGGCTGTTTCCTAGTTGCGTTTGTTTGCATGTGGAAATGGAAATGTTTGTATCCAGGACTATTCTATTCTGTGATTGTTCAGGGAACATTTTGCTGGGTTTATATTTGTTTTGTATAGTTTTAATATTGTTTCTTCTTCATTTTTAATAACGTGCAGTGTTTATACGGTGTTCCCGTTGCAAATTGGGTTTGTAAAACTGTGACTAAAGATGGATTCGATTTAACTTGGAGGAGAATGTCAGTCTCCCTGGGCATTCTGTAATGGAGCTTTGTGCTTTAAGCAGACCCGTTTCTTTGGCCTTGTTATGCCTGGGATAATGGCAGAATCACATAATGGCAGAATAACAAACTTACATTCAACAAACAGCAAACTCAACAGCAGAAGACCTGCTGCAGAATAAAAAAGCTAGTCAAGCAGCTCTGATCTTATTAGATAGAATCATAGAGTCAGAAGAGGCCACAAGGACCATCAAGTCCAATCCCCCTGCCATGTAGGAATACACACCCAAAGCACTCCTGACAGGTGGCCATCCAGCCTCTGATAAAAACCTCTAAAGAAGGAGACTTCACCACACTCTAAGGCAGTGTACTTCACTGTCAAACAGATCTCAGAAGATAAGCAAGGTCAACCACCATGGACGTCTAGGGTTGTTTCACAGAGACAGCATAATTTAGTGGTTAAGATTCTCATCTGATTCCCTGCTCCTCTGCATGAGTGACAGACTCTAATCTGGAGAACAGTGTTTGATTCCCCCGCTCCTGTAGATGAAGCTTGCTGGGTGACCTTGGGCCGATCACAGTCCTCTCAGAACTCTCTCTGCCCCATTGATCTCACAAGGTGTCGGTTGTGGGCAGAGAAAGAGAAGATGATTGCAAGATGCTTTGAGACTCCTTGAAGGTAGAGAAAAGCAGCGTATAAAAACCACTTCAATTTGTCTCTTGTCTTGAAAACCCTACCCAGGGCACCATAAACCGGCTGCAACTTGATGACAATTTATAAACAAAAAAAAGGAGCTCTGCCAGACACACTCTGAAAACTCAAACAGAATGTCTGGCCCTTTCCGCACTGCAACGGTGCAGGGGTGCATCGGCATAAACAATGCCGACACACACCCCTAGGACCATTCGCATGGACGGTCCCAGGAGGGCGGCAGGCGGCGGCACAGCCTTTGCACAGGCTGCGCCGTCGCCAAACGCCTACCTTGTCTCCTGGCTTCCAGCTCGTCGCAGAAGCCAGTGGACACGCCCCTGCAGCCTGGAACGACGGCTCTGGAGTCGCAGGCCAGAGGGGCGTGTCCCCTGGCCTGTGCGACAAGCCGGAAGCCAGGAGACAAGGTAGGCATTCGGGAAAGGGGGGAAGGCACCTTCCAGCTGCTGCTGTTTGCACGGCAGCGGTTGGAAGCTACTGTTTCCGAAATACCTCGCTCAGGGAACGAGGTTCGAAAACAGCGGGTTCACGCCGCTCGGGGGTTGCGAGGCCGCTGTGATGCAGCGGTGGCCATGCGAACCCCTCCCCAGGGACGCTTTTTTTAGCGTCCCTGGGTTGCTGTATTCTGCCTGTGAATTTCAGCAGTATCCTGAGTTGCTCACTAGGACAAAGCAGTGAATTTCTTACCCTTCAACTTCAGCAGATGACCCCACGTTCCAGTCTTACGAGCGAGAAAGCTTCTACCTGTCCACTCTCTGCTTCGTACTTCAGTCACACTTCTAATTTTGTCTAGCACTCTTCTGCCGTAAGGTGAACTCCAGTCCTGATGTTGCAACCAGCAGCACAATTCACATCACGGATGTGTGGACAGGCACTCATCCTGTCTGTTATGAAGCCCAAACAGTGTTTTTCGCTGATACTCAACTGTGCAGAAGTCCTGCTCACAAATGTCTCTTTTCGTACTCCGTAATTCATTTATGGACTCTGTTGCCTGGAGATGCAGTGATGACTATCAGTTTAGATTGCTTTAAAAGGGGATTAAGGACATTCAGGCAAGGGAGTCTTATCAGTTGCCATCAGCCATGAGTGCGAGCCAAATTCATCCTCCCCATTTGCAGGCAGTGTGCGTACTAATGCTACTTGCTGAGAACAAACGGCACGCTATTTAGGGAATGTCTATGCCACCTCTCCAGGTGGCTTACAAAACATGAACAGAAGAACAACACAAAACATTAATCCAAATATCAGTTTTTGAAAAAGTGCATAAAAACATAGATCATCTATGCTTAAAATAGGTTTGCCAAGTCCCCTCTGGCCATCGGTGGAGGAAGGGGAGGTAGGTTTGCCTGATCCAAGTGGGGAACTCCTGGAGATTTCTATGTGGAGACTGAGCAGGGCTGGGACCTCAGTGGAGTAAAATGGACTACGATTCCCATCAGCCCCTGCCAGCATGGCCCCTTGGCCATGCTGGCAGGGGCTGATGGGAATTGTAGTCCATAACATCTGGAGTCCCAAAGGTTCGCCACCACACTCCATGCTCCAAAGGATCAGTTTTCTCAAAGGGAACTAATTTGAGAAAGCTGGAGAAATAACCCACCTGGGACTGTTTCCATATAGGAAAATGGTTTAAGGGGGAAGGCAGGAAATCTTCTTTCCCTCATAGTGGCTTCCCAAGCTCTTTTGGCCCAGCTTTATTTTAGAAAAGCCATTCCTCTACAGCTGCTCAGTAACTGCAGGGAACCCAAGTTGGGCCCAACAAACCCAACTTGTTAAAAACTGTAGAATAGAATAGAATAGAATCTTTATTGGCCAAGTGTGATTGGACACACAAGGAATTTGTCTCCGGTGCATATGCTCTCAGTGTACATAAAAGAAAAATACATTTGTCAAGAATCATAAGGTACAGCACTTAATGATTGTCATATAGGTCTAGTAAGCAATCAGGAAACAATCAGTAGTAATGAAAACATAAAATGTAAAATCATAAACTAAACTAAAATAAAATAAAATGTAAAATAAAATGAAATGCCAGCACAGGCTATAGTCATACACAGTCATAAGTGGGAGGAGATGGGTAATAGGAATGATGAAAAAAGTAGTGCAGTAATTATATAATAAGTATATAATAAATAGTTTAACATTATCGAGGGAATTATTTGTTTAACAGAGTGATGGCATTCGGAAAAAAACTGTTCTTATGTCTAGTTGTCTTGGTGTGCAGTGCTCTGTAGCGACGTTTAGAGGGTAAGACTTGAAACAGTTTATGTCCAGGATGCCAGGGCTCAGTAAATATTTTCACAGCCCTTTTTTTGACCCGTGCAGTATACAGGTCCTCAATGGAAGGCAGGTTAGCAGCAATTGTTTTTTCTGCAGTTCTGATTATTCTCTGAAGTCTGTGTCGATCTTGTTGGGTTGCAGAACCAAACCACACAGTTATAGAGGTGCAGATGACAGACTCAATGATTCCTCTGTAGAACTGTATCAGCAGCTCCTTGGGCAGTTTGAGCTTCCTGAGTTGGCGCAGAAAGAACATTCTTTGTTGTGCTTATTTGATGACATTTTTGATATTAGGTGACCATTTTAGGTCATGAGATATGATGGAGCCTAGAAATTTAAAGGTCTCTACTGTTGATACTGTGTTGTCTAGTATTGTGAGAGGAGGTAGGATGGGAGGGTTTCTCCTGAAATCTACCACCATTTCTATGGTTTTAAGTGTGTTCAGTTCTAGATTGTTCCAGTGGCACCACGAGGCTAGTTGTTCAACCTCCCGTCTGTATGCGGTTTCATCGTTGTCTCGAATGAGACCAATCACTGTTGTATCATCTGCAAATTTCAGTATTTTAACAGATGGATCGTTTGAGATGCAGTCATTGGTATACAGAGAGAAGAGAAGTGGTGAAAGTACACAGCCTTGGGGGGTAATAGCCCTGTAATGTGAAGTTCAGCCATTAGCTGTTTGAACAGCACTGACAGAACAAGATGCAATCTTAAAAAGTGTTCACCAAATGCTTTTTTTTTAAAAAAAACTCGCCCCTCCTTTTTTTGCAATTTAAATCTTTTCATACATCTGAGAGTCATCTCCTCATACTTAATGAGAATTTCCCTCCCCTCAACACACAACACTGCAATCTCTTGTTCCCATTTAATGAAAACAAATGATTCCCCTGCATCTTTATGCTTCTTAGCCCTAAACTACTGATCTGGGAGTGGCATTAAATCTGATAGGACTCCCTTTCCGCCCCCACCCCCCAAAAGTCCTTGGCTGACTGTACGTCTTGGATCAATATCGCAGCACTTTGGAATCTTGTGGGCATTCGTCCAAAAGTAGAAGCTGTCGGCCTTTCACTACGTGCCTACACTGTGGCATTTATTGCTAGGACCACCATTAGAAGAATCTGTGTAGCAACCCCATTTTATCAGGCATGGGGAACAGCGTACACATAGAGCAGGGGTCCCCAAACTTTTTAAACAGGGGGCCAGTTCACTGTCCCTCAGACTGTTGGAGGGCCGGACTAAAAAAAACTATGAACAAATTCCTATGCACAAATGATTGTAAAATGTTTGATTTCACCTTTCAGCCTTTCTGTCATGGTCTATTTTTAGAACAGTGACCAAAGTATGTCAAGTACAGGGTGGGCTCCAAATATTGTTGCGGAGGCTGTGGAATCCCCTACCCTATAAAAAAAAAAAAAAGCAGAACTTTCCCAATGAAGCATTCCATCTAACCCAGGATCAGGTATCTTCCTGGGTTCTTTCCTCCCTAGCAGCCAGCGAGCGATTCGCCAGCCTGGCTGATGCCAATGGGAGTGGGGCGGAACAGAAAGCCTGAGAGCAACACATGGAGTAGCTGAGAGGGAAGGGCGGAGCAGGCGTTGCCACATGTAAGGTTTCCAACTCTGGGTCAGAAAATTCATGGAGATTTGGGGGTGCCATCATGTAATTGCAATCAACAGCTGTTGGGGCTGGTTCCTCCTCTCCCTCGAGCCCCCACTGCACATGAATGGAGCCATCGCCGCCATGCCTGGCGGGCCAGATAAATGCCTTCAGGGGGCCACATTTGGCCCCCGGGCCGTAGTTTGGAAACCCCTGACATAGAGCTAAGGATGAGATCAAGTTAACTGTCTATGTTTCCTTGGGATAGCTAATTCAGCATGGCAGATTCCTCACTACTATATTTAATAAGGTTGCTGCCTGTTGAACGGGATGCTCATTGCTCCTGAAGGAGCCTAGAAAATGACCATTTGTGATATTGTCTTGCCAATCAAGAAAGCACTAGCAATTTGCTTTCCATCGCTGCCCCAAACTGAACTTTTGAAACAGCCTGCAGGAACCATGCATATGTCCCAGTGGTGGGATCCAAAAAATTTAGTAACAGGTTCCCACGGTGGTGGGATTCAAACTGTGGCGTAGCGCCAATGGGGCTGGGCGGGGCACGACGGGGGCGTGGCCGGGCATTCCGGGGGTGGGGCATTCCTGGGCAGGGCTGTGGCAAGGATGCAGCTGCTGCACCAGTCCTTGGGCGGGAAACGAATGCACGCAGGCGCAGGCTGCCACGCACGCCGGTGCACCTCCTGCTAGACTGCTTCAAGTTCTGCATGCTACTGCTGAGAGGAGGGGCGTAACTAAGGCAAAAATCACGTGGCAAAATCACCAATTAGTAACCCGCTCTCGGCACACACAAATAATTAGTAACCTACTCTCGGGAACCTGTGAGAACCTGCTGGATCCCACCTCTGATATGTCCTGATGGAGACAGTTAGGAGTTGTCAATGTGGCCTACTCATTTGCCTTTAAGAAGTGTGTTGTGGAAGGCTCACGCCTTTTTTTTTGGTGCTTATTATGTAAGGTGTCATTACCGTAACGAATCATTCTGCAAGCGTCACCCATAAAACCGGCAAAGTTCTTGCTATGGCCACAACTAAGTTAGCCAAATTCTATATGATCTCTTTACTCAGCTTGAGGTTGGTTGTTTGGAATGGATTTATTTTTTGTTAATGGGACGTATACAAACCAGCCCAATCGTTTCCTAAATGTGCTCAGAGAAAAGTCAGCAGAGCAATCCTACTTTATTGGGAGTGTGTCCGGGGACCCTCTTGAGAAGACAGTCTGAATTCAAAACCTTCACCTTTTATTGTACAGGGAGCTGAAAGCTCTCTAGGAGCATTATTGTGTCGGCACTCCTAACCTGTTTCTCAGTTGTCTTGTCCTCTCAGCTGCCTGATGCCAGCTAGTTAATAGCCCTTTTCAGGGATACAATTTTGGATACTCAAACTGTGCATAAAGGGAACTTGCGCTGCCCACAATCCTCCTGACTCGCAGAGGCACCATTTGGGGGTGAACAGCGTAAGTCACACATTTTCTAACTTCGCTACATTCAGTCATATGCTCACAGCAAATCTAGGGTTCTGACTGCACACAGAGAAGCTGGAAATTACACGCAACGCTCTTTTGAGACAAAATGGCAACCACAGTTTCAGGAACACTGCAGTTAGCCGGATCTCCTTTTACGAGCAATTTGAGTCCTGGCATTATGACTGAACAAAAAAGCAAAAGTGGTTTTTTTTAAAAATCCGCATGAATTTAAATGGATTCACAAGTATGCAAGAGAACAATTTTCCTTTTCCTGTCTGGGTTGCGGCCCATGGGTCCTGTCAAAAAACAGCAAGCTATCGCTTTGGTATATGACGAGCCCTTTTAGTTGCATAGGAACTGGACTTATACTCAACTTTTGATATCTTTTTTCCCCTCAGTTTAATTGAGGCCTCTCTAGGAAATCTCTCTAATGGATGTCTCTCCACCTTTCCTGAAAAAGGGGCAGGGCATGTGAAAAGTGAGCGTTGAGACTTGGCAGATTCCACTAACACAGCAGAGATAATCCAACTAGCCAGTTAAAGAATTTGGGTCACAAGGGACTTACCATGAAAGTTATGCTGCTTGTGATGAGCGTGATTAATAAGAATCACAAGGTAGGCAGCCAAAGGGATGGGAGGCTGGAAATTACTTTTTAAAAAAAGTAAAGAAAGAAAAGCAAGTTCTTTGCTGCTTTGTGAGGGATGCCATTCAAAGTTTTCTGATCTGGTGAATCAGTTTAAACTGGATAATGTGGTCAACTCAGGAAATCAGCAGTGGCCGACTGAATTTTACACACAGCCGTAAGAATACAGGACTCTTTTTAGTACTTCAGAGAGACGCCTAAGTATATATGTGGAACCTTTTGGCCTTATATGATTCTGGAGAAATTTCTAAGACTGTTGCAGACTACAAGGGACTCTTGCAGTGATGGGATCCAAAAATTTTAGTAACAGGTTCCCATGGTTGTGGGATTCAAACTGTGGCGTAGCGCCAATGGGGCTGGGCGGGGGACAACGGGGGCGTGGCTGGGCATTCCTGGGCGGGGCTGTGGCAAGGACACAGCCGCTGCATTGGTCCTTGAGCGGGAAACGAATGCGCGCAGGCTGCCATGCACGCCGGTGCACCTCCTGCTAGACTGCTTCAAGTTCTGCGCACTACTGCTGAGAGGAGGGGCGTAACTAAGGTAAAAAATCACATGGCAAAATCACCAATTAGTAACCCCCTCTCGGCACACACAAATAATTAGTAACCTACTCTCGGGAACCTGTGAGAACCTGCTGGATCCCACCTCTGGACTCTTGTCTCATTGGTCCACCACATACCTATTTCTTCCTTAATATTATGGGTCACTAGATTCTTATTCATCCAGCTGCTGTAGAGACAGCTGTTAAGTCTGTTTTGGCGTAAAATAAGATATGGCAGAGAACTAAAGCATTTATACTTAGGGTGTGGTTTCCACACCTTTTACCATTTTGGTTGCCCTCCTCTGGACACGTTCCAGCTTGTCAATACCCTTCTTAAATTGCGGTGCCCAGAACTGAACACAGTACTGTAGGTGAGGTCTGACCAGTGCAGAGTAGAGTGGTACAATTACTTCACTCGATTGAGACATTATACTGTTATCGGTGCATCCCAGAAATGCATTGGATTTCTTGGCTGCCATATCACACTGCTGACTCATGTTTAGTCTGTGGTCTACTAAGACTCTCGGATCCCTTTCAGATGTAGTGTTGCCAAGCCTATAGGTATTTCTGACTTAGGGAGCTGGAGAAGTGAAGGTTATGGAGGGACATGATAGCTATGATCTGAAGGGATGTCATGTCAAAGAGGGAGCAAGCTTGTTTTCTGCTGCCTCAGAGACTAGGACACGGAGTAATGGATACAAGATGCAGGAAAAGAGATTCCACCTAAATATTAGGAAGAACTTTCTGACTGTCAGGGCTTTTCGACAGTGGAATTCACTGCCTTGGAGAATGGTGAAATCTCCTTCTTCAAAGGTTTTAAAACAGAGGCTAGATGAACATATGTCGGGAGTGCTTTGATTGTGTGTTTGTGCATGGCAGGGAGTTGGACTTGATGACACTTGTGGTTTCTTCCAACTCTTCTATAATTCGGCGCTTGTGGTTTCTTCCAACTCTTCTATAATTCTATGAAAATTCAGTAATGTACCAATTAGTGTAATTTTATTTGCTGATGATGCTTGTTATATTCTTAGGCAGCAAAACAGGCTTAGATTTGATCAGAAAAGTAGGTATTCCATATGAGATGAATTGCAACACTTATCCATATTCACTGCATTTGGAAATCAGCTCACAAGGAGTTAAGTGAGGACTGTTTGTGACTGATGGCTGGTAGAAGTGGTAGAGAAATTTTGAAGGGGAGTAATTCAGAGTGTGCCGTGAACAGATGTGTGAAATAAGCCCCATTGTATGGTTGTTTTAAAGCTACCCTGATTGAGGGACTGAGATTAAAAAGGAATTTGTACTGAGTTCCTGGTGTAGCAAAACACTCACATCAAAGAAACACATGGATTGCTATTTTGATTTCTCCGAAGGAAATCCACACTCTAATACGGAGCAAGGAAGCTTATGAGAGTCGTGAAATTTTAAGAGATAAATGAGAGGAAATTGACTTTATGAGAGATAGAAGTAATTCCTGCTCTCGAAAGCAACGTGTGGGCAAGACAGTGAAGGGATTGTCTTTACAGTTTGTGTGAGGAAAACTGTTTTGAAATACTTACTTGCGGGTAATCTGAGGGATTTTCTAACTAAGAGAAAGGAGAACTAAATACTCAGTATTCTTTTACCAATACTTAAGTGTAATATCTGTATACATCAGCCTGAATGTAACATCTTAAAGGAACGAAGCTAGAGTAACTGAGCTAAAATGGAACCAAAATTCGAAGAAAGTTACAGCAACAGCTAGTATAGATTAACAGTACATCTCAATTTACCAGCTGCTTGTTTCTTAATTTAGTTTTTTGCCAGAACTATTTTGTTCCTGTATATTTTTTTAAAGTTATAAAGCCTCTGGTATCTTAGTTTATTTCTGTCAGAAAGCAAAGGATTTATTTTGTGTTTCCTCAGAACTGGCTGAGAGGTACCCACACAGAACAGCAGAAGAACATTTTAATTTTAATTTTTTGCTACAGGTGGGAAAGCACAAAGTGAAATATAAAGTAAAATCATCACATTCACACTACTGCTTTATCATCACAGTAAACCAAAGGGGGCTGCTCAGCCACAGCATAAACAGACGGAATTTTGGAGGGAAAATCGCCCTCCAAAATCATTGTTGTAGCATACATTTCAATCCCCCCACCACAAATTTCCATTTTTCTAGGAAAAGGGTGGGGGAGGAAAAGCAAGGATTCCCCTCCCTTGTGTCTTCAGAGATTCTGAAAATGTCATATCTCGTATCTCTTCTTGAGATAATGTTCCCCCTAGCTTCAACCTGACTATGCCCCTTTCTGATTAAGACTTCTGTGAACTCTAATGCTTGCAAACGTACAATCCAACAGAAGTTAGCTATTTGAAGGTCTTGTGCAGAAAGGATGCTTTTTTGGTGTGTATGAAGAATCCAGCATTTGATGTTTATTTAGTAAGTGAGCTGATGCCCCCCAAAAACAGACGCAAGACTGGTACTGACTCTGAGTGCCTGTCAGACAGCGTTACAACTTTTGACATTTGAAACCTGCTCTTTAATGGCTTTGTGAAATCAAAGGTTTAGTCAAGCTTTGAGCTGGCTTGATGCAATGATCTGGCTGGGTGCAAGACACTTGGATCAATACAGCAGCCCAAAGGCTTTCCTGTAACCTGAGGGGCTTTTGCATTTGTAGCAGTGCATTTCAGAGGCACCCGCTTTACACCATTTGCAACAAAGTCATCAGTAGCCTTTACACTTTCCGTCCCAGCATTTTAAACTCATGATAACAATATTTTGGCAGCCGTTGGTTCAAAAATTTTTTATTCTTACCTAAAATGGTTTAACAATGCAGAAAGGTGTAGAAAATTGAAGTAAGAACCTTTATCATAAGGACTTCCACTTTCGTTTGCATCAAATATTCATTCTGAAAAATATATCTCTTGGACATTATCAACATATTGTCGAAGGCTTTTACGGCCGGATTCAACTGGTTCTGGTGGTTTTTCCGGGCTGTGTGGCCATGGTCTGGTGGATCTTGTTCCACAAGGAACAAGATCCACCAGACCACGGCCACACAGCCCGGAAAAACCACCAGAACCAATTATCAATATAGGTAAAGTTGTATCTTTATCGGCATTTCTGATAAACATCACCCTTTTCCCTATTAAATCTTATTATAAAAGTCTATTAACCTTTAAAGTCACCAATCATCAGCTCATTTTTTCTTTTTTTATTTAAATAGTCTATCAAATGTTTCAGTTTCCTTTCTTTAGCAACAAAGTGAGCTTAGCCATCTCTGCTAATTCAAGCATCATTGGAAAGACAGCACTACTAGCTTGTTATTCAAAGCCTGTCTTTAATGTTGGTGTGACTTGGCTGGAAATAATGGATGTGTTAAGAATTACAACTAGGATTGGCATAGAAGGAGAAAAATTAAGAAAATGTCTGCTGGGTTGATGGCATGGCATCACTTCTGGGGAAACCAAGTAGCCACATCACATCTCTCTGGGAATCACTGGAAATTCTGTGGCAAAACCATAGATTTTCTGATGATTTCTGGAGAAGTGTGACATCACTTCCAGTTTTTCCCAGAAGTGACATCATGCTGTGACTGATGACCGCACCCTCATGGCCCAAACCCCTGCTCTCCCACTGGTTGTCTGGCAGCCCTATGCACCAGATCATCATATGCGAGGACATAGCTAGGGGTGAACTTTCCCAGACTCACACTGAACACTGAAAGCCATTAAGCTCCATACTCCAACTATAGGGAACATGGATTTGGGGGGCATCACTAGTCAGGATGCAAGTTCACAACAGGTCATGAATATGGAGTGGGGAGAATAGGCAAAGATTAAGTTTGTACAGACATCTAGCTCTGACCAAAAGAGGGAGCTACAGAGCAACTTGTTAGGTAGTGATAGGCCCTAGTTCATCATGTGATCTTGCTGGATGCCTATAAAAATTTCCAAGTCAGGAGCAGGATTGTAGATATTGGTAACAACCAGCCATCTTTAACTAACTGTATTTAACTACACAATAGCTTTCCACCACTCTTATTTGCAGATTCCTTTCAATCAGGAAGAAGGCTAATCATTCATGGATTGCTTACCTTGAGACTCTTCAGTGCACTGTGGGCTTGTGGAGAGGTCTCCTCGCATTTCTCTGTTTAAAGGCACAGATCTTAAAGACACTTATTCTTAAAGGCACAGATCTCATTACAATCGGAAGGCAAAATCGCTGACTTAGCCTTTAAACTGCACTTTTATTGATATTACTATTCCAAAAATAATCCCCCTTCCAAATGAAAGAGCAAAGCAATTTCCAGGACCAGCTGCTGCCAAAGATGGAAACATTGTGCTACAGCTGATACAGTTGCTGGAAGATAGAGAGGCTTGTTATTTTCAAGCAATCTCTGTTCTTATTGTGTTGGTATCTCATTATATCAATATAAGGTGGAGGTTGATGCATTTTGATTGAGACCCGTGTGAATGAGCTTCTTTTCTGTGATATTTCTGGGAGCCAGCAACATGGAAGGGGAGGATGAGAGGGAAGGCATACAGTGTGAGAGAGTGGGAAGGATGGAGGTAGGTAGGTTGGCCATGGGTGGAGGGAAAATATATTGGGCAAAACTGTGCTCACTGGCAAATCTGCTTGCTCTGGTGACAGAACAAAATCAAAATCATGCTACAAGTGGTCTCATTTGCCATGGAGAGAATGGAAAGTGGAAGTGGGCCTTGAAGAAATATGTCTGTCCAAGAAATCTTGCTGTGACAGACATTCACTCCCCACCATGAAGCAGGCACTTTGTGCATAATTGACCAAAGAGTGAGCCTTCAGATGTATCTCTAAAACTCCCCTCTTCTTTCCCCAGGGAGCACAAAAGTCTCAAACCATGCAGGTAATAAGACATTTCTATAATCACCCATCTAGCTCTGCTGCCCTGAGGCTTCAGATCAGACACAGATTATCCGTACTAGTCAAGCATTTACTGCCAATGTGAGAGATTTCTCTCCCTTTGATATATTCTCCAGTGCTCCATTTAATCTAGTTTTAAACTGTCTTTATGTTGCAGTCGTGCCGGATCTAAGTACATTTTCTCATTATCCCCGGAGCCAGACTGTGATACTACATAAAACATATGAGGATTCTGCAGGAGCAGAGTTGCTTCTGCTTTTCATTGGATAGCAATAATGATATTCCCTCTGAGAACTTAAGGTTGCCCGGTCCCCCCTGGTCAACGGTGGGGAATGTGGGTAGGGTTGCCTCCTCCAGGTTTTGGGATGAAAGGGCAGGGATCTCAGTGGGCACCCATGCTATAGAATAGGGAAGTGCATTTGGCAAAAAACGAATGGGGGGAAACAACCCCAAAGCACCTTTTTAATTTTGGGGGATGTTTGTACCTCCCCCAAAAAGGCAGCAGTGTAAAAGGATTCCAAAAGCAATCTGTAAAGGGATCCAAACAGGAGAACTGATCTCTGTAGTCTGGAGATATAACTCTTGAGGATCCACAGGTTCCAACTGGCGGCTGGCATCTTTATCAGGACTGCATTCATCTCTTCCCACTCTGGCTGTGTCAAGATTCCAAATATTCTTAAAACTTAGACCATAGGTGTCAAACTCGTGGCCCTCCAGATGTTATGGACTACAGTTTCCATCATCCCCTGCCACCATGATGCTGGCAGGGGATGATGGGAACTGTAGTCCACGACATCTGGAGGGCCGTGAGTTTGACACCTGTGACTTAGACAAATCACTTTCAACATTTGACTAGTGGGTGTAAGTTTTCCCAGTTGCCATAATTAGTATAGAGCTGAGAAACCCTGAATAAATTAAAATACTGGGTTTATTTCCCCCCTGCCCCCATAGCCAGTGGGCTTCTTGAACCTATACTGCCTTCATACTGGAGACTAACTGTACAACATAATGCCAGTGCAATGCCACATTCTGGTTAGGAATTCTTTACAGTTGCTCATAAACTCTCAAGATGCCAACCATAGGGGCAGGCGAAACGTCAGGAGAAAATACTACTGGGACACGGCCACACAACCCGGAAAACCCACAATGTCCTAAACTTTAATCTACTTCTACTGCTGAAGATATTGATCATCAAACAAGTCTCTATGTCACGTGTTATTGATGCATTTGAAGACAGGGAAACATTAGGAGCAAAAAAGAGCAAACCACAGCCACACAGCCCAGAAAACTCAAAACCAACAGCCTGTTGATTCCAGCCATAAAAGCCTTCAACAATACATTTGATAACCATTAGTGGTTCAGCTTGATTCAGTTTAGAATACCTTGTAAATGTCTTCATTTTTATGTATTTTCCCCACACAGACATTTCATTTTTCCTTTCCCTATAGCTAAATAAGGTATAAAATATTTTTTCTCTAGATCTCCTGGTTTTCTTCATCCTTCCCTGCCCTTTGGCCTACATAGGGGAGAAATCGAACTGGGTCTATTTTGAGAAAACTTGTTCCCTATTAATTGACTTAGGCAGTATTATTCCTGCATGCCACTGGCCAGCCCTTTGTTGAAGGAGGACTCCTATCAGGAAAGGTCTTCAGAAGCTGAGAAGAAGGCAAAACGAGAGAAACGAAAATGTATGAAAGGTCTGAAGAACGTGACATGATGGAATTCTGAAGTAGTTGGATTGGAGTTGCGAGGTGGAGGTGGGACCACCTGGCATGGTGGCGTGCTTTAGTCTATTCTGGTAAAAATTGGAAATGACGTAGCAGGTGATCTAGCAAACCGCAACAACTCTGTGCTTTTGCCATAGAGTTTTTGCAAAATGCTAGAGTTCCTTCCATGTCACTTCCTGTTTATATTGGAACTGCCATAATTGCAGCAGTGAGATGCCTTTCCCTCCATTTTCACCTGTCACATCCGAGGCACCAGTGGGCAACAAAACAGGAGGCCTCACATCTGAAAACTAGGTTTTGTTGGGGTTGGAGAGGATTTGATAATAGTTTTCAGATATTCTAGTTGCCTTGCAGGGAACAGGGATTTGTTGTTCTTGAGCGAAGAAATAATGGGTGCAAAATGTAAATTCCTGGCTATCTGGAAGAACATTCTGCCTGGGGCGATGGAACAAACAGCCTAACGATTTTGTGGAATTTTTGTTACCAGCAGCCTTTAAGCACAGTACAGAGATTTTCGTAAAGATTATTCAGGATTTGAGAGGGAAGAACTAAGGCACTTCCATTTGTATATCTGTTATGTTGGACTTGATGACCCATGAAGTCTCTCCCAACAGGGGCGTAATGAGTCAAACTGGAGCCCTGAGCAAAACCCGAGTTGGATGCCCCCCCCCCCCCATGGGCGGCCACACCACCACGACCAAAACATTTTTTTTGCACCAGGTCATTGGTGCCAGTTTAGAATACCTTAACTTTAGACTCCCTGAACCAAACTGCACCAAACTTGGCAGTTAGCATAAGGACAGTCTCCTGATGATACGCTGAAATTCTGGTGCCGCTAGCCTAAAAACTGCACCCCCTGCAGGCCAAAAACGGAAAACCACTAAAAATATCCAGAAACGAACCCTGCATTTTTGGTGCCCCCCACAAGGTGATGCCCTGGGCAGTTGCCCACCTTGCCCAATGGGCATTACACCCCTGTCTCCCAATTCAGTGAAAAGGATCCGATATACAAAACCGGATCCAGGCAACACCCTCCGTTGCTTTCTTAGCTACTTGGGTATTGTACACGAATGTCCTATGAAGCCTTCCAAAGTACTGCTAATTGAACTGGGCCTGCCTTGTTTATCTAGCGAAGGTGCCTTTTTGTTCCATCTAAGATTTTTATCCATTAGTAGGGGAGATGGGGTAGAGAAGGATTAGAAGGATTTCTCTCCAATTCAATGCCTTGGCCCACCGCGGTGGCTTTAAATGGTCTGCTAAGCATTTCTGTGCGCTTTTTTTAATTGATTCAAAAGATGGCAGGACACAAACGTAACAGCAGTCTTTAAATAATTGAAAGCTTGCTAATCCTCCAGAAATGCCAGGCGGTGCCCCAGTAGTATCACATGATGTGCTCTTTCTTTCCCATGGCCTGTTAATCGAGGAAATTCTATTCCCCGAATGTAAACAGTGACGAGAATTGCTCCTTTTAGTCATCAGGGCTAAAGGAGTGTGTGGAAATGGCTAACTGGGAAGATGCTATGAAGACAAGAGGATAGTATTTTTTTTAAAAAAAAATAAGAATCAGGCTGCTGTTAAATTCCAAGTTTTAATCAGTGAAACCGGTAGATCAGTGTTTCCCAACCTTTTTAACGTCATGGTACCCTTGACCTCGCTCTTCATATCTCAGGGTACCCTTGAAGTTCATTTGATTATTTTTTTTGGCCTTTTTGGGGGTTTTTCCCGTTTTTGGCCTGTAGGTGGGGGGAGTGGCAAGCAGGGGGAGGGGAGGGGAAGCCACGTTGACAGCCGTGTTGTTTGTTTGCCTATATTCAGCATGGATTGGGGGGGGATTTAAAGGGAGAGCTCCCTTTAAATCTACCCCCCCCCCATCCATGCCGAATTTAGGCAAATAAAATGATGCTGGTTTTCAGTGTTGTTTAAAGGGAGCCCATGAGGCTTCCAATCCCCCCTTCAAAATCCATTTGATTCTGGGGGGGGGGGGCAGGTGGTAGCATTGTCATGGTACCCCTGGGACGTGCTCATGGCACCCCAGGGTACCACGGAACCCTGGTTGGGAATCACTGCGGTAGATGAATCAACCAAAGGCCATT
Source organism: Sphaerodactylus townsendi (assembly GCF_021028975.2). Taxonomy (NCBI): domain Eukaryota; kingdom Metazoa; phylum Chordata; class Lepidosauria; order Squamata; family Sphaerodactylidae; genus Sphaerodactylus; species Sphaerodactylus townsendi. The sequence continues at coordinate 15,732,853 of NC_059431.1, forward strand.
TCTGCGCAGCACAAATAAAACATCTTGAAGATCTTTTTTAAAAAAGTTTGGGCTTTTTTTGTCCACATAGGCCCTTGTTCCACTTACCTTAAGCCCTGCGCTACTCTCCTCTAGTAGCGCGGGGTCCTGGGGCACTCCCCACTACAGGGGCGGTGACAATGCAGCCGCCCCGGCGCTGCCGCTCTCGCACCCCCTCAGTGCGCGGCATCCCTGGCGCTCCTCGAAACAGCGCCTTCTGATGAATCGTGGGAATGCCCGGGCGCGCGCCAGAGATGCTGCGTGCTGAGAGTAGCGCGCAGCAAAGGGAAGTGGGGAAACACCAATAGCCTGGACAAAAAAAGTGTTGCCAGGGAAAGTGGGGTTTTTTTCTGCCTCCCCCCCCCCCAGCTCTCACTTCTGTTTTTGCCACAGCTCATGCCCACCATTTTCTCCTGCTTGTGATAAGTGCTGCTCACCATTTGGTGAAGGTTTTCTCTGCTTGCAGCACATTCGCCCCAATTCTGTGTAAAAAGTACATTAAAGTTAGTTTAGACTGCCGATTCAGCACATGTGTCGTTCTTCCTGTTGTTGTTGTTGTTGTTTTGAGGGAGGTGTCTTTGAAGCTACGACAACACGATACAAGAATCTGCAACATGTGCATATTTCGAGTCATCGTAGCTTTGAAGACACCTCCCTCACAGCTAAACAAAAAGAAAGACAAACTACATGTGCGCCAAATTGACAGTCGAAACTCACTTTTTTCATGTATTTTTATACAGAAAAGATGGGCGGGTGAGCTATAAACTGAGGAAATGGCAGGTGGCACGAAGGATCACAAGTGGCAGGAAATGGTGGGTGCGAGCTGTGGCGAAAATGAAAGTTAGAGCTTAAAAGGTTGGAGACTCTTGATGTAGTGTTTGATAATATTCCAGTGCTCTGTCCTTAATAGCTCAGGCGAGCTTAATCTCATCATATCTCAGAAGCTAGGTGCCGTCAGCCCTGGTTAGTGCCCTGAAATGGATGGCTCAGGCTAGTCTGATTTCTCTGAAGTGAAGCACGGTCAGTTCTTTTTTAGTAACTGGATGGGAGACCTCTGAGGAATCCAGGGTCACTACACAGAGACAGGCTATGATACATCACCTGATAATGGGTTTTTATACACATTGAGCAACCATGCCCTTCAGGTTCGACTCTTCAGTTATGCACACGTTTTGTCCCCTTCAGTAGTCACCCCATCCCTCAGATCAGAGATCCCTCGCAGTTTCCGAAATCGGTTTAAGTGCAACTCATGGGGATATAGTACATGCATAAGTGACCAGTGTCTCTTACTCTGAAAACCTCTCCGGGGTCATCATAAGTTGCTTTGGGTCCCCATTGGATAAAAGTTGGATGATGACGACAACAACAACAACAACAACGTGATGTTGGGGCAAATTCAAGTAGATGTGGGACTTATCGCAACCTCTGCATTTAGATATATATATGGGGTGGGAGGTGGGAATGCCTTTAAGTGGGCGTTTCCCCACTCTCCACGATCCCCCGTGTGCCGCATGCTGCTCTCAGCGCGCGGCATCCCTGGCATGAGCCCGGGCGTCCCCACGACGTCATCAAAAGGCGCCGTTTACAAGAGCGCCAGGGATGCTGCGCGCTGAGGGGGCGCAACAGCGGCAGCGTCGGGGCGGCTGCGCTGTCGCCGCCCCTGTCGTGGGGAGTGCCGGGGGACCCCATGCTACTTGAGGAGAGTAGCGCGGGGCTTAAGGTAAGTGGGGAAAGGCCCAGTGACACATCCCATTGCTGCGACAGTCTTGTTACAAATGGGCATTTCTTCTTTCACTCTGAGCTCAGACAATCTTTCAAGCAGAAACTTCACAACAAGACTTAATATGTATTCGCCATGGGTAGAAACAGCCAGTCTGTGTCCGGAGACTGTCTGCTTCTTCTAGTTTATGACAAGGAGCCTGAGCAATTAAGCTGACTGAAATAGGAGTTTGGCAGAAGCCAAGTTCAAATAGACTTGCTGAAAATCACCAAAGGCTGTAAATGGCCTTTTATTTGTGAGAGATTCACCAATTCCATTTGGCCCACCAATAGAGGGGGAGGACAATAATATGAACCATCCTCTCCAGAATAATCGTTATTATAAGTTGGGGGCCCGCAAGAAATCATAAACAACTGGAAATTGCCCTCTACCTGTAGTGCCATAGTTCAGGACAGCTGAGCTCTGTATCGAGACGGGGCAGGATGGTGTGGGCAGGGTCGCCAGCTCCGTGTTGGAAAATACCTGGAGGTTGTGGAGGTGGAGCTTGAGGAGGGTGGCGCTTGAGTAGTGAAGGGGAGGAACTTCAGTGGGGTATCATGGAGTCTATCTTCCATAATGGCCATTTTCTCCAGGTGAACTGATCCAGATGTAATCCCAGGATGTCCCAAGGCACCACCTGGAGGTTGGCAACCTTAGCTATGGTTCAAAGGGGATTCTCCCAATGTTCTGTGGAAGACTCTGAGATACTTCCTAGGTTTCACCTTTGGGGTTTGAGGAACTCAGTTTGCCTTCCCCATTCTGTTCTTCTTTTTCTTTCTAAATTGATATCTCAGAGAGTCCCTGGCTCCTGGTGACAATCAGTAGGCACGGTCTTTGTGAGACCATTTTTTTTCCAGGCTGCCTTCTTTCTTCTTAGCTTACAAACATGGGTTTTGAACATAGCTAGGGAGCCTTGTGACTCTCCAGAAGACCCAGTTTGTCCGTGGATGGCCTCATTTTGCTGCCCTGAAATAGACATGGAACCATCAAATTGTTTATTAGAGTGATTATAAGTGGTGAACCCACAAGGACTTGTGGGGGCATCGAATTTCCTCCTCTCCCACTATTTCCTGTTTCCCTACCTTTGAAGCCCCCAAAGCTCACCTTCCCTGCTTCTTTCTCCTGGAGGCGTAGGGCATCTCTATGGGTTGTTCTTGTCCCTTACTTAGGAAGCAGGACTTCCTGTTTTTTCTTCTTCTTCCACTCTCTCTTGGCTTGCTCACTTCCCCCTAACGGCCAGTAACGTTCCTGCCTCTATTCAGGTTACCTCTATCTATCCTGCTGTCTCCAGCGTTCCCTCCCCAGCAGCCTCTACTGAACTGGGCACAGTTTTGTGGTGCTAGCCACTGGGGCAGGCCCAGTTGCATGATGGGAACTTGCAAGGACTTGCAGGGGCACCTGATTTTCCCCTGTATCCCCCTCCACACATTATTTCCTCTTTTCAGCCACCTGGCAACTGAATATCCTCATTTCCCCCTGCTTCCCTTTCTTCTGCCTACCCACCAATTTATCTTGTGTGTGCCCCCCACTTGCTGTTTTATTATTTACTTCATTTTTCCTGTCTTTCCCCACAATGGGTACCCAAATCAGCTTACACCATTCTCCCCTCCACCATTTTATCCTAAACACAACCTTATGATGTATTTTAGGCTGAGAATGTGTAAGTGGCCCATGTTCACCCAGTGAGTTTCCATGGCAAAGTGGTGTTTTGAAGCTGGATCTTTTAGGTCCTAATCTGAAACTCTAACCACTACACCATACTTGCTGTTAAACAGTAGAAAGGAGCCGGGCCTGGATGAATCATGCAAGTTGCTTGTTAGCAAAGTTGCCTGGTTGTTGCTGACCGAAGTGGCCCCAATGAGTCCTTCCTCAAACATCAAAATGGCCCTAGAGAGGTCCTCCCCCCATCCGCTGCCTTTTAATGACAAAAATCAAGGCTTGAACTGGCAATACTGTTGTGATTTCTTAGCAACGGTCAAGGAGGATGTCCATTTCTTAAAGCTGGCAGTGTTTCTTTTCTTTAGGAACATTTTAGCCCCCAATGTATGTTTGATATTTCAGCAAACCTTTTTTTTTCCAGGTTTGTAGAAAGCTCTGCCTTGTCTGTCTATGGTTCCAATCTCTGAATTAAGTATCCATAAATTTGGCCATGTTGTATATTAGATATACTGATATTGATGATGATTTATTAAACAGCTATAGAACTGTGTGGCATACTAATTGTGTTCTTTGAAAAACCGACCTGCTGAAAAACTTGCCTTCAGTGGGCATGTGTTGCCTTAAATTCTACCCTCTGGTGAACTGATCTCTGAAGTCATGTGTAATTCTAGGAGAATGAGGTTGGCAACCCTAGTTCTCAAGTGGGCAACCCCCTGTCCTCTGCCAGCTCTTCCCACTACTCAGCTGGACAGCAGGGGGAAAATACTAGCAGAAATGAGGATGCAATCAATGTTGTGCCAACACCATTACATCACTTCTGGCATGACCAGGATGTGACATAATCATGTCAGGAGAGACTCCAGCATTCACCCCCAAACTCTTTGCTTAACCTAAAGTGCTTTGGGTGAATGCCAGAGCTGCACCGTTACACAATGAGGTAATGGTATTACTCCCCCCCACCCCAGGTGAGTCCTTGGCTAGCAACCTATCCTACTGAATCATTTTGCAGGGCTAAAATGGCTTCGTTTCAGCTATGGGGCTCAGTCATGCACCTATCCACTTATTCTTTATCCAAGATACAAGGCCTCTGTTACTCACTGTAAAGAGAGTGTCGGCTAGACACTCACAGCTTGAAGCACAGAAAGAAAGAAATGGTATAAACGATGGAACAATTAGCCATGAATTGGGATGGACTTGACTCAATGCAATTTAAATCTCCAAGCATAAAGTTGTGATTTAAAGGGAAACAATTCAGTTACGGTGCCAATTTGCATTCCACCATGAAGAAACATTCTCTCTGTCTGGATCTACAATATACCTTTGCTACCAGTGTATAGGGTAAAGTGCTATCAAGGGTCAGTGCTATCAGTCACAGACCAGGAAAGGGATTTGGGCATCTTAGTTGATAGTTCCATGGGAATGTCAACTCAATGCATGGCAGCTGTGAAAAAGGCAAACTCTATGCTGGGGATAATTAGGAAAGGAGTTGATAATAAAACTGCAAGGATTGTCATGCCCTTATATAAAGCCGTGGTGCGACCACACTTGTGTTCAGTTCTGGTTGCCACATCTCAAAAAGGATATCGAAGAGATAGAAAAAGTGCAGAGAAGGGCAACGAGGATGATTGAAGGATTGGAGCACCTTCCTTATGAGGAGAGGCTGCAGCGTTTGGGACTCTTTAGTTTGGAGAGGAGACGTCTGAGGGGGGATATGATTGAAGTCTATAAAATTATGCATGGGGTAGAAAATGTTGACAGAGAGAAATTTTTCTCTCTTTCTCACAATACTAGAACTAGGGGGCATTCATTGAAAATGCTGGGGGGAAGAATTAGGACTAATAAAAGGAAACACTTCTTCACACAACATGTGATTGGTGTTTGGAATATGCTGCCACAGGAGGTGGTGATGGCCACTAACCTGGATAGCTTTAAAAAGGGCTTGGACAGATTTTTGGAGAAGTCGATCTATGGCTACCAATCTTGATCCTCCTTGATCTCAGATTGCAAATGCCTTAGCAGACCAGGTGCTCGGGAGCAGCAGCAGCAGCAGAAGGCCATTGCTTTCACATCCTGCACGTGAGCTCCCAAAAGCACCTGGTGGGCCACTGCAAGTAGCAGAGTGCTGGACTAGATGGACTCTGGTCTGATCCAGCAGGCTAGTTCTTAGGTTCTTAAAGTCACAGAGAATATCACACTAGACTGTGTATGCATGTATTTTGGTAATTGTAGAGCTAGATGTTTTCAGATTGTTTTTAAACAGCAGGGCATTTTTAAAGTTCTCAGGGATGACGCTGTCTAAAAAAGCTGCACATCAATTCCAAGCTGGCCTGCCTCTCAGCCGTCCTACCTTTTTCCAGCGCAAGCCCACTCAGGAAGAACATGTGACTTTCAGGCGGGACAGCATCCCTAGTGAGTCTTCAGGAAGCGGGGGATGCTATGTGCTTGAGGCCATTTGTCTCTCATGGGCCAGGATGCTCCTCAGCAATCCAGGGTTACCAGCTCTCGCTGAGGAGGACAAAGTTTGAGGAGGGACTTTTGTGGACTATAATGTCGTAGAGTCCACCTTCCAAAGTGGCCATTTTCTTCAGGGAGATCAGCTGTAATTCCAGGAGATCAGCTGTAATTCCAGGAGATCAGCTGTAATTCCAGGAGATTTCCCACTATCGCCTGGAGATTGGTAACAGAATTCCCATGGAGCCTCTAGGGATATCTGCAGAGGTGGGATCCAGCAGGTTCTCACCAGTTCCCGAGAGTGGGTTACTAATTATTTGTGTGTGCCGAGAGGGGGTTACTAATTGGGTCTGCTTTTCCGTTAGAAATTCCATTAGGTCCAAAAATCATAAAGTCCTATTGTTTCCCATGTGGCTGGTTAGCGAAGGTAGAAAATGGGATAATTCTCCCTGTTGGGTTGTTTTAAAAACATGTTTTAGAAATATGATAAAGTTCCTTGTTTAAGGAAAGTATCCTTCTTTTGATTTCTAGAAACAAAATTAAGTATTTGAAAGTATTTGAAAATTAAGTATTTGAAAATTAAGTATTTGAAAGTATTAAGTATTTGCCAAATACTGTTGGCAGTAGACGATAGGACTTGCTATAATGAGTTTAAATTATGAACAGAAAGAGACCAGCTGAAAATTAGGAACTTTTTTTTTTACAGTAAGTGTTTTTCACAGTAACAGAGAAATTATTAATGCCCCGCCCCCGGAATGCCCGGCCACGCCCCTATCGTGCCCCGCCCAGCCCCATTGGCGCTACGCCACTGTTTGAATCCCACCACCATGGGAACCTGTTACTAAAATTTTTGGATCCCACCACTGGATATCTGGCATGCTAGAAGGGAAGAAAGAGATGAGTTCATTCGGTCGAAGCTTTGTTCTGAGTCTCTCTGATAATAAAATAGAGGATGTTCCAGAGGGAAGCGTTTTCTTGTATGATCTGTGAGGATTTTTTAGGTCCAGGGGCCAGATGCTCCCTGGTTACCTTTTCAAATGGCCGGGTGCTTCCTGGCTGTCTTATCAGATGGACAGGGCCAGGGCGATGGCTGACGATATCAAATCTGTCTCCAACCTTACCAGTCAAATCCTCAGGGCTAAAAAAGGTTGGCCGTCCCTCAAACTAGACAATAATTATCCTTCTGTACATGGTTAATGTCACGATGGTTTTGGAGACTGATTGCCACAATTAAATTGAAACAGATGAAATAGCAATAAAACGTACTCTTGTATAAGTCAAAATGACCTTCGGTGTTTTAATAGATGTCAAATACCAGCTTGTGGGGAAAAAAACACATTAATTGCAGCCAAAGAAGCTGCTTCGTCAAGGCTGGTCAGGCTAGCCCTTGTCGCTTAACTACAGAAATGTACCCAGCAATGGAGTCTGTTCCTCCCTTGCCTCCCCACTTGAAGGGGGCACCTCTGTTTTAAAAGATACATGCCAGAGACATAAAAGGAAAGGAACACTCACCCTGAAGACCTTTGGGTATCTTTTCTCCTACCATGAGTCAGATCCCTGCTGCTTCTGTGGACCCTGAAGCTAGAATCATAGAGTTGAAAGGGGCCACACATGCCATCTATCCCAACCCCTGCTCAATGCAGGATCAGCCTAGAGCAGTGTTTCCCAACCTTTTCGAGGTCAGGGTACCCTTGACCTCACTCTTCATATCTCACGGTACCCCTGCTGCCACCCTCCACCTTCCCCTCCCATTGCCCCTGCTTGCCACCCCCCCCCCCACCTTCCCCTCCCAGGTGAAGGGTAGCACTGGGGGTGGTGGTGGCTGCTGACCTTGTGGCAGGCCCTGCCCCGTGGGCCAGCTCCATGTCCTTGCTGGCGCCGGTGGGAGACACCACAAAAATGAGGGGGGGGGGGGCGTGGTAGTGTTGCCGCGGTACCCCTGGGACATGCTAATGGTACCCCAGGGTACCAGGGAACCCTGGTTGAGAATGGCTGGCCTAGAGCATTCCTGACAAGTGTTTGTCCAGCTGCTACTTGAAGTCTGTCAGAGAAGAGGAGCTTACCACTTCCCTAGGTAGCTGATTCCACTGTTGCACGGCTCTTAATGTAATATTTCCCCCCTAATATCCAGCAGGTACATTTCTGCCCATAATTTAAACTCGGTATTGCAAATCATGTCCTCTGCTGCCAACGGGAATAGCCCCCTGCCTTCCTTTGTGAGACGTAGTGTGGTGCAGTGGTTAAGAGTTATGGGCTCTAATAACGTAGAACCAACTTCAATTCCTTACTCTTCCACATGCAGCCTCCTAGGTGACCTTGAGTTAGGCACAGTTCTCTCTGAGCTCGCACTGCCCCATCTACCTCACAAGGTGCCTGTTGTGGGGAGCGGAAGGGAAAGTGTTTGTAAGCCACTTAAGAAGAAGAAGAAGAAGAAGAAGAAGAAGAAGAAGAAGAAGAAGAGGAGGAGGAGGAGGAGGAGGAGGAGGAGGAGGAGGAGTTTGGATTTATATCCCCCCTTTCTCTCCTGCAGGAGACTCAAAGGGGCTGACAATCTCCTTGCCCTTCCCCCCCCCCCCACAACAAACACCCTGTGAGGTAGGTGGGGCTGAGAGAGCTCCGAGAAGCTGTGACTAGCCCAAGGTCACCCAGCTGGCGCGTGTGGGAGTGCACAGGCTAATCTGAATTCCCCAGATCAGCCTCCACAGCTCAGGCGGCAGAGCTGGGAATCAAACCCCTAATGGTTGAGGGAAGTGGGGTATAAATCCAAACTCCTCTCTTCTCCTCTAAGTTATATCTCTTATGTCCTCTCCCAACCTTGTCTTTCCCAGAATGAACATTTCTAAGTCCCTCTGACTTTCCTCGTAGGGCTTGGTCTCCAGACCCTGGCTGCCCTCATCTCTCTCCTCTGCACTCATTCTATTCTGTCCAAACATATTGCATTTCCTCTGGCTCTGGCCATGCAGGGAATATGGGGAAACTTTCAGAAGAGCTCCCGTGATGAAAAAGTGTAGGGGAAAGGGCGTGCGTTCCTCAAACAAATTGTCATCATCTGCTCGTGGCAATTGTTAGCTGATACTGGTGCTTCGCTCAGCAGAGAAAAGCCCCAGGATTGCAGAGAGATTTGAAATCTTAAAAAAAAAACCTTTAAAAAAGTGGGAGAGGGTTAAAACATTTCAAAATTTGAACCATATCTTTCTCCCATATCTTAGAGCAGTGGTGGCGAACCTATGGCACGGGTGCCAGAGGTGGCACTCAGAGCCCTCTCTGTGGGCATGCAAAAACAGAGTGCCCCCCCCCCCCCCGCATCTAGGCTGGCCTGGGCCACTGGGCTCGATTATTAGCATTAAACCTAAGACCTGGTTTTGGGGACGCAGTGTAGGTAACCCTGTTAAGTGCTGTTAAACCCCATTGATTTTCATGCGAAGAACTAAAGCGCAATCCTTTACCTAGGAGTAAGCTCGGTTGCTGGCAATGGGGCTTGCTTCTGAGTAAACCCTCCTAGGGTCGTGATTCACCCGTTGGAAGAGTTGCATGGTTGCTTCAAAGCAAATCCATCGACTACCAAGCTACTCCTGAGTAACGCGCACCTCGGAGCCAACCATTTTTTCTAAACTAAAACCTCAGTATTCAGATTAATTTGCTCTGTTGGCACTTTGCGATAAATAAGTGGGTTTTGGGTTGCAATTTGGTCACTCGGTCTCGAAAAGGTTCGCCATCACTGTCTTAGAGTGACCCTTCTACCACTTTGCCACTCTGGCTTTTGTGTAGTGGTTTTAGTTGAGCAGTAAGAAGCAGCCAGCCCTGCCAGCAATTGCTGCTATGTCTGGCCCCTAATAAGTCTTCCTTTAAAGGCCAAAACAGGTCTGGAAAGGGTCCTGTCCCCCATTTTTTCCTGACAGAAACTGAGGCTTGAAGGCTGGCTATATTGTTGCAGTTGCCTAGCAACCCCCATAGTGACCCCTACACAGGGCACTCATTTCTTAAAGAAACAAGTGCTGTGGCAAAGGAGATGAGATGCCCCCCTGCAAGTCCTTGCATGTCCTTCACTTGTGCACACTAATGCGCACACTAATAGAAGAGCAAAGGGTTGAATGCAAAGTACCCTTTTCAAATTCAGCCCATAAGGACTGGGCCAGCCATCTCTGTGTCAAGAGATCTATTTTTAACTTCAGATTGCCTGGAAATTGATCTTTGTTGCTATGTTTGTGAGCCCAGAGGTCCAGGAACAGTTAGATTTTAGAGTTCCGGATCATCTTCAAGGTGTTGGTGTTTACCTTTAAGGCCATTCGCGGCCTGGGACCATCGGTGATCTTCGGGGAGACCGGCATTACTCCACATATGTCCCTCGTAAGCGGCCTCTCCGGGACGTGGGCGGAGGCCAATCTCTACTGGTGGTCCCTTGGCCCCTCGGGTGATGGCAGCTGGGAGTCTTCCACATCGGGCTCAGGACCTTTACGGCCTTGGCCCTGGCCTGGTGGAATGCTCTCCCACCAGCTGTCCGGGCCCTGCGGGACCTTGGGAGTTCCCGCGCCCAGAGGGCCTGTAAGACGGAGCTGTTCCGCCGGGCCTTTGGAGGAACCAGCCGCTAATGGTGCCCCCCCCCCGGCCCCCAACACCCGGGCCCTTAACCATCTGATGAGACTCGCCAAGCCTCCCTTTTTTCGTGGGGAGGGAGGGACTTTATGTTATTGGATTGCTGGACGCCACCTCACACTCAAATTTAAATTCAAATTTTTGAATTTTTAAAACTGGACTAAGACTTGGAAATTTTTATCGCTGCTTTTATATGTTATCATTTTATATTGTATTTTATATGTTGTGCACCCCCCAGAGCCCTTTGGGGATGGGGCGGTTTAAAAGTTTAATAAAATAATAATAATAATAATAATAATAATAATAATAATAGATTTTCTAAGTGGTGAGAGAAGTGCATTCTGCGCATGCTTGCAAGCACTCTCGCTCCACCTAAAGAATGTCTGAGGAAAGCCTTGTCTCAAATTAAAATTTCCCATGATAATTCTTGTGCCATGTGCCAGCATCCATTGTGCTGAGGTTTTTTTTTTTTTAAAGTCAGGTTTAAATAATCTGGTTTTTGTTTAAAAAAAATACTATTTCAGAAATACCTTCCAGGGCATCAAAAGGTTTGAGGCTGGGCCTTTTCTCCCCCGCCCTCTGCCCCGCTTTTTTATGATAAATGTATGTCAAACCTTCTTGGGGTACACGGGAGACGGTTTTGTGCTTTTCCCTGCTAGCACAACACAAAAGAATGGAAGATGGGCAGCTTTATTATATACCGTAATAAAAATGGGTCTATTGAAATTGTAACTGGCTGAGAGCCAGTTTAATAGCACTGTGGAAAGCAAAAAAAAATCTGCAGATAAATAGGACACAGCAGAAAGCACTGCTTTTAATATTTCATACAGCGATAATGAATTATTGCTTAGAAAGTTGGAAATAGCACAGGGAAATAGTAGGTCAAAAATTCAGAGAAACTGTCTTCTGTGATTGAGGCTGGTAGTGTTTGATTAACACCAGGATCCATATCTATGAAAAATCAAAAAAAGAGGAAGAAAACCAAGATGACCAAGGGACACTTCATCTCATTGCTCAAATTGGGGGGAGGGGGAGGTTGGAAGCTCTTAATGAAATTAATCTCTGCTGTCCTTTAAATTATAGCCCCTCCTACACGCTAGTTTTCTGCTACTCCAGAGACTAGAACATGGAGTAATGGATTCAAGGTACAGGATAAGAGATTCCACCTAAACGCTAGGAAGAACTTCCTGACGGTAAGGGCTGAGCTGAGTAGGTACTATCGAGTATGTACATTGTGCCCTTCTGGACTTGCATATTGTGCATCTAAAATGCTGTTACAAGAAGTATCCAACAACATGTTTAGAAATACGTGTTCACCTTAGTGATGATATGTACCTTCAGTGTGACGTATAGAATGTCCACAGAGCCAATGCAAGGTTACCATTTCCCTAGTTTCAATATCTCCGTGTGTGTGTGTGGGCACACACACTGTCAAGTCACAACTGACTTATGGTGACTCTGGGTGATTCCGCACAGCACGTTACCAGCAGAGCTCGACTTGTGTTGAGAGCTTTCAGTAGTCCTGCGACAGCCGAAGATTCTTCACCCAAGTCCGACTCTCAGCATTCGACTCGCCTAAGCCGGATTTTCTCTATTCTGCTCGGAGGGAGTACTTTTTGGTGAACTCGTGTCGAGCCCACGCTTCTGCGGACAGTCTGTTGAGCTCGACTCGACTCGACTCACCCCTCCAGCCAATCGCGTCATTCCTGTCTCTGCCCAATCAGGGCTTTGTTTCCCTTTAACCAATCACGGCGCATTTTCGGCCAGCCAATCACAATCGGCCATTCAGAGCATGCGTAGAGCCGTCGGAATTCCACGTCGGCCAAATGCCAGTCTTCCAGCACACTCACTTTTCTCACTAGCAAATGAGTCCTGTCTCTTTACTTTAGTTCAGGGGTCCTCAAACTATGGCCCAGGGGCCAAATGCGCCCCCCCCCAAACATTTATATGGCCTGCTGGGTGTTTTTGCCAAGTGCACCCACCTTCCTTTCAGGGGCTTCCTCTTGAGCAAGCGGGCGTGCACTTGCAGCCTTGGAGACCTCGGTGCATGCAAATCTTTGCAAGGATCCTCTCAACTGTAAGGATCCTCTCAACTGTAAGCCCCACAGGAGGTGAGAGGTCTCTGTTCCTGGGGGGCTGCAATGCCTGGCACGCAGGAGGCAGCCCCCTGGCACGGCAACTCCTGCAACCAGGCGCCTTGAAGGCGGCAGGCGGGTACACCCACCAGTTGACCCTCGCCGACTGCAGCTACAGCCATGACTACTGGCCCTGCTCACTGTCGTCGTGCACCACTCCCCAGCCTCGGTCATCCCGTCCGGCTTCAGTCTCCTCGTTTGCTGCCTCCCAGTACCCGAAGTGGGGAGGAAAGGCCCCTGCCACCGGCTTCTCCCTATCTCACTCACTTGCTCAGCTTGGACTGCTCGCATGACTTGGACCACTCGTACAGGGGTTGCAAGCGAGCAGTCCAAGCTGAGCAAGCGAGCGAGCGAGCGAGCGAGATGGGGAGAGGCTGGTGGCAGGGGCCTTTCCTCTCTGCTTCAGGTACTGGCAGGCGGTGAACAAGGACACTGAAGCTGGACGGGATGACCGAGGCTTGGGAGTGGCACACGACGACGGTTGGCGAGGGTCGCCTGGTGGGTGTACCCTCCTGCCCCCTTCAAGGCTCCTGGTTGCAGGAGTTGCCGTGCCAGGGGGCTGCCTCCTGTGTGCCGGGCATTGCAGCCCCCCAGGAACAGAGACCTCTCGCCTCCCGTGGGGCTTGCGGTTGAGAGGATCCTTACAAAGATCACGCGCGCTTGCTCGAGAGGAAGCCCCTTGAAAGCTCACACGTGCACAAAGGTGGGTGCGAGCTGGCACGGGAAAGATGTGTTAAAACAAACAACAGAGATTCCCACTGGGAACAAAAGGAGAGATGCCTGAAGGCCCATTGGATGCAGTGGAACCCAGGAATGCCCGTAGACTTGCATGGGCTTCATTGAAGACTATACAGCACACAAAAGAAGATGCAAAACAAATTTGGAGAAGCCTGTTTTTTGCCTGGCATGACAGCCCCCAGGGTGGAATGGTGGCCTCTGGGACCAGTCAGCTCAACTGCTGGGGGTCTGCAGTGCCAGCCCCCAAAAGGGAACAAGAGATTGTGGCGTTAATATCAGTGTTCTGGGACTGGAATGGCTTGTGCTTTCAAAGTAAGACCCTGCAAATCAGAAGGGCTTTGCCTAGGGCAGGGGGTCCCCACAGATACCATAATACTCATGATACCTTTTCTGGGCCCCCCCAAATGTATTTACAGAGTAAGCAGGACTGGGGGGTGGGGGTTGTCCTTGTATACTATTATACGTATTTTTACAGATGCGAGCATCCGTCCAGAATGGCTAGAGGATGATTACTCCAGAAGGGATAGTTGACTTGGAACAGGCAGTTTGCAGGGAGGCTGGGGGGGGGGAGTCGGGGAAAGGTCCCTTTAACCAATCACGGCGCGTTTTCGGTCAGCCAATCATAATCGAAGGAATTTCACGGTTTCCGCCATGGGAAAGGGAACCAATCAGGGCAGAGGGGTGGATGACGCACAGAGTCGAGCCCGCCCCCTGAGCTCTGGTAAGGAGAGCCGAGCTCGGCAATGTGCGGATTAACGGTGAGTTGAGCTCATGTGCCAACTTTTCGCGGCAGCCAATCGAATGCGAAGCAAGAGGCTTCTGAGCTTGGCTAAGGAGGATTGAGCTCTGCCGCTGTGCGGAACGACAGCGAGTCAAATTCATGATGAGAAATTCCGGTGAACTCAAGTCGAGCTCAACTGAATGTACTGTGGGGAATCACTCTCTGTGAGGCTTTACAGGCAAGAAATGTTCAGAGTTGGTTTGCCATTGCCTGCCTCCAATGGCAAGCCATGGCAGTCAAGACTTAAATGAAAGTCATTATAACTTGGGATGCTATAAAACCTGCTGGTTTAGTTCACATCCTGTCTGCAAACTGTCAACAGGGAGCCATTTTATTGTTGACCATGTAGCTGTTAATAAGCAGTTCAAATCTGTTCGTGGGACAGTTCTTGGCATATTTGAGCAGAGGAATTGGTACTGTTTAAAAAATGAGCATTTTCGTGGAGCCTGATGAGCGTCTTGACTTTTCTTCCACTTCCACTGACCTCTGGTCCCTAGTTGAATGAGAAAGTTAATTAGTAAGCAAATTGATCAGTCGGCTAGTGATTTCAAACAAGGACTGTGTCATTAAAAAAAAAACACAACCTTACCATTTGGCATCAACTAATTATGACTTCTTATTCCCTGCATGCGCCTTTTCTCATAGACTTATGGGAAGTGTAGCTCTCTTCCTGTGTCATTAAATGCCCTGGAACAGCTCTTCGTGACCCTGGTGGAGAATAGTTTTAATCTACTACACAGAGGCAAAATGTCATGCAAGGCAAGGAAAAGAAATGTTACCGCCACAAGAAAAGGAAACTCGGCTGTTCCAGAAGGCAGCCGTCTGCGGTAGAACGGCAGGATTTGGGGGGTATATTCTTTTGAAAATCAAAGCTCCTTTTGTCAATACTGGTAAACTCCACCCTATCCAACCAAGGGAGCTTGGGCCAGTGGTGGGATCCAAACATTTTAGTAACAGGTTCCCATGGTGGTGGGATTTAAACAGTGGCGTAGTTCCAATGGGTCTGGGCGGGGCACGACGGGGGCGTAGCTGGGCATTCCGGGGGCGGGGCATTAATAATTTCTCTGTTACTGTAAAAAACTCTTACTGTAAAAAAAAGTTCCTAATTTCCAGCTGGTATCTTTCTGTCCATAATTTAAACTCATTATAGCAAGTCCTATCGTCTACTGCCAACAGAAACAACTACTTCTCCTCTAATTGACTGCCTGTCAAATACTTAATACTTTCAAATACTTAATTTTGTTTCTAGAAATCAAAAGAAGGATACTTTCCTTACACAAGGAACTTTACCATATTTCTAAAACATGTTTTTAAAACAGCCCAACAGGGAGAATGATCCCGTTTTCTATCTTCGCTAACCAGCCACATAGGAAACAACAGGACTATGATTTTTGGACCTAATGGAATTTCTAACGGAAAAGCAGACCCAATTAGTAACCCACTCTTGGCACACACAAATAATTAGTAACCCACTCTCAGGAACTGGTGAGAACCTGCTGGAACCCACCCCAAACCCTGTTAGTCTATAAGGTGCTACTGGACTTGAACCTAGCTGTTCAACCCTGACAGTTATTGTGTAGCTGCAAAGCTGTTTGGTAGCTCTTTGACACAGAGGCAGCAGACCCAATGAATCTGAGGTTTGGCTCATGAGCTGTCATGGCTGTCAAACAGTGTGCCAGATGCCGAACCTGTTTGGTGGCATCCTTAATTGTAACTGGAAACAGGGTGGGAAAGGGGTTCTGTTAACACTTTCCCCTCGCTGTGCACAAGAACGCACCTTCCCACCCCCATAACGGGAGTTCCATTTTCATCTAATTGGACTGGAGCTAGCGTGCCAAGTTGAAGCAAACGGAAAGAATTCAAGAAAGAGGAGTGTTATTCTGAACAGACAGTTGAGATGTCGATTTAGTTGGGAAACAGTGAGAGAGTGCTGAGGGACCGAACCCTGGAGCAGAGCCAGAGCTAGTGAGAAGAAACACTTGCGAGAAAGCCTCTTGGGGTTCTTAAAGCAACTGTCAGGGAAAGAAACACTCTGCAGGCACCCAGCCTTGCTAAAGAGGTGCTTAGAAGGAACAAGGACAGAGGATGCCAGCAGAATCTATGCCCGTAGGGTAGGTAGCTGGGCGTGGAAGCAGGCACAAGGGGCCCAGCTGGGGATGCGAACCCACGGAGGCCTGAAGAGGAAGAGTCCGTAACTGTCCCCAATACGTTATAAAGACTACTTATGGAAGCAACCACAGCGATGCCTTGATTCTGAAGCAGCAGAGTGGTAGTCGTTTTTGTCTGTGGCAGCCAAATTTTTTTTTTAAGCTGTGTGACTCCTTAAAGGCCAATTATTTGTTGTAGCAGAAATGTTTGCGCGACAGATGCACAAAGTAGAAGGATGCCGTTTTCCTTTCACTGTGCGCACGAAGCTAAAATTTCCTCTCCCCGTAAAGGGAGTTTCAGTTTCATTTAATTGAAGTGAGTCTGCCAAGCTGAAGCAAACCTGGAGCGTTCTAAAAGAGAAGTGATATGCCAAGACACACACACACACACACACACACACGCAGAGAGAGAGAGAGAGAGAGAGAGAGAGAGAGAGAATGCTGTAAGCAGTGGTTGAGTGGTATGGGAGGAACTGTTCCGTGGCAGTCCTCAGGTTCGTATCACTATGTAGAGCATACATATGCCACACTTTTTACATGAGAGAGCAGTGGTCATTCATTCACAGGTGAGAATATTCATGGTAGGGAACACCAGAAAGTAAAAGCATTGGGCTGTGTTTGGGAATGGGATGGAGACTAGACCTGGTTTTACCACAGATTTTCCATTGGTTCCTCAAGTTACTCGCTGTCACTTCTGGGTTTTCTCCGGAAGTGACATCATAACACTGGCAATAACACCCTCCATCATGTCCCTCCCCTTCCTGCCGGTGGCCAGTGCGTTGCTGCTGGAAAATGGCAGGAGAGTTGTGGTGATGTGGCGGGACAGCATCCTGGGAGAAAAATTGAAAAGAAAAATAAGCTACTGAAAATTCTTATCATAAAGTTCCTAGTAATTCTCAGAGCTACATCGAAAGTAACAAAAAGTAGCTCCAGAAATTGCCAGAAACCGTACGGTAAAAAGCTCTTAGCATAGACTTTCCATTGATTCCTGTAGCTACCCTTTGTCTCTTCCAGGAAGCTCTAGGAATTGCTAAAAGGTCTATGATACAAACACCCTGCGAGCAGAAAAATCCTTATTTTTTGTTTCGTTTTTAATTTTTCGTTTTTAATTTTTCTCCTATTGCCACTGGAAACAGCAATGAGTAACAGCACCAGCGGTCTGGCAACCCTACAATAAACTCCAATAACTGAGTCTCCAGGCTGCTAACTGAAATCCTGTACCACTTTAAATTTCCCTGAATAAAATCGGTAATCGTTGAACTAAACGCAGTAAAGGGTTCATAAGCCACCTGTAAACCAAAGTGTGGATCATTTTTTCCCCTTGAAGGCAGGATTTCCTTACAAGAACAAAGCCCTTCTCATTCTTGATTCATGAATTAAGGTGACAATTAGCCAATTATTTTGGTGCAGCTAAAAGGGTTTTCGTACACATTTGCCTCTGGTGTAGCATAATTTCAACCGGTTGACCTACTTTTTTGAGAATCGAGGGAAATGTCTAAAAGCAAATGCCTCCGGGTGTGACTCTCAGTGGAACAGGCAACAGCCAGTCCCTTTGCTCAGCTGACTATATTGGACAAAATCCCAGTGCTTCAAAATGGTGAAACCTGTTTTTCATGAATAGTGCATCATTATCTGGAGCCTGCCTCCTTCCTGGACAGCCATAGTAGCCTCTGTTTGCTCAGCTGGAGGCAACGTGGAGCTGCAACGTGATCCCAGCGGTGAAAGCTTTTCAAATAAATATTCATTGACAATAATGAGACAGGTGTAGTGTGGACTTAGGTATAGTCCTATACTTAGGTGGACACTGCTCTGTGGCCTAGGATTAAATGGGATCAATCAACCCAGCCTAACCGTAGAATCCTGAGCAAATTTACAACCTCCTAAGTCCATTGAAGTCACCTGGACTTCAAGTGGGTAGAGAGGCAGTAGGTGGCGCCCGAGGCTGCTACATCCTTGCTACCATTGACAATCAATTGTGTGATAGCCTAAGGGGATTTTGGAAGAGCATGAGGTTACCAACTTCCAGGTGGCTCCTGGAGACCTCCTGTAATTACAACTGATCTCCAGATCTCTGTATCCGTTCCCCTGGAGAAAATGGCTGTTCTACAGGATAGACTCCATGGCATTATATATCCCACTGAGGCCCCGCCCCCAACCCTGCCATCAGATGGTCCCTCTCAACATCCCCAGGAATTTCTCAGTACACAGCTGGCAACTCTAACAGTGGTGGAAAGTCCTTTTGATGTGTAGTCCACACAGGGCGACCCTAAAGGGTTTTCATGGCAAGAGAATTTCAGAGGTGGTTTGCCATTGCCTGCCTCTATGTAGTGACTGTGGACTTCCTCAGTAGTCTCTCATCCAAATTTTAACTACGGCCAACCGAGTTTAGTTTCTGAGACCTGAGGAGATCAGGCTAGGTCAAGGCGCCTTTCAAGGTTCTAAAACGGGAATAACTCTGTTGTGCTTTTGGCAGATAAGTACCATTTCAGTACAGAGCCTCTTGTCTTATTTATGCTAGTATGAACATAATAGCACAGACCTACCAAGGAGTAAAATCGGCACCACATTTCTCCACCTGCCGCCTGCATCAAACTCAGTTGATACAGGAGCCTAATACTGGCCTGCCAGCCCTTGGCTCTATTTAAAATAAAGCTACCTCTGAGGTAATTTATGATGGCAACACTGAGGCACCTCTGCCTTGCCTTGGTAGATCTTCCTCTGGACCTTGTTTCCTCTTTTATAAACCCAGGAGGATGACAGAGAATGAAGACACAAACTGAACAGTTTTATTTAACAGGGAAGGGGAATAAATAGTAGATGTTCAGCACGTCAAACAACTGTAGCTTTCTGTAATGGCTGAGAGTCAAGAATGCAGTTTCTTAGGGTAAGAAGTAATCTATGTCATGGCAGAGTAGCAGTAGCCATCAGTTGCTTCTGAACAAAAACCAAAACAACTTTTCCCCGTCTTCGGAATTCACTGCACTCTCAGATCAGAGAATCTCCACAGTTTCCGAAACCTGTTAAAGTGTGACTTTTTCTCTACCTTAGCAGGGGAAAGCGAAAACTGTGCATTGAGGTTTCTTCGGGTTTTCTCACTCTTCCCCACCTTCCCCCGCTCACACAACATCAGATTCTGTCACTCTTCGGACCACCGTTTCAAAATGATCGGAAGGACTTTTAAAAACAAATTAACTCTGAAATTGACACAGTATTGACCTTTCTGCACAAATCACCTAAATGTTTCTAAAATGTTTTCCATCCCTGCCTCCCCTTTACAAAGATGTATGTCTGCATTCACCCCCTTGAAATGATTTCTGGCTGCCATTATGTGGTTTCTTTCTTTCTTTCTTTCTTTCTTTCTTTCTTTCTTTCTTTCTTTCTTTCTTTCTTTCTTTCTTTCTTTCTTTCTTTCTTGAGTTCTTGAGTTCTTGAGTTCTTGAGTTCTTGAGTTCTTTCTTGAGTTCTTTTGAGTTCTGTGTTGAATTGGTGTTTTAATGCTTCACAGCCTTGTGCTATATTCTATGCTGTCTGTAGACTTACTTGATGCTTTGAAAATTTCCCCCTCCAAATAAACAACCAGGGAAATGCTGCAAATAAACAGGTGAGGGGGAACTGAGTGAGCTCAGAAAATGGATCTGAGGAGGAAGTTCAGGGAAGCAGAGAAGCGTGGAAAACATATCGAGTAGATCGCAGCTGAAGACTCTTTCAAAATGTTGCAGCCAGAGAATCGTTGTAAAAGGGGATTCATTTAAAACAATTTTGAGGCTGCAACTAAAATGTTTGGGGGTAAAAAACAAAGCTGAACTCCATGGAGGAAATGTATTTCCTGCCTCAAAGCATTTTAAAAGGTTTGTGCGGAAAGGATCCTAGTGGAGCAGTGCTAGACCCGAGACAGCACAAAATAATTTAAAAAGGCAACAGGCAATCTCCACAAATGGCAGTTGCATGGAAGGAACTAGGAAGTGGCAGGAGCAGACGAACTGGTGGATCAGCTCAGCTAGAGACACATTGCAAGAGGAGAATCCCCGTGTAAACAAACAAACAAAAATTGGGGGAAATCCACAGTGAAGCAACAGCTATGGGGTAAGCAGTGCATGCATAAACAGCCAGAGTCATTACCATGAGATTATTACCATTGAAGGGACTGCACTGAGCCTTTTCAACTGGAAAGATTTAATCATATGCGTCTCCACCTGCAGTATGAAATAATACAGCCCAGGCCCAGGTTCAGTGCCTCCATAACTAGGCCCGAAAGACTGCTGGGAAATCTGGCTTAGGATTCTGGCTGTGTATTGGAATAATTTATTGGGTTTCATTTCTGTTGCTGCTCATTGCCTGAGGAAACTTGAATCGAGTCTAGCTTCAGCCAAAAGTGTTTTCGCAGCACTTAACAGCGTTTTTGGAGCCTCGTTAGTGTTTAGCCCGGCATCTTTAAGATGCTGAATATTTATCAGCTTTTGTTTCCTTCTGGTGATAAAAGATGGATCCTTCTCTCAGAGGGAAAATAAAATTCCCTTTTGGACAATCAGCCTGGCAGCTTTGTATTGCATTCAGCTGAGCGTGGAAATTCTTTTCTAATGATGTTTGTTTTGCCGTCCTTGAGTAAGGTATTACTTTACTGGCACGTAGCTGTTTTATTCCTACAAGAGAGTTTTCAAAAAAAATGGAGTAAAAAGTATGTTTAAAACATTCCAGAGAAATATATGTGGCATCCAAAAGGAGAAGGAGAAGGAACGACGTCTGTACAACCAATATTACAAAGTAGTAGGAGAAGAAGAGTTGGTTTTTATACCCCATTTTTCTCTACCTTTGAAGAATCTCAAAATGACTCTAAAGTGCTTTCCCTTCCCCCAAAACAGACACATCAGATATGTAAGGCTGAGAGAATTCAAACAGGCCTCATGTGTAGGAGTGGGGAAACAAACCAGATTTACCAGATTAGAGTCCAACACTCTTGACCACTATGCCACACTTCTTATATACAACTTATGATCATAGAATTATACAAATGAGTGCAAACATTTCAGTGGAGTTCCGTATAGGATCTCACAGTGATTTACATCTTTGGTCCATGAAACCTTAATGTCAGGGATGGAGCAAGGGGGGAAAGCACCTGGTGCACTGGTGCATCCTCCGCCCCTGCCACGCCCCTGTATGCCCCGCCCCACCCCTGCCATGCCCTCACCATACCACACCCCTGTCCCCTGGGAGCTACGCCTCTGCTTAATGTCCACTATATTTGGCAAAGCCTCTCCAACACATCTCTCCAAACAGAAAATAATCTTCCTTTACCCATTCAGAGATGGTTGCTGGGACCATTCGCATGCAAAGCTTATGGTTAGATTTCTCATCCATCCCTTATATGGAACTTGCAGGATACCCGTTCTTCGCTATGCATACTTCATCACAGCCTCTCTATGAATTTCGGGGTGACATTCAGCATACTTCTTTGCAGCCTGTTTGTGAACTTTGCGGTGACATGCAGCATATTCCCTCACAGCCTGTCTGTGGACTGACGGGTTGGTTTTCGCATATTTTGCAGCAGCTTCCTGTAGTTAATTTTTAGCTCTTACCGCTGCTTTTAACTGTTTAATTGTTTTATACTGTTTATTTGATATGCTGTACACCGCCCAGAGCCCTTTGGGGATGGGGCGGTATAAAAGCTTAATAAATAATAATAATAATAATAATAATAGTTGTCTTTTTCTAATGCAACGTGTAAATCGCTTTCTGCGTTTAATTCCTCTTCTCCCTTTAGTGGTTTCAGCAGAAGGAACAGGTTCGTATGCATTGAGGAGGGCGGTGTTAGAATGCAGTTGGCGCACAACTGGATCAATCGTGCTTGTTGTTTAGTGGGCATTAGCAGAACTTGTCTATGCGACAAATGGAGTTAGAGCTTCAAAGTGCCCTTCATTGAAATGTCCTGTGAAATGAAGCTGTATATATAAACGTGAAATACCACTTACTGACTGACTGGCCCATCAAAAGAACTCAAAAACCATCGAAAATACCATGTTGAAGGACATGAAACTCGTGGTTTGTAACTGTCACCCTTAGAATGTTCATGCAGATGGCCAGAGTTGAACAGTAAATATCTAATAAGTTGAGTGGAAGTGAATATTTTGGAAAATCCTTTCTTAGCGAACACCTGAAGCACATAATGAACCGGTGTGCCAAATTTCAACTTTGTAGTTTTGGTGGGTTTTGAATTCTTTTGATCAGTCAGTCAGTCAGTCAGTCAGTCAGTCAGTCAGTCAGTCAGTGGTATTTCGCATTTATAGATATAGATTTCCTCATTTTACTCTCATAACAATTCTTCGAGGTGGAATAGGGTTAGAGAGAAAGCAGCTACCCCAAACAGCCTCGTAGCTTGTCTATGAATCCTACAATTCCAGTGAAATGTTCCCTCAGTATACAGTGCCCACAATTTTTCAAGGTAAATTATTAACAGGTACCACTTTGCCAAACATTATTGCTCACAGAAGTTTGTCTTTTGGAACACTGCATTCTGGGCATGTTTCCTGGTAGGCTCTGTAATTTACAATCTAATGATAGAAACTTTTCCCCTGCAAACAAAGCTTCTGATATTTGAGGAATGGCACTTTCAGATTGAAACTCTGCAACAATGTAGAATCAAGATGGGCCTTTTCTGTGGTGAATTGTAATTCCTTCCACTTTGAATGCACTCGAAGCATCGTATAGTTAAGAAACTACATAAAAGCCCAGTCCCCTCACTTGCTACCTTAATGACACCATCCTGTGCCTTGTTACACCCTTCTAAGCCCCTTGACTCAGAGGGGAATAGCTCTGCTTAGGCCCCTTCCGCACATGCAGAATAATGCACATTCAATCCACTTTCACAATGGTTTGAAAGTGGATTTTGCTATTCTGCAAAATCCATCTTCGAAGTGCCTCGAAAGTGGATTTAAAGTGCATTATTCTGCATGTGTGGAAGGGGCCTATTAGAATGGCAGCGTGAATCTATCTCCTTTCCCACTGACTGATCTTCTGTTGTTTTGCATTTGTCTGACCTCAAGTCATGCTGAGTTTTCGCTCTTTAGGCCAAGTTGTCCGAAGGCAGCAAATCAGGGATGCACCCTTTCAGACTTCAGGGATGAGGGCGTCACATACAACCGATTATTCTTTTGTTCAGAAAAAAATGCACTGCAAAGAAAAAGGAGCAAGTCGAGCCATTCTAAATACCATCTAATTTCTAACAATAAATTTCTTTTTGAAAAAATAATTTCTCAGGTTGTTCTGGTGGGTTTTCCAGGCTGTGTGGCCATGGTCTGGTATGTCTTGTTCCTACAGTGTGTAACAGACTTCCCTCTGTGATACACCTCTGAGAATGCCAGCCACAGATGCAGGCGAAACGTTAGGAACAAGACACACCAGACCACGGCCACACAGCCCGGAAAACCCACCAGAACCAGTTGAATCCGGCTGTGAAAGCCTTCGACAATACATTTCTCAAGTTCTTTTGCAGGTTGTCAAAGACTTTTCAGTCCCACCGGGATCTTCTTCAGTGGCCCATAAATATACAAAATTATATACAGACTTGCCCTGGCCTGGATAGCTCAGACTAGTCCAAACAAGCCAGATTATGGAAATTTAGCAGGGGTGGCCCAGATTAGTACCTGGGCGAGGGACCATCGAAGAGGTTAGGATTGCCAAACCCAGACAGGCAATGGCAAGCCACCTTTGACGTTGCTTACAAACTCTGCAGAGTCGCCATAAGACAGGTGCAATTTAACTAAGGTGACCAGACGTCCCGCTTTTGGCGAGACAGTCCCGCCTTAAACCAATCTGTCCCGCAGGGTTTTTTAATTGTCCCGATTTTGCCTTCTGGGGCGCTCCCCTTTTCCCGCCCTGTCACAGGGCGGGAAACAGGGGAGCACCCCAGAAGGCAGTGCGGCATCCTCCCGCGCTGCCACACTGCCTTCTGGGGCACTCCCGTTTCCTGCCCCGTACCAGTTTTAAAAGGTGACCATCTGGCTCTTTCCACTACCATATAGGAACTGTCAGTGGCACAGCACAGGGTCTGAAGCCATTGGCTCCATCAGCCTTGTATAACAGCTAGATTTGAGTCCGGTAGCATGAGAGCCAGCGTGGTGCTGTGGTTAAGAGCAGGTGGATTCTAATCTGGAGAAGCGGGTTTGATTCCCCACTCCTCCACCTGAGTAACTGAGGCTTATCTGGTGAACCAGATGTGTTTCCGCACTCCTACATTCCTGCTGGGAGATCTTGGGCTACTCACAGTCCTCTCAGGACTCTCAGCCCTACCTACTTTACAAGATGTCTGTTGTGGGGAGAGGAAGGGAAAGGAGCTTGTAGGCCACCTTGAGTCTCCATACAGGAGAGAAAGGTGGGGTATAAATCCAAACTCCTACTCCTCCTCCTCTTCTTCTTCTTCTTCTTGACCAACAAGTTTTTTTTGAGATATGAGCTTTGGCTCTAGAAATCTCATACACTAAAAGTCTTTTTGGTTTCTCAGGTGCTACTGGACTTGGATTTCATTGGAATTTACCTGCATGACTACCCTCTAAAACTATCAGCCTTGTATGGAACTGGGAAGTTCTGGATCTAAGTGTTTGGGTGAAGATATTCCTGGGATAACTGTACTTGCTGCCTTGAGCTGCAGAGAGGAGAGATGGAGTATAATACCAATTAATTCTCTAGGCATCATCTGAATTTCCTTTTCCATCATTCCTCCCTAAATCGATCCTAGATTCATAACTGCGAAAGAAGCTATAGCCCAAATGGGACATTAAAACATAGTAATGAAAAACACTTTTTTTCAACCTATGTTTGACTTGGCTGGTCGATGACTCCAGATGCATTAAAAAAAACTTTCCTCAGTCCTTTTCATCCCAACATTTTTTAGTTTCATTTTATTGTACGTTGCTTTGTGTATTATAGTTGGTAGTGGTTGGAAGTGCTGTCAAGCAGTGGCGTAGCACCAAGGGGATAGGGGGCGCGACGCACTGGGAACGTGCCGGTATGGGGGCAGTGCGAGGGCATTCCGGGGCACGGCGGTGTGGGGGCATTCCGGGGTGGACTGGGGCGTGGCAAGGCCGCAGGGCATATGCGTGCCCCGGCATAGTTCCCCCTCGCTCCAACCCTGCTGTCAAATCATAGCTGACTTATGGTAACCCTTTTGGTTTTCAACATGAGATGTTCAGAGGTCCCATTGCCTGCTCCTCCGTGGGCTGAGTTCTGTGAGAATCATGACTGACTCAAACTCACCCAGCAAGCTTCATG
The DNA here is from genome assembly GCF_021028975.2 of Sphaerodactylus townsendi. Classification (NCBI taxonomy): domain Eukaryota; kingdom Metazoa; phylum Chordata; class Lepidosauria; order Squamata; family Sphaerodactylidae; genus Sphaerodactylus; species Sphaerodactylus townsendi. Next base: position 15,758,395 of record NC_059431.1, read on the forward strand.
TGGAGAAATGGGGAGTTGAACCCAGTTCTCCAGATTAGAATCCACTGCCGTTAACCACTACGCCGCACTGGCTGTCATTAGAAGTAAAATAACAGCACCAGTAACTCCTTTCAATGCTCCAATGATTCTCAGCCCTTCTTCCTCCTTCACCATAAAATCATTGATAAAATCTCGAAGCCTTAATTCATCACTTCTTTTTTTAAAGCGAACTTATTAAAATGTTGCATAAATTGATCCAGAGATTGGAGAGAACGTCAGGATCATGATAACAAGGTGTGTTACTCATTTAAGCTCCTCATGTTTACATCTGTCACAGCCTCTTTCTTTAAAAAAAAAACACTTATTGTGGGAGATAAGGACAGTGTGAGTTTACACAGCAGCAAAACTACATAAGCCTGATATGACTCAGTCGAGTTTTACACCAACCATCTTTTACCCTGAATGAAATTATTTGTACCAATGTGACACGGATAATAGGGCACGTACAGTAATAAGAAGGCCTTGCCTCTTTACCAGGCACTCTTCATTGCCATGATTTTACACTAAATCATGGAGCAGCGGTGGCGTAGGAGGTTAAGACCTCGTGTATCTAATCTGGAGGAACCGAGTTTGATTCTCCGCTCTGCCGCCTGAGCTGTGGAGGCTGATCTGGGGAATTCAGATTAGCCTGTACACTCCCACACACGCCAGCTGGGTGACCTTGGGCTAGTCACAGCTTCTCAGAGCTCTCTCAGCCCCACCTACCTCACAGGGTGTTTGTTGTGAGGGGGGAAGGGCAAGGAGATTGTAAGCCCCTTTGAGTCTCCTGCAGGAGAGAAAGGTGGGATATAAATCCAAACTACTACTACTACTACTACTACTACTACTACTACTCTTCTTCTTCTTCTTCTTCTTCTTCTTCTTCTTCTTCTTCTTCTTCTTCTTCTTCTTCTTCTTCTTCTTCTTCTTCTTCTTCTTCTTCTTCTTCTTCTTCTTCTTCTTCTTCTAAAATAGCAAGCATCAGATACTGAGCAAATGTTGCTATTTTATTTGTCCCGCTAGCATCGCAGTGTGAGTGACCCACAACTGGCATGTCAATATTGACTGATATTACAGCGCACAGTGTTTAATTTCCAGGTGTTCCTTAGTATTAAGGCCCGACTTTGTATGTTGAGCAAAGTTCAGGACTCTGAAGCGATCTCTCAGCTTTTCCTTGTTGAAACTGGAGAAGGACCAACCCTTTGGAACAGGAATTCATAACCTTTGCCACAGCGAGCCTCCCGCATCGAAAGCATTCTTTGCCGTTTCCTTTCGTCCTGCACCTCTGCAGGGCAAAGCAGGCATCCTGGAGCTCAGAGCAGGAATTTCCAGCCGTCTGTTAAAGGTTAATTGTGCGAAGCCACCACTTGGATTGGGGCCTCACAGGAAGGGGAGAGTGGATTTAACCCTTCACGCCTTGCTTGGCTCTGCTAATTGAAAATCGTTCAGGTTTCCTCATGATTACTACCGTGTTTCCCTGAAAATAAGGCAGTGTCTTATATTAATTTTTGCTCCCAAAGATGCGCTATGTCTTATTTTCAGGGGATGTCTTATTTTTCTGTGTTTCTGTTCGTCAGGCATGCTTCCAAACAAAAACTTTGCTATGTCTTACTTTTGGGGGATGCCTTATATTTCGCACTTCAGCAAAACCTCTACAACGTCTTATTTTCTGGGGATGTCTTATATTCGGGGAAACAGAGTAGCAGTTTTAAATAGGAACCAGGATCAGTAATGGTTAGTACTGGGATGGGAGCCCACCAAAGAATACTAGGGCGACTGTGTGGAGAAAGGCCGTGGCAAACTACCTCTACCAACTTCCAGGTGATAGCTGGAGATCCCCCACTTTTACGAAATGATCTCCAGGCAACAGAGACCAGTTCACCTGGAGAAAACGGCAGCTTTGGATCTTCTAGGAAGATGGACTTTATGGCATTACTCCTCACTGAGGTCCCCGTCTCTGCCCCTAAAGCTCCAGGAGCTTCCAAACCGGAGTTGGCAACCTGACCTTCCCCCTTGGAGACTTAAAATAAATGGCCAGCTCCCCAGTTCATCATATTAGCCAAAGGTCTCAAGAAAGTCATGGTCCAGACACCTGTACAAGACCCCGTGGTGGCAATTTAAGCAGGTGAGGGTTGTCATATTGGGAGAGGCGGTCCTGCAGGATGGTCCCAGATCATTTAGGGCCATGGTGGCGAACCTTTGGCACTCCAGATGTTATGGACTACAATTCCCATCAGCCCTGCCAGCATGGCTAATTGGCCATGTTGGCAGGCTCTGATGGGAATTGTAGTCCATAACATCTGGAGTGCCAAGGGTTCGCCACTACTGATTTAGGGCTCTATAGGTCAAAGTCTGCACTTTGAATTTGCACTGGCAGCTGACCAGAATCCTTTGCAGGCACTGACCAGAGAGACTTAGTCAACAACCTAGCTGCTGCAGACTCAATCGTCTGAAACTTCCGAAGCATCTTCAGGGGCAGCCCCGCATAGAGGACATTGTAGCAGTCTATCTGGAGGTGACGGCTGAATGGATCACAGTGGCAAGATCAGAGCAGGTCAGATACCCTGTTTCCCCGAATATAAGACATCCCCTGAAAATAAGACATAGTAGAGGTTTTGCTGAAGTGCGAAATATAAGGCATCCCCCGAAAGTAAGACGTAGCAAAGTTTTTGTTTGGAAGCATGCCCGTCAAACACAACACAGGAAAATAAGACATCCCCTGAAAATAAGACATAGCGCATCTTTGGGAGCAAAAATTAATATAAGACACTGTCTTATTTTCAGGGAAACAAGGTAGGGGGCCAACTGGTGGGCTCAGCATAAGTCAGTGGTGGCGAACCTTTGGCACTCCAGATATTGTGGACTACAATTCCCATCAGCCCCTGCCTTTGGCACTCCAGATGTTATAGACTACAATTCCCATCAGCTGAGTGCCAAAGGTTAGCCACCTCGGTCATAGGTCATAAAATGCTGTCTTTGCCAGTCTGGACACATATTTGTCCAGAGTAAAGGAAGATTGACCAATACCACTATGCTCCTAATGGGATCCCCTGCAAAGAGCTGGACTCCATCAAGTGCTGGTAAAGCCAGCCACCCCTGAGCCTTGGACCTACCTAACCACGCGATCTCTGTTTTTGAAGATCTCCTGGAACTGCAGTTAATCTCCAAACCATACTCTATGGTGCCATACCCCATGGAACGCCCTCCCCTCCCCTAACTCCATCCTGCCCAAGCATCACCCTCAAAATCTCCAGGGATTTCCTAACCCCAAGTTGCAACCCTATATCGATCCTTTGCAGTGGGAATTTTTTTTCATAACTTCTTTATTGTCCCCTGAGCGTTTGCAGTTCATAAATGCTCTACGAGCTTAAATCCCTCCCTTTCCGAGCACTGGACACCCACTTTGTGTCTATATTTACTTAAAGATTAGGATTCAGATTTAGTAGTTTCACCACTGGGCTTTCCCTGAGATGGCCTTTGAGTAGGAGGGAGTGGCACCACGCTTCAGTACATATAGCTATGGGCCTGCCGAATCTTCCCTGCTTCCACCTGCTTCCTCCAAGATGGTGCTTATCCAATCATGCTGAGGCAGTTGCTCACCTTTCCACTGCCAGTGGTCTTCTGCTCCAGTCTGCAGCCATTTAGTCCAACCTCCTTCTCAAAGCAAGATCAGCCTAGAGCAGGGGTCTGCAACCTGCGGCTCTCCAGATATTCATGGACTACAAATCCCATCAGCCCCTCCCTGCCCTCCGCTGACAGCCCTTCAAATGCTTAAAGAGAGCAATCTTGTCCCCTGCTCAATCTCTTCTTCCCCAGACTAAACATCCCCAAGTCCCTCAGCCTTTCCTCGTAGGGCAGTGGTGGCGAACCTATGGCACGGGTGCCAGAGGTGGCACTCAGAGCCCTCTCTGTGGGCACGGGTGCACAGAGTTCGTCATGTGATAATAATGTAATTATTTCAGGGAGATTATTAGCATTAAACCTAAGACCTAGTTTTGGGGAAGCAGTGTAGGTAACCCTGTTAAGCACTGTTAAACCCTATTGATTTTCATGGGAAGAATGAAAGTGTGATCCTTTACCTGGGAGTAAGCTCAGTTGCTGGCAATGGGGTTTGCTTCTGAGTAAACCCTCCTAGGGTCGTGATTCACCCGTTTGAAGTGTTGCACAGTTGCTTCAAAGCAAAGCCACCGACTACCACCAAGCTTACTCCTGAGTAACGTGCACCTTGGAGCCAACTGTTTTTTTCTAAACTAAAACCTCAGTATTCAGGTTAAATTGCCATGTTGGCACTTTGCGATAAATAAGTGGGGTTTGGGTTGCAGTTTGGGCACTGGGTCTCGAAAAGGTTCGCCATCACTGTCATAGGGCTTGGACTCCAGGCCCCTGATCATCCTCACCCCTCTCCTCTGCGCGCCCCCTCCATTCTGCCCGCATCCTTTTTGAAGTGAGGCCTCCAGAGCTGTACACAATACTCCAGGTGAGGCCTGACCAATGCAGTGTGCAGCAGGACTGTGACCTATTGTGATTTGGATTTAGGACACATCAGAGGCGGAGCGAGGGGAAACTCTGCCCGGGGTGCGAATGCGCCCTGCGCCACTGCCGTGGCACCACCCACCCCTGCCCTGGAACTCCCCCGGAACGCCTCCTCCACAGCCTGGCCACGCCTCTGCTGCGGCTCCACCCAGGTTCCATCATGCACCCCTCCTCGTTGGGGCTACGCCACTGGGACACATTGTATTAATTCACTAATAGGGAACTGTTCTGAACCTGGATTCTGGTCACTGTGGATCAGTCTATGGCAGGGGTAGGGAACCTGCAGCTCGAGAACCGCATGCGACTCTCCTGCCCTTGCACTGTGGCTCCACGAGCTGAGCCGCCGGCTTTATCCTTGCCCGCCCTGCAGGCAGCAGGGCGGGTGCATCCATGCGCTTCTAAGAATGAGCGGAGTAAAAGGTAAAAAAACCCTATATATATATATATATATATATATATATATATATATATATATATATATATATATATACTATATATATATATATATATATATATATATATATATATATATATATATATATATATATATATATATATATATATATATATATATATATATATATATATATATATATATATATATATATAAATATATATATATATATATATATATATATATATATATATATATATATATATATATATATATATATATATAGCGTTATCTTTATTTTAAATGTCAAAAATTATTTGCGGCTCCAAGTGTTTTCTTTTCCCGTGGAAAACGGGTCCAAATGGCTCTTTGAGTGTTAAAGATTCCCTACCCCTGGTCTATGGGCTTGGCCAAAAACAGCATGTTTCTGAGGAGCCAGATCGTGTCAGAAGATTTCACAGTGACTACAGTTATCTCATTTACTTGGCTTCAGGTGTTTTGCTGAAGTGCACATCAGGATTTGCAGGACTTGGACAGCCCCCAACAAAGGGCAAGGAAGGGGGGCAGCCGAATGTTTTCATGTGAAGGAAATGCAATTTCGGGTTCTGGCAGAGCCGGACAGAAGCAGACAGATGGTGTTGTGATTGAGCTGGAATGCCTGGAAGGAGCCGGATCTCTCTCTGGGGTTCTGATATGTAGCAGCCAATTCACTGCCCTGTAGGAATTCCTGTCCGCCTTCCCCCGTGGTCTCCTCGTGTATATGAAAACAAAGTAAATTGACAAAAAATGTTGCTCTTTCCTCCAAAAGGAACCAACTCCAGTAAAACACTTACCATGAAGTGTTCTACCACCTGGAAAAGTGGGGCACCCCTAGAAGAAACAATGGATATGGTCTCTCATATAGGGCGCTTCCCCACTTACAGGGATCCCCCCTATGCCACGCGCTGCTCTCAGCACGCAGCATCCCTGGCGCGCGCCAGGGCATCCCCACGACCCCGCGCTCTGTGCAGAGTCATCAAAAGGCGCCATTTTCTCCAGCGCCAGGGATGCCACATGCTGAGGGGGCGCGACAGCGGCAGCGTCAGGGTGGCTGTGCTGTCACCGCCCCTTTCATGGGGAGTGCAGGGGGACCCCGCGCTACTTGAGGAGAGTAGCGCGGGGCTTAAGGTAAGTGGGGGAAGTCCCATAGACATTGGTTAGAAGGCTAGACAAGTTTTGGTTAGACATATAGACATTTGGTTAGTCACATAGACATTGTTTAGAAGGCTGGTGGTTAGAAGGCTGGACAAGTTTTGAAATAGGGTTGCCGTCCTCCAGGTGGGAGCTGGTGATCTCCCTAAATCACGGCTGAGCTGCAGTTGACATAAAATGGAGGAGGGAGAAATGGGCCAGCACGGGATAGTGGTTAAGAGGGGTGGACTCCCATCTGGAGAACGGGGTCTGATTCCTCACTCCTCCACACAAAGCCTCGGAGGTGACATTGGACCAGTCACAATTCTCTCACCTACCTAACAAGGGCCCCTTCCGCACATGCAGAATAATGTGTTTTCAAACCACTTTCACAACTGTTTGCAAGTGGATTTTGCTGTTCTGCACAGCTTCAAAAGGCCCCTTCCGCACACGCAGAATAATGCACTTTCAATCCACTTCCAATGCACTTTGCAGCAGGATTTTACTGTGTGGAAGAGCAAAACCCAGTTTTAAACAGTTGTGAAAGTGGATTGAATGTGCATTATTCTGCATGTGCGGAAGGGGCCAGAGAGTACTGAAAGCAGTTTGAAAGTGTATTATTCTGCATGTGCAGAAGGGGCCAGAGAGTACTGAAAGCAGTTTGAAAGTGTATTATTCTGCATGTGCGGAAGGAGCCAAGGTGTCTGTTGTGGGGAGAGGAAAGGAAGGAATTTGCAAGCAGCATTGAAACTCCTCATGGTGAGAAAAGCAAGTAAAAATCCAAAAGGCACGATAAAAATGCACTAAAAAAACCCCTTCAGCTGCTTTTAATGGAAATGACCTTTCGGTTCCCATAAAAAATTGGAAGCTTTTCAACTGCTTCCATCTCGTTTCTCCTGCAGCGCTGAATATAAGGCTGTGACACACCTCGCCACGAGCTATATGACTCCCACAATTGCATTCCAGAGGCATGAGCTGTCATGTTCCACAAACATGCCCTGCGCTCCCGTCATAAATCATGCTTTCTGCATTCCCATCCATCTGGGAAAACATATGCATGGTTATCGCAGAGAAACGCCAACTCCGCGCCACCCTACAGTGTTGAGGGCTCTCCACCCAAGGACATCCTTTTACCGGAAACCAGGAAACAAACTCTGAACTGAAGTTGCTCCTGGGAATCCATTATAGACTTTCTGTATTTGAATATATCTAGATGGGAAAACTGGAACATTCAATCTGGAAAAATGCAATGTTAGCCTGAAATAAGAATTAAAGAAACAGTGTGTGTGTGTGTGTCTCTGTGTGTGTGTCTGTGTATAACACAGACACACACATATATACACCACACACACACACCTCTGTATTTTCTATAAGCCCAAGTGGAGTATATGTTGTTACAAGACACATATTTCTGTCACTCCTCAGTGATAAGTTCCAGAAGTGGAAATAGTCATTTTATCTCAAATAACCTCTGGTTTAGTATCACTGCAGTCCATAAGCGTGCCTGTACACTGTTGCCGCTACAGAAAAAGAAGAAGAGTTTGGATTTATCCCCTGCTTTTCTCAACCCTAAGGAGTAATAAAGTGGCTTACAAACACCTTCCCTTCCTCTCTCCACAGCAGACCCCTTGTGAGGTAGGCGGGGCTGAGAGAGTCCTGAGAGAACTGTCCTAAGCTGTGACCAGAGGTGGGATCCAGCAGGTTCTCACAGGTTCCCGAGAGTAGGTTACTAATTATTTGTGTGTGCCGAGAGGGGGTTACTAATTGGTGATTTTGCCACCTGATTTTGCCTTAGATTGTGCCCTCCTCCTCAGCGGTAGCTCACAGGGCAGAAGCAGTCTAGCAGGAGGTGCAATCGGTGCGTGCGCAAGGTGCCTGGCGTCTGTGTGCATTCGTTTCCCCGCTTAAGGACCAGTGCAGCTGACTGCGTCTGCCACAGCCCACGCCAGGGTATGCCCCGCTCTCGGGAATGCCGGGGCCATGCCCCGTCACATGCCGCCCACTTGTCCCATTGGCTTATGCTACAGTTTGAATCCCACCACCATGGGAACCTGTTACTAAAATTTTTGGATCCCACCACTGGCTGTGACCCAGCATCATGTGGAGCAGCAAGGAAACAAACCCTCTTCTCCAGATTAGAGTCCACTGCTCTTCATGACTGCAGCACACTGGCAGCACATCAGACCGTGACCAATGATGGGACACGCGGATAGATGCAAGTCTGATTGGGGAAGTGGGGAAGTTAGCAGTGTGAAAGTATCAGTGGGTGAACACTCCTGTGCATGCAATAAAACTGTTTGCAGCAGCAACAGTTGGTGGACTGTTTTTCATATAGCTCTACCTGCTGCTGCAAATGCAAAGGGATTTGCAGCAGCACTGGGGCATATACATGTCCTCCCACTGGCATCTTTGCCCATGTTGCTAACCTTCAGGTGGGCATCTCCAGGAATTACAGGTGGACCTCCAGACTGCCAAGATGAGTTCACCAGAAAAAGAAATGGCACATTCCAAGGGCAAACTCTATGATATACCATAGAGCCGTGGTGGCAAACCTTTGGCACTCCAGATGTTATGGACTACGCAGTTCTCCATCAGCCCTGGCGGCATGGCCAATCGGCCCATGCTGGAAGGAGCTGATGGGAATTCGTAATCCATAACTATCTGGAGATATAAATTAACCGGGCTTACCACTGCCATAGATTCTAGGTGAAATCCCTCCCCCAATTTTCCTCTCCAGAATCATGGCACTCAATTCTCCAGGGATTTCCCAGGCTGGAGTTGGCAACCTTTCCCCTCTCCCCCCCTTTCAGTTCTGTGGCACTCACTACCCCTACCATTAGCCATTGCACCAGGAACAGCTAGCGTTATCCTGGCTGACTTTCCTGTTATCTCTGACAGCAGCCTTCCTGAGTTGACAAACGTGTGGACAAGCATCATGCTTTTATACCAAGAGCAGCTTCGCAGGTCAGGTTGGCAATGGCAACTGTACCTCCCACACAGACACACAGAGACACACTCCCACCCCCAGCAAACTAATATCTCTGGGATCCGTCGTCAAATCGACAACGGGCTGAGCTGAGGCTGTTAACAAGGTTGCATTTTGCTCCCTGCAAGGATGGGTTTTGCAGACCTTCCTAGTCTAAAATTATCTCGAGAGCAGGGGCTCCGTGAGGGGCCACGACTTTTGTCAATCTTGCCCGACGGTGGCACCGAAACGGAACGTGAATCACACCAGAAGCAACAAGGGCTGCCAAAAATGTCGGGCACGAGCTGAGGGTGAAACTGAGCAGAGAGCAAAATGGTCAGGCAGGAAGCAGCCTCTTTCTCCCTCTGACGCCTCTGCTGTCTGGAAGCTTTAGAACCACCTCCTTTCCAAAGGCGTCCCTGGACATTTTTTATTTTGGGAGTGCAGAATGAAAAAAGAGGCCGTGCTTTCGTTCTTATGTTCTTAAAGATGTCCCTGCAGCAGAGGTTAATCAGAAGCCAAACCTCCAGATGTTAATGGATCTCACAATTCCCAGGCAGCCCCTGCTATCATGTAGCCAATTAGCCCTACTGGCATGTGGGCTGATGAGATGAATCGTAGGGTCCATGAACACCTGGAGAGCCTGAAGTTAACACCTATGTCCTACAGCGAGTGAGTGGCTGAACCTATGGCGCGGGTGCCAGAGGTGGCACTCAGAGCCCTCTCTGTAGGCACATGCAAACAGGATAATTTCCACACACACACACACATCTAGGCTGGCCTTGGGGCGCTGAGCTCGATTAATAGTTAGCATTAAACCTGAGACCTGGATTTTTGGGAAGCGGTGTAGGTAACCCTGTTAAATGCTGCCAAACCCTAACTGATTACCTGTTGAAGGAGGAATAAAGCGCCGATCCTTTACCTGGGAGTAAATTTCGATCTCCTGTATAATGGGGCTTGCTTCTGGAGTAAAACCCTCCTAGGGTCAGGATTCACCCGTTGGAAGAGTTGCACGGTTGCTTCAAAGCAAAGCCACCGCAACTACCACCAAGCTTACTCCTAAAGTAATGCATGCCTCCAGTTTCTCAAACCAACCGTTTTTCTAAGCTAAAACCTCAGCATTCAGGTTAAATTGCCGTGTTGGCACTCTGCGATAAATAAGGGGTTTGGGTTGCCATTTTAGGCTTTTCGGTCTCGAAAAGGTTCGCCATCACTGTCCTACAGTCATCTTTTTTTGTGCTGTGTGGAATGGACCATAAGCACCATTCTTCCAGTGTGACATTTTCTTGGATCTTAAAATAGGAGTCCTTGCTCCCAAACCTTTAAAAAAAAAACCCTAGATGTTGTGGTAAACGCTGTTACCCAAAATGGCTGCCTGCATTTGACTGAAGTGCCGTCAAGCTGTAGCTGACATACGCCAACCCCAGAAGGGGCCTTTCAGAGCAACAAGGAAGCAGAGGTAGTTTGCCACTGTCTTCCTCTGCAGAGTCTTCCTTGGTGATGTTCCTTCCAAATACTGATCCCGCTTAGCTTCTGAGGTCTGATTAGATTGGGCCAGAGGCGTAGCAAGGCGGGAAAGAGCCCAGTGCACTAGTGGAGTCATAAGCCCCCGCTCCGGAACGCTCCCGGAACACCCCCGGAATACCCCCAGATTGCCCTCACCACACTCCCACAGGGGCGTGCGCCCGGTGCATCGCCCCTCCCGGTCCCCTTGGAGCTACGCCTCTGGATCGGGCTATACCAGTGGTAGCGAACCTTTGGCACTCCAGATGTTATGGACTACAATTCCCATCAGCCCCTGCCAGCATGGTCAGTTGGCCATGCTGGCAGGGGCTGATGGGAATTGTAGTCCATAATATCTGGAGTGCCAAAGGTTCGCCACCACAGGGCTATACCATACTGCCTTCCCTCCCAAAATGGCTGTTGAGGCTTTCCATGTTGCCTAATTTTAGAATTCACTGAAAAAGTTAACCCAATTGAAATGATAAATTTCCAAATTTTAAGATTCACACTCTACCCTAAAGCATTTCTCTGCTCGGCAGCAAACCTTTTCCCTTGCTTACTGATTGTATCAATCAAAAGCCAGTGCAGATTGGGAAAAGGCCTGCGATAATTAGAAATTCACATTTTCTCAAATGCTGCTAAATTTCTCGGACTGTATCTGTTTCTTTTTGGTCTGCTAAAAAGTTTTTAAAGGCAAGCCTACTAAGGATCCATAAGTTGTATGTATAAAAACCTGGCACATTTCTTACCCCAGCGTGGAAAAAGCTCCAATTTCCTCTCTCACCCCCACAACACTTTTGAAAGGCATATCACCAAACCAAATGGTGGTGTACTACTTCTCTGCAGATGGACGGCTCTGGAGTTGTTCTCCTACATTCTGAATTTTAATTGGACTCTAATTTTAATTGAATGGTCTAAATTTAGTTAGTGGAATTAGTTACTGTGCTTGATTTTACATTTAGGGGTTTTTCATTTTGAGTCAGTTTTTGTTGTATTATTTATTTCTATTGCAAATCACCCCGAGCCAGTTTGAGAGGGGCAATCAATCTCAATCAATCAATCAATCAATCAATCAATCAATCAATCAATCAATCAATCAATCAATCAATCAATCAATAAAATGGCAAATGAATTATTTGTCTTGCACCTCCCTGCACACATCAAGATGGATAGCTGCCTTTTTGTTTTAAAAATTCACCTTGTAAATATATCTAATTGAATGAAAAACTGCTCCTACTGAGGGGAGCACCACAAATTTATCAGTATTGTTCACAGCTAGCTCGTGCTGCGAATGTGGAGAAACAATTTTTGTAGGAGTCTATCCTATATATGAAGTGTGGAGCACATTTTGGAAGCCGCATAGTGTTGCCAAGTCTGGGTTGGAGAAACGCCTGGAGGTTTTGTTGGTGGAGCCTAGGGCGGGCAGGGTTTGCGCAGGGACCTCAATGGGGCAAAATAGCCCTCCAAAATAGCCATTTTCTACAGGAGATCTCTGGAGATCAGTTGTAATCCTGTAAGATGTCCAGGCTCCACTTGGAGGCTAAAAAACTAGAACAATTTGCACAAATGATGGCAATATTTTAACACTTTACTGAATCAACAGTGTGGATAGAATCTGCACTGGGGCTAAGAAATATCTAATGCCCATTAACCATATATGTGGAGTATTGAATCCCAGTTCAACATATTTATCATATACACATTTATATCTTATACATTTATATCATATGTATCATATTCTCCTAGGCTGATTCCGCACAGCACATTTATAATGAGCTGCAATCATTGTAAAACAAATTCATTTATAACAATTGCAATTTGCTGTAAAAATGCTGTGCGGAATCCATCTGAATTAATCTGAAAACCCACAGATGAGCGGCCAGAATCCAATATTAATCTGGCATCGCTATCTTTAAAGCAGTGGTGGCGAACCTATGGCACGGGTGCCAGAGGTGGCACTCAGAGCCCTCTCTGTGGGCACTCAGAGCCCTCTCTGTGGGCACTCATGCATAGAGTTCATCATGTGGGAGGGGGGTGGAAAATCATCCCCCACACACATCTAGGCTGGACTGGGCATGATCCTTTACCTGGGAGTAAGCTCAGTTGCTGGTAATGGGGCTTGCTTCTGAGTAAACCCTCCTAGGATCATGATTCACCCATTTGAAGCATTGCACGGTTGCTTCACTAAGCTTACTCCCAAGTAACGCGTGCCTCAGAGCCAACCGTTTTTTCTAAACTAAAACCTCAGTATTCAGGTTAAATTGCTGTGTTGGCACTTTGCGATAAAATAAGTGGGTTTAGGGTTGCAATTTGGGCACTCGGTCTCGAAAAGGTTCACTATCACTGCTTCAAAGGCTCGTGTGCTCGTGGTGTTTTCAAAATCATCAACGATGTTGCAAAATAAGTTTTTCTTGCAATTCAAGCGGGACCACATTCAACTCTGCGCTGCTGATGCCTGATCGCAAAACATGCTACCTGAGCCCTTTGGGGGAGGGCGGTATAAAAGTGGAACTAATAAATAAATAAATAAAATAAATACAAAGCCAGATTGATACCAGATTCTGTCTGCTTGTCTGTGGGTTTTCGGGTTACTTTCGAGAAGCTCATGTTTATGATATGATTATGTTGAACTGGGATTCAGGACACCACAGAGCCCTGATGTCGATTCTATTCACACTGTAGATTCAGTGAAGTGTTAAAATATTCAAGTCTTTTGACAGCTAGCCATCATTTGTGCAAATTGTTCCATTTTAAAAAACTTTTGTTCCACAACTCCCCTTTTTTCAGAGCATAATATGGACCCACTTGGAGGCTGGCAACCCTGAAGCCGTTCCCTCTGTCCAAGGCTGTGTGATTTAGTGCCACCTTGAGTAACTTACAAGCTGGGTCAAATTTTCGACGTGATTTATGGTGAAACTTGCTGCTGCCCCTGTTCTTGCCGGACAGGATTGGTAGAAGCAAGCTTTCCAAATAGCTCCGGCATTCATGGCATTCTTCTTTGCTCATTGTTTTCACCCTCGTGCAGACCTTGTGGTGCAATGGCGGCATTGCCTGGCCGGCAAGGGGAAACATGTCGTTCATGTAGCCCAGCTCAAGGCTGTTGCTTCAGAGATGTGACTGCGCGCTTTGCACAGCATTGCTTAGTGTTGGGTTTGTTAAACTTGATCATTAGCAGCGTGCGGAATAACAGACCGTGAGACAGTTGCTGTGATTATATAAAAGAGTTTACTTACAAATAAGGGAAAGGGTTACATGGAATAAAACAATGAACAATTTTCTATTCTACCACTAACTTGGTTACATTGCTTAGGACCATGTGAGCCCACATGGTGTCTATGTAGCAAGGCACAGATTCACCTCTTAAGGTGAATCTCAATGAATCACCAATTAGTAACCCCCTCTCGGCACACACAAATAATTAGTAACCTACTCTCGGGAACCTGTGAGAACCTGCTGGATCCCACCTCTGCATAGGAGAGATTTAGCGGCGCTGGAGTGCATCAGCATCTTCTTGATGCCCATTCACAAGTTTCAGATGGGAACATAGCTGCCATTGCTCTTTGGGCAAGTGGTAGATGGCAAGGGCAGGGGGAATCCATGCCACATTTACAGTTGCCAACCTCCAGGTTGGCGGGGGGGGGGGCACGCGTGGAGGTCTCCAGGAATTGCAATTGCCCTTCAGACTACATGAATCACTTATTTTTTTAAATTTAAATTATTTATTCCACTTCTGGAAAAAAAGGCTGCTGGGAAGGTGGGCTGCGTGGCATTATACCCTACCGAGGTTCCCCCCCTCCCCACTCTCTCAAGCTCCACCCTCAGACATCCAGGTATTTCCAGACCCGGATCCGCCAACCCAATTATTCTCCCTCAGTAACACAGAGTATAGGGCATCTGTGAGAGAGAAAGCAGCGTGTTGTGGACAATCGCGCTGGGCTCTACCAAGCAACGGACACAAAAGTCTTGTGTGTCCAAATATCACAAGGCTGCCTGCTATCGCGTGGGCCCCTTCCCCCCCACCCCCACACGCGTGATCAGGAAGCCGGGCGATCTCAAGTTCATGAACAGTTTGACACCGGCGCTTGAGCGAAGCGAGGAGTCTAGAACAAGCTGTGCTGTTTATCGTTTTGAGTAACAAGGTCAGATAAAATCTGCTGTATAGGAAGAGTTTATGCTGTAATTGAAATGTGTGGCTAGCTCATGGGACTCCCTTGTGATTTGTTAGTGAAAAAAAACCCAGGCTTGATCTCATAATTTCCTTTCTGGCACGTATAAAGACACTCCCTCACGCTTTATGCCTAACATGTCTATGTGTGTGTGTGTGTGTGTGTGTTTTAAGTACATCTGTCTACTAATTAAAAGACTCTTTAGCTGATGAACCATTCGCCTTTCAAGCGATTCATGAATTGCACAATTAGACTTGAAAAACATCTTCACGTTATCACTAAAATGCCTTTTAAAGAGAGTGAAAGAAATGTTGGATTTTTGAATTTTAATAACAAAGGTTATGTTAGAAGGAAAGGTCTCCCTTGGTATTTTCTTCTTCGTTCCCCTGACGCAGAAATACATCCGAAGTTTTAATTCCCAGGTTCATTGGTAGCCTGTTTCGCACGTCTATTAAATTGCCTCCCACAATCAATCAAAGCTGTTTAAAGGTGGTATGTATCTGTTCGCACAAGTTGATTTCTATGCTGCTTTTTTCTCCACTTCTTACAGAAATTCCCAAAACAACTGATTTGAATGTATTGTTGAAGCCTTTCACAGCCTGCCTTTTATGGAATCAACCGGCTGCTGTGGGTTTCCAGGCTGTGTGGCCGCGGTTTGGTAATTTTTGCTCCTCATGTTTCACCCCCATCTATGGCTGGCACCTTCAGAGGCATGTCACTGTAAGATGGGTTTCTCTTTGTGGTGAATGAATTCCACCCTGACACATACAAATGCACCTAACCACCACCACCACCCCCTCCACACACACACCTAAGAGGTGGACAAAACATATACTTCATCACACAATCACTCCACACTGTGACGCGGAGAGAAACACAATGTGACATGCCTCTTAAGACGCCAGATGCGGGCGAAACATTAGGAGCAAAAACTACCAGACCACAGCCACACAGCCCAGGAAAACCACAATAGCCAACCCATTTGAACACCTTCATTTAAATAAACGAAACAAAGAAACAAAAATAAAACAGATCAAAATTCTGAAATAAATAAAACAACATGTTGGATGAGACATGCGACACTCGTACCGACTGTTGCAAGAGATGTCATGATTTTTGGAGATATGAATGGGACAATGGACCCCCCCCCCCCCGCCGAAAAAAAAAAAGATAGATCTAAGAAGACCAGTTGAGGGAGATCCCCTGAAAATGTCTTTACATATATGGAACTGTTACCATTAGAAGATGCGTGGCAGGTTAAGAATCCAAATACCTTCTCCAATAGACATCAATAGTGCAAGCCACGGACAAAGAACTATCAGGATTGGGACTGCCAATTTTGGGTTGGAAAATCCACAGAGATTTGGGGGTGGAGGGCAAGGTTTGGGATAGGCAAGGAAGGCAAGGTTTGGGATAGGAGGGACCTTAGCAGGGTATAATGTTATAGAATCCATCTCTTAAAGCAGCCACCCCACACACCCCCACACCCCCAAAGAGACGATCTCTGTAGGCTGGAGATCAGTTGTAATTCTGGGAGACCCCCAGCCCCCGCCTGGAGGTTGGCAACCTTATGATGCTTTGGAGGGTGGCCCGAGATTCCTCCACTCCCCAAACCCCACCCAGCCTGGGCTCCACTCCCATATCTCTAGGTATCTTTCCAGTAGGTGCTGGCAAGCTTATCTGGGCATTATAATATAACTGAGCACCAGACTACATAGGTCAGTTCCTGTAAGCTTCGGAGGAAGGACTCGATGCCACCACAGCCCTGCTGAGCTCCCCCCCTCCCCAAATCCGGCCCTCCAGAGGCTCACTACCCTCGATTTCCAGAATCTCCAAGGCCTTTTTCGCACACACGGTTTGTTCTAGAATTAAAGCAATCCGCATCGACATCCTGACCTTTTTGTTGCTGTTTCGCCGCTCGATAGCATTCACACATCACCAGGTTGTTACGGATCTTCTGGTTGTTTCGCAACTCGTTTTTTTGCATCGCCCTTGAATGCGGTGCAAACGACGATTCCGATTGGCTGTTGTGCCGTCCAGGGTCCAACTGGCAAGCTCAATCACATCCTGATTGGTTGCAGAAAATCGCATCACATGGTGGGCGTGACCCCTCGCAGTCGCTTGCTCCAGTTGTGTTTTGCACCTAGGCACCAGATTGTGGGGGGAATCCGTTTTATACAAGAAAGTTGCACAATTATCGAGCGACAGGAAAAATGTGGGACAAAGGCTGAAATGAGGTACAGATTGGGGGTCGGCACACATTACTGCTCAAGTGTGTGCGAAAAAAAGCCAGAAACAGTGACGACCTCACGTATTAAATCTGGAATAAACCGTGTGTGCAAAAAAGGCCCAAACCAGAGAATGCGACTCCAGTTAGGCTTGATTTCCGAGGCTGCCCGAATCTGGTCTAAACCGACTCAGTGGATGAAAGTTTTAGTGTACTCGGGTGGATTCTGTCCTGGTCCTCACCTTTTCTGTAAAGCATTGTTTCTCACCTGCTCGCTTGTCACTGCTGAATGTAAGCCTCACTCATTTGGGCAAAGATGTTAATTTTTCACTGGGACTGAAAAGGATTCGCGGGTCAGTGGTTTTTCTAGGCCTTTTTTTTTGCCTGACAAACCTATTCTATTCGATTTGGCCTTCCCTCTGGTCCTGCAGCTAAAAATACATTACCTTCCAATGCTGAAATGAAGGTGTTAACATTGTGAGCTGCACAAAGGAGGGGAACGAAACGTAGTCCTGTAACAGTGGAATTAAGCATTCGAAGGTCAAGAAAATACAAATGAAAAGCCATTGATTACAAATTGCAAAGGTATAGAATCTATTCGTTTATTTATTTGTTTACCTGCTTGCTTATTTATTACAAATTAAAACTATCAGCACATGTTAAGGGGCCATAATAGCTTACCTTACAAATATTCCCTTGCACGTACGTAACATAAATTGGATATAACTAGCCAATTTTTGACCTAACCAGATGCATTTTGGCCAAGCCATCAAAACTAAAACGTCTGAACACCCAGGCTAGAAATAATGCTTATTATAATCTTTACTGTATCTTTACCTTATACTACTTGCTCCGGATTTACAATTGGTATCTTTTGACTAAGATACAATGAAACATTGCTGTAGCAGACAAATATCTTCCCTTAAAGAAACTGGGACATACTGAGACAATATATCAATCTCTTATTGAAGATTCTATACCCAGGTGCTATTTGAAGTGATCTTTGCAATTTATCTTAGTCATAAAAATTATAATGTAGGCTATTATGGGCCCTTAGTATGTGCTGATGGTTTTAATTTACATATATTTCCAGGCTAGCATTGTGAACTATCGGATAGTTTACTGACTAGTAAGCACTTTTCTATGTAGAATTAGAAGCAAACACTTCCCAAATGCACCAGACCACTGTAAAGGTTCAATTAATCTTGCCAATAATTTCAAGTTCCTGGAAAAGAAGGTGCTTCTAAATAAAAAAAGAATGATCCTCTGAAGATGCCAGCCACAGATGTAGGCAAAATGTCAGGAGAAAATGCTACTGTAACACGGCCATACAGCTTGGAAACCCCACAACACCCCATCAAAAAGAATTGTTATTGTATAACTAAAGGGGGAAGGCTTTAGAAAGGATTGGACTGCTTCTGTGAAATGTCTGTTTATTTAGATACAATGAAAACTGAGGAAAATTCAGGAATATCAAGTCTTTGGTTGTTGAGAGATGAGCCAGAATAGTTCTGGGATCGTCCGAAAAAAGGCGGGGAAAGGGCTGTAAAATAGCTCAGAACCAATCTTGGGCAAGGAAACGTTGTTGGCCAAGTGATATTGTAACTCATGTAGTGGAGGTCTGAATTAGCTGCTAGCAAAAGGTATGTGAGCCCAACTCTTGACAGGCTGCTGTGCATTTTTTAATGCCATGCCCTTTTCTCTTTGACAGTCCCTAATGTCCTGCCCAGCTTTACCTGGACTGTTTGTCCTCTCTTCAAAGAGCAGGAGCGGCATAGTCAGGAGTCTTTTATTTTCTCGAAGATTTTTGCAGGTTGTCTAGCTTTTCCACACAAATTGTTTGCAACGTATTTTACCGCCAAATGCTGTATGTTCTCTTATAATGCTGCATGTTTATTCCTCCATTTGGTCCCAGAAACATTTCTCCTCTCTAGTTTCCCAGAGTGCTTTTGTTCGATCAGTTTCCAAGCCAGCTTCCCTTGATCCCTTGCAATCAGGTTGAAATGGTCTTTATTTCTCCACCCCACCAAACACCTGGCTCTTGTCCATGCCCTGTGTAGAGTCCCCCATCCTCCCCTTCAGCCATTTTCTCCTCCCCCTTGTCCTCTGTTTTCAAAAGAAAATTTAAAAAAAACCAAATCCTTTTGTCATTTCAAACTAGTGATGTAACATTGAGGCAGAGATACAAAGAAGCAGGGTGGATTGGATCAGCTTTGTCAATTTCACATAGAACTTGGATAGTAAGGTTCAGGCAGAGATACAAACTAAAAAAAAATTCCAAACTTCACATACACACTAGAAGGGTCAGTGCTATCAGTCACAGACCAGGAAAAGAATTTGGGCATCTTAGTTCCATGGGAATGTCAACTCAATGCATGGCAGCTGTGAAAAAGGCAAACTCTATGCTGGAGATAATTAGGAAAGGAGTTGATAATAAAACTGCAAGGATTGTCATGCCCTTATATAAAGCCATGGTGCGACCGCACTTGGAGTACTGTGTTCAGTTCTGGTCGCCACATCTCAAAAAGGATATCGAAGAGATAGAAAAAGTGCAGAGAAGGGCAACGAGGATGATTGAAGGATTGGAGCACCTTCCTTATGAGGAGAGGCTGCAGCGTTTGGGACTCTTTAGTTTGGAGAGGAGACGTCTGAGGGGGGATATGATTGAAGTCTATAAAATTATGCATGAGGTAGAAAATGTTGACAGAGAGAAATTTTTCTCTCTTTCTCACAATACTAGAATCAGGGGGCATTCATTGAAAATGCTGGGGGGAAGAATTAGGACTAATAAAAGGAAACACTTCTTCACACAACGTGTGATTGGTGTTTGGAATATGCTGCCACAGGAGGTGGCGATGGCCACTAACCTGGATAGCTTTAAAAAGGGCTTGGACAGATTTTTGGAGGAGAAGTCGATCTATGGCTACCAATCTTGATCCTACTTGATTTCAGATTGCAAATGCCTTATTAGACCAGGTGCTCAGAAGCAGCAGCAGCAGCAGAAGGCCATTGCTTTCACACCCTGCACGTGAGCTCCCAAAGGCACCTGGTGGGCCACTGCAAGTAGCAGAGTGCTAGACTAGATGGACTCTGGTCTGATCCAGCAGGCTAGTTCTTATGTTCTTATGTTCTTAAACTAGCATGGTCAATTAGATTAGTCAATTTCTTATCAAACTTCTGAGGTAACATTAGAACAGAGAGCGAGGGTGAGGGTGATTGCATCAGCAATAGAACAACAAGACTGTGGGGTGCTTGAAAAGACTACCAGGAGTAATGACTGCCAGTAATTGGGGTCTGCTGCAATAACAATTGTGCATTACTGCAGATCAGATTTGGATGAAAAATGTGGTTCTTTCTGGGTGGGGCTGGGCTGTGTGTTTCTGCATCTTCAGATAATGGCACCTGCTCCAGGAGTTATTTTGGGTTCCATTTTGAGTTGGCAGTTCTCAACAATAGATATGGGGGTTGAGACGTTTTTGAATTGCTGCTTCAAGATGTAACTGTGCAGTACTACTGCTGGAGTGCCGACGTAGAAGAGAAAAAAGAAGAGTTGTTCTTCTGGGTCATGGAGGACATCCCACCACCATCAGGAATAATACGTTTTCAGTAGTAGTGTGTGGAATAAATGTAACTGAAGAGCCAAGGGTGGGGGAACCCAAAACAGATTTGGGAAGGTATGCAGAATGATTTCACAGAAAACTTTTCCAAGATTTAAGGTTTGGTCGCTGGGAAAATTTGTGGTAAGCTGTGCATGCAGGAAAGGCATAGACCTTGTTTGAAAGGTGTTATGTCCCTTGCAAAGTGAGTCATCATATGGTATTCTTGTGCCTTTTCTTGAATACCTACCTAGACCAGTTGTCAAACTCTGGCCATTTGCTGTAGGACAGGGGTCAGCAACCTGTGGCTCTCCAGATGTTCATGGACTACAAATCCCATCAGCCCCTGCCAGCATGGCCAACTGGCTGATTGGATTTGTAGTCCATGAACATCTGGAGAGCCACAGGTTGCAGACCCCTGCTGTAGGATGAGGAAATCATTGCCCACGGAGGCTCTGGACTTGAAAATTCCTCTCTAGCCCAAGCCCCCTTAGGACTGGCACAGACAGTCCAAGGCGGAAAGGCCAGGGGGCTGGTGTGGACTGCACAAATATCACCAAGAGCAGAAATAGCAAATAATAAGGAGCTGCCTTATAGGGAAGCATGTCACTGATCCAACTAGCCCTGTATCACCTACTGAGCATCCCAGGTGTCAAGAGTGGGCCTTTTCAAAAGTTACTGCCTCTTTTAAATGAGGTGCTGGTGACAGGCTTGAGAGCTTTGCACATGCCAAGTAATGCCCTGAGCTGTGATTCTCATGATTTTTTTTTTAAAGTGATGAAAAATAGCTAGGAGAATGAAACGGTACTGGTATATGGTCTGCCTCCTACAGGACAGAAAATTTTGACACATTTGTAGCAAGCAGCAATTTGTGAGATGCTTTGGGGGGGGGCTTGCCATCTTTTAATGGTGTTTTGTTTTCTCAGTTGCAAAACTGGGCTCAATGCCACTTGAAAAGCAGCCAACAATTTACCTCTCCGATCATGATCTTACAACGCTCAGTCCACAGGGATAGTGTCGAGCAATGGTTATGGTCTTGGACTGAGACCAAGGGATCCTACATGTGAGCTCCCAAAGGCACCTGGTGGGCCACTGCGAGTAGCAGAGAGCTGGACTAGATGGACTTTGGTCTGATCCAGCTGGCTTGTTCTTATGTTCTTATGTTCTTAACCTGGACTCAAATTCCTGCTTGCCATGAAACTTACTGGGTGACTTTGGCCTACAGAGATATTTTTTTTAACAAGTAAAGTGAATTTTTTTTTTTACCTGGAACTCCCCCGTAGGAAGAGCAGAGATATGCCACAGAAAACGCAGCGTATCTCCAAGGCTGGGCCCACCGACACAAGGGGTTAAACAGGCGGTAGAAGCCAACTAAGGTCAGCTCCATTCCCAAAAATGTCCTTGTCATGCCCCCGCATGTTCGGGACAGTGCAGAAGCGCTGATAGAGAACTGGGGGCTGCAGCTGGCCATCTCAGGGCCCTGCGGCAGCCAGGTGCTGGTAGATTTGCCCCTCTGTCAGGGTATGAACCTGGGGGGTTGGTGGAAGCACATGCCACCTCCAGAGAGGGATCCCCCCCCCCTAAAAAATTGCACTGTCCAAAAAAGAGGTGTGTGGGGTATGAATTTTAAGTCCCTGGTTTCTAGATCTGGAGGTGGCATATCAACAAATACTCTCCCATCAAGGAGCTCAGGATAAAAACCGCATGGGTTTATGGCTGCAAAAGTGTTAGGCTTGCTAACTCCAGGTTGTTAAATTCCTGGAGATTCGTGGGCTGAGTCTAAAGAGGATGGGCTTTGGGAATCCAAGAATCCTCAGTAAAATTAAAGACTATAAAGTCCATCTAATCCTGGGGTAGGGAACCTGCGGCTCTCCAGATGTTCAGGAACTACAATCCCCATCAGCCCCTACCAGCATGGCCAATTGGCCATGCTGACAGAGGCTGATGGGAATTGTAGTTCCTGAACATCTGGAGAGCCGCAGGTTCCCTACCCCTGATCTAATTGGACTGCCAGTTTCTCCAGAGCAACCGATCCCTGTAATCTGGAGGTCAGGTGTAATTCTGGGAGATCTCCAGGCCCCACCTGGAGGGTGGCAACTCTGCTTTTCTTTTGAGTGTTCTATTCATGCAGAGCTTTTAGTCCAAGAATATCACAATGTAAAAACAAAAATCAGCAAGTGCATCAGAGCCATTCGAATATTCCAAAACAAGCACGGGCCATGTGGATGCACGGGTTTTAAGGTTCCATACAATTTTATTTGTCCCAGCCGGAATTAAGTTTCCAGGAAATGGAAAGATAGGATCCAGTTCCAGGCATTATGATGCTGCTGGAAAAATAGCCCAAACCATGAAACTTAGTTCAAAGGTAGAAGTAATTTCATTAGTTAGCCATCCAAGGTCATCTGTGGATTAGATTTTGGTTGGTTACCCTGGGAATGCTAGATCTCCTCTCGCCCATACACATCAAACAGACTCCCGTGGCGAAAAGCCCATTAAAATAAGCATCAAGCTGCATATGGCTGATCAGACCTAAAAACAGAATCATAGTATCATACAGTTGAAAGAGACCACAGTGGCCATCCAGTCCAACCCTCTGCCATGCAGGAACACACAATCAAAGCATTCCTGACAGATGGCCATCCAGCCTCTATTTAAAAACCTCCAAAGACGGAGACTCCACCGCTCTCTGAGGCAGTGAACTCCACTGTCGAACATCCCTGACAGTCAGGAAGTTCTTCCTCGTGTTTAGAAAGATGCATCCCGTTTGCCTGCTTCTTGCAGTCAGAAACAAATTCCTGCACTCCCAGACGTGCATTACAATAAGCGAAATGACTGGAACAAATTTCCTGTTTGCATGAGCAGCACATACTAAACAGCTCATTACAGGCGTCAGTGAACATTAGCAACATTTCCAGGTGCGTTTCTATGTGCACAGATGATCGGCGGAAGATTTTCTTTGTTCGGATGGTGTGCTCAGAGGCGCGTGCTTCGCCCCCATCGACATGTCGCCTGACGCACCAGCCCTGGTGGAAAAAGCTCTCTGTTCATGTTGCCCCTTCTTTCCTGTTCCCCACACAGAGAGCTTCTGAGAAGGCTGTGATGGAAAAGAGGATTTTATTTCTCCTTGCTACCCTGCTTTGAAGAATTCTTCGCAGAGGCACACCGCTACAAATCAGGTCAGAGTCGTTTTTCCTCCAGCTCTAATATGTTAGATCAGTGGTGGCGAACCTTTGGCACGGGTGCCAGAGGTGGCACTCAGAGCCCTCTCTGTGGGCACACGCAAATAGAGTGCTCCCCCCCACATCTAAGCTGGCCTGGGCTGCCCGGCTCAATTATTAGCATTAAACCTAAGACCAAATTTTGGGGAAGCAGTGTAGGTAACCCTGTTAAGCACTGTTAAACCCCACTGATTTTCATGCAAAGAACAAAAGCTCAATCCTTTACCTGGGAGTAAGCTCGGTTGCTGGCAATGGGGCTTGCTTCTGAGTAAACTGTCCTAGGGTCATGATTCACCCATTGGAACAAATGCACGGTTGCTTCAAAGCAAAGCCACCGACTACCACCAAGCTTACTCCTGAGTAACGCACGCCTCGGAGCCAACTGTTTTTTCTAAACTAAAACCTCAGTGTTCAGGTTAAATTGCCATGTTGGCACTTTGCAATAAATAAGTGGGTTTGGGGTTGCAATTTGGGCACTCGGTCTCAAAAAGGTTCGCCATCACTGTGTTAGATGGATGGGTCATGGTGGGCAGCTACCCCAAAGTGGACTTTTTCTGTTGCAGTGTCTTGATTCTCTCTCCCTTGGCTCAGCATCAAGAGTCAGCATGAGAGTCTGCATGGTATGACTCCACACGAAGTACGCTGGGTGACCTTGGGCTAGTCACAGTTCTCTTCAAACTCTCAGTCCCACTCACCTCACCAGTGGTCTGTTGTGGGGAGAGGAAAGGAAGGGAAGGAGTTTGCATGCCACTTTGAGACTCCTTGCAGTTGAGAAAAGCAGGGTATAAATCCAAATGCTTCTTCTCTTCTTCTGAGTAAACTTTGGCATGAGGCTGTTTGGGAATGAATTATCTTGCAGTCACTGCTTGGTCACAGGATTAGAAGTGATACCCACTGTTTTACAAACAGGGATTCCATTGTCTCTTGTAATGAAACTCCTCCATGTTTGCATGAGCAGCACATACTCCATGTTCTAATTTTTTAGCACGCACGACAGGAACTCAACCTTGATGGTACCATTGTACTCTACCAGTTATCAGACAATGACTAGAATGTGTCTAGCAAACCATAATAAGCTGCACTCTGCAGCCTCACAACCCCCCTGCTTTATTACTGCAAGACTGATTAATCTGTCCATTTAGTTTGGAATCAACATATGTGTCACCCAAACCTATAGCTGTGGAAGAACAGGTTGGAACAACCAGCCAAAGCAACCACTCATTGTTAGAAGGAAAAACTTTCTCTCAGAGTAGCTTTGTCGCCTTTGCTTAGAACAGTGGTGGTGAACCTATGGCACGGGTGCCAGAGGTGGCACGCAGAGCACTCTCTGTGGGCATGTGCAAACAGAGTCGCTCCGCCCCCCTCCCCCCACATCTAGCCTGGACTTGATTATTTGCATTAAACCTAAGACCTAGTTTTGGGGAAGCAGTGTAGGTAACCCTGTTAAGCGCTGTTAAACCCCACTGATTTTCATGCGAAGAACTAAAGTGTGATCCTTTATCTGGGAGTAAGCTCAGTTGCTGGCAATGGGGCTTGCTTCTGAGTAAACCCTCCTAGGGTAGTGATTCACCCGTTGGAAGAGTTGCATGGTTGCTTCAAAGCAAAGCCGCTGACTACCACCAAGCTTACTCCCGAGTAACGCATGCCTTGGAGCCCACCGTTTTTTCTAAACGAAAACCTCAGTATTCAGGTTAAATTGCCGGGTTGGCACTTTGCGATAAATAAGTGGGTTTTGGGTTGCAATTGGGGCACTCCGTCTCAAAAAAGGTTTGCCATCACTGGCTTAGAACAACCATAATAATGCGTCCATTTCAAATCACAAAAGGGTGCCAGCATTGAAATGACATCACTGTTGAGCAAGTGTGCCTTTCGGGCTCTTCCTTTAAAATTTGCATCATTGTTAAAACACACTCCCTGCAGTTAATCAATTGATGATTCCTTGTAGCCCTTAAAAATAAAATCCATTTGCATCTTCTTATTTACAATTCATGTATTTTCTCCATGGCACTGGGATATCTCATTGCGGAATAAGATGCCGGATCAATCTTTCTGCCTGTAATTTTCAGAGCCCTCGTCAGAGGAGATTTTTACACTTCCAACCCTGCTTGCAGCACAAATGTACTTATATTTGCCTTGGGGTGTGCTTTATTTTCATGTGATACAATAAAGCTAGACGAACGATGATCTGGCTGTTTGCCTTATCCAGAGGAATCTTGATAATCTTCTCGATATACTGGGCGGCTTTTTCATTTCAGTGGGGTGCTGTGTGGTTTCCGGGCTGTATGGCCATGTTCTAGCAGCATTCTCTCCTGACGTTTCGCCTGTATCTGTGGCTGGCATCTTCAGAGGATCCTCTGAAGATGCCAGCCACAGATGCAGGCGAAACGTCAGGAGGGAATGCTGCTAGAACACGGCCATACAGCCCGGAAAACACACAGCACCCCAGTGATTCCGGCCGTGAAAGCCTTCAACAATACATTTTTCATTTCAGTTTCCTGAAAAGCAGCCGAAAGCACCCCCCCACCCCCCCGCAAATAACTTAAAGTTTTCTGCTGAATCATTCCCTCCAGTTTTTACTTTAGAATTCCTCCCCCTTGACATTTTGAGACAGTCCAATGTTCAAGACAAGCTTTTTCTTCGCTGTTCGTGCAGAGTTGTAACCGTTTATTACATTATTTGAAAGAAAAATACAGACCTGCCTGGAATGTCTAGACTTACGTGGGACTCCTTGCATAATCACAAGCCTTACGAAGCTCAGTAATGTTGGCAGATTTCTAGCTATGGGGAGAAGTGGTAGACTCAACGATGAGAGATAAAGTTGAATGTTTATTGGGGGGGGACTACATTTCAGATAGCAAAGCTGAGAGGCAGAAGAAAGCATGCTTGACCCATAGAAACCAGACACGTGCAAAGAGTTATGGCAGCCATTCTCAACCAGGGTACCGTGGTACCCTGGGGTGCCATGAGCATGTCCCAGGGGTACCGCGGCAACACTACTGCCCCTCCCCCCTCATTTTTGTGGTGTCTCCCACCGGCGCCAGCAAGGACATGGAGCTGGCCCATGGGGCAGGGCCTGCCACAAGGTCAGCAGCCACCCCCTCCCCCCAGTGCTTCCCTTCACCCTGGGAGGGGAAGGTGGGGGTGTGGCAAGCAGGGGCAATGGGAGGGGAAGGTGGAGGGTGGTGGCAGGGGTACCGTGAGATATGAAGAGTGAGGTCAAGGGTACCCTGACCTCGAAAAGGTTGGGAAACACGGAGCTATGGCCACATACAGCTTCCTTATACCAACTCTTGGCCCATCAGACTGGCAACAGCCTCTCTACAGGGTTCCAGGTTGAGCTCTTTCACATCGCTCACTGCCTGGTATTTCTTTTGATCGGAGACGACAGGGCTTGAACTTGGGACCTTCAGCGTTGCAAAGTCGATGCTGTAACATGGAGCAACAACCGCTCCCCAGACTTTCTGAAAGAGCACATCTCTGCAGGTGGGCTTTGTGGGTGCCTCTCCCCACCCGCCAACCACAACAGTTTTGGGGGAAATGTTTTGTGAAAGGAGCAAGGGTCAAGAAGGATGGCAGGCTGTTTGAAAAAGCCGCAGGGATTTCATGCTCAACCTCTCCATTTCCACTGGGAGAAGCGGTGAGACGTTCCTGCCCCCGGCCTTGAGTTCTGGGTCTGTCCCCTTTGTTTTGAAGCGAGAGAAATGATACTGAAAGTGGGAGGAAGTGAGGTGTGAGAACGACATGCAAGCCTTTGGGAAATTTTCACTCATGCGTATATCTCTTGCCTCGCAAAATGTAGCATGTGCCAAGTGGGGTCTGAAGATTTCCCATTATTACAACTGATAACAGAGATCACTTCCCCTGGAGAAAATGGCTGCTTTGAAGGGTACAACGTTGTACCGCACTAAGGCCCATCTCCTGTGCAAACCCGGCCCTCCCCAGGAAATATTCTCTAATCCCCAGTGGTTTCTTAAGTTGGCAGTCCTATGAAGGGCAGAGGAGGGGGGAACTGCGCCCAGGGCACACATGCACCTGCGCCCCTGCCGTGGCACTGCCCACCCCACCTCACCCCGGAACGCCCCCTCTACGGCCCAACCACGGCCCAGTCACACCCTTGCCTCGGCGGCGCCCGGGGCATCGCGCCCCACTGTCCCATTGGCGCTACGCCACTGGTCCTATGTGAAGAGACCAGAGGACTTCCTTCTCCTCAGCTGAAATGCATTTATTCATAGGTAAAATCTCGTTCTTGTGAGTTGAACTTAATGAATGAGTAACGGAGAGCAATAATTAGCTTCAACTGGAAAGAGAAGATAAAACTGAAATCAACATGCTTAGAAGAGCTTCCCTCCTCTCTCTCTCTCTCTCTCTCTCTCTCTCTCTCTCTCTCTCAGATTAGTCATTGTCCACCTACGAAGGGGTAGGGGAGGAAAAGGGGGGGGGTAAAGAATGATGATTCATCTGTGCGATCCTTGACCAAACATCATTGGATTGAGCAGAATTTGCCTCGCTCATTAGCTGTATTGAAAATTTCATGCCAGCTCACCAGCACTAGAATCTGATTTTTTTAAAGGCGCAGGTGATGTACTTAGGACACACCCCTCCATCCTTAGTGAATGGTAATGGGAGAGGTAACAACCAAACTTAAGAACAAAAGAACTAGCCTGCTGGATCAGACCAGAGTCCATCTAGTCCAGCACTCTGCTACTCGCAGTGGCCCACCAGGTGCCTTTGTGACGAGACTATTATTATTATTATTATTATTATTATTATTATTATTATTATTATTATTATTATTATTATTATTGGGTTTATAAACCGCCCTCCCCCGAAGGACTATAAGAAAAGCCCCTGCACTTTGTTTTGAACTCCTGAGGCACAGCTTTTGTGAAGCACCCAGCTCAATCAATCAGTCCCAGCCTGTCTGCTGGGGAGAACAACTAAAGTCTGGAAAGCATGCAGACAGTAGTTAGTTATCTGGCTTCCGACTCTCAGATGTGATGTGTAAGTAGCAAAAAGCTGAATGCTTGAGTGTCTGCTAAGCCCGTTCCCATGATTTTTGGCCTTCATTCAAAGTGGTTGCCGTAAAATGGGAAGACAAATGTTGAACCCCTTCCTGTCACTGAACAGAACATGGAAGTCTTAAGAAGAGAATGCACGAGTCATCCGTATGGTATTGTCCTGGCCTGCCAAGGTCCCAGAGAGTCAGGTTCCAGCTAATAGCAGGCACAGAAGCAAGAGGGGGACAGAGCGGTCTTACTCTGAGTCCTGAGAAACAGAGTCCAAGCAGGCCTGTTAAGAGACAGTCAAGGATCCAAGCGAGGTCAGGCAATCCAGCCCGAGTCAGAGTTTCAAGGAACCAGTCTGCAGACAGGAGTGGCAGAATGCTGTCCAGCTTTCAACAACCAACCAGAGGCGTATCATTATTGAAGGCTGGGAATTCTATGTACAATTACAGCAATGAAGGAATACAATTTTGGGTTGTTTAAGCAACGTTGTTCAGACAGCATGTGGCACGACCCATCAGAAATCTCTCTCATATAACCCTCATTAAGATGAACAGGTGCTGCACAAGAGTGCCTCCAATGTGCCAAAGGATTCATTCATTAATTTATTCATCATTCATTCATTCATACTTCCATTTATGAGTGGGTGGTTCCACAGCAACCAACTTCAAGCATGCTTTGGCCTTGGTGAACAATCTGCTTCGAAGAACTTCAGTTCGTTCTACGTGTTTCACCTTCTTTTCTGTTCACTGAAGACACTGTGAATTTCATTAGCTGCATCCTTTATGAGAATAGTTGTTCAATATGATATTCACAGTTTGGTTTTTATCTGGTGATTAAAGATGACGCAAAGCCATCTCCATTTTTCCCCCTTCTCACTGGACACAGTGTGTAAGCAGACTTTTCTCTGATACACCTCTGAAGATGCCAGCCACAGATGCAGGTAAAACGTTAGGAACAAGATCTACCAGACCACCACCACACAGGCTGGAAAACCCACCACAACCATCTCCATTCATCCCCACTTTGAACTTTGCCAACAATTCTCAGAAGCATTTGAACACAGAGCTAGCCCATGAAAAGGGGACAAGATGAATGATGTAGAGCCCACGTTCTTTGCAGTGGATGCTACCAGACAAACAAGCAGACAAATTTCAACAGAAAGGGAGAGACCATGAAAATGAACAAAACTTGGCTACCAGTG
The DNA here is from genome assembly GCF_021028975.2 of Sphaerodactylus townsendi. Lineage (NCBI taxonomy): Eukaryota > Metazoa > Chordata > Lepidosauria > Squamata > Sphaerodactylidae > Sphaerodactylus > Sphaerodactylus townsendi. The sequence continues at coordinate 15,788,392 of NC_059431.1, forward strand.
TTGAAAAACACTAGAGTCAAGACAGTGACTAATCAGCTCCACACAAACACAGGATAACTACAGACAGTAAACAATCTAAGGGAACAAAGGTATATATACTCCACTTGCTTTCCTACTATCAGATCCTCTGAAGATGCCAGAAGAAGCTAAAAATCATTTGGGATATATTTTTGCAAATCTTTTCTCCATTTGTTTATGTAAACTAATTTTTGTTTCCAATTAATTCCATTAATTCTAAAGTATTCCATTAATTCTAAAGTGTTCCATTAATAGCCCATATATTTTGTCTATAGATCCATAAGAACTGGTAAGTTCTTCTAAAATCATTTCCGTTTTATTTAATAGAGAAATTTCAAACATCTTATTTAAAAATGTATATACATACATCTGTTTCTTTTCAGCTTCCAAAGTCCAGGATTTAAGGATTATGTTCTATTTTGTTCTGTTATATCACTGTATTAATATTTATAATTTTCAACATGGCCAAATCTGTGAATATTTAAATCCAGACTTTGGAGCCATGAACAGACAAATATTTTTTATACAGTCCTGAAAAAAGCCCCCCGGCTTGCAGGGAAATCTAAAAATAAAATACACTGAGCATTTTCAGTGGGAGGTTTAAAAACCTCCAAAATGATAGCAGTAGTGCCTGTATCTTTAAGGAATGAATGCCCTCAGTAGCTGTTGCAAAGCAATGAAAATTCCTGAAGTTAGATAGGCTGGCTGGTGAATAGGAAGGAGTGAAGGAAGCAGGAAATGGGGAGAGACTATTTGGGCTTTCAGGGATGAGAAAGGGGAAATAGTGGGGGAGGGGAAAGGAGATTTCCCCCCTTGCATGTCTTTGCAGGTCCCCCTCATGTTTGTGCATGTGCTCATGTGGTGTTTACACAATACCAGTGGTATTGCTTATATGGCCGTGGTGGTGAACCTTTGGCACTCCAGATGTTATGGACTACAATTCCCATCAGCCCCTGCCAGCATGGCCAATTGGGAATTGTAGTCCATAACATCTGGAATGCCAAAGGTTCACCACCACTGTTATATGGCATATGAACACAATCTCTAGTAGAATCCAAGCCTTATTATTCTTGAGTGCCGCTTATGAATATTCATATCCTTTCCAAAAAATTACCTCCAAAGGTAAACCTTAGACATTTGTGGAGATACAACTCCACACAAACAGGGTAGAAGGGAAGTTACATTTGAACATAACTGAATATTAATGATCAATGTTTCCTCTTTTGCATTCCTCTCTGGTGGACGCTAATTAATCCTTTTCAGTATTGCCTTTTATCTTTACCCGGGCCACTTGCCTTGAAAATGAAAGCACGCTGGTGCTCATAATTCCAGTTTCCCAGTCCTTTAATCTACACTGATTGAGAACTGCATCAGTTCAGTAAAAAATAATAATCAAAAAGGCAGAATGACTTTAGCAGCTGGCTCGTAAGCTGTCTTAGGAAGCATAGCTGATCTGAATCCGTCTAAAAAATGATACCTCTAACAAAAAACTAGCAATATCCTACTCTGCGGTAACTTAGTTCAGCCAAGTTGCATGTCAGGGTCACCGTGATCTCACCATTCCCTGTTTGGTGGAGAGTTCCCCTGGACTTTCTTTGTTGCTACCAAATCCCCAGCTCAAGAGAAGTCTTGTACCTGTCCATAAGCCATAAGAACACAAGAACATAAGAAACAGCCTTGCTGGATCAGACCAGAGTCCATCTAGTCCAGCACTCTGCTGCTCGCAGTGGCCCACAAGATGCCCTTGGGAGCTCGGGCTGAGCGATGTGGCAGTAGCAGCCCCTCCCCCACTTCTCCCTCACTGCCGCTGCCCCCACCAAAGAAGCCGAAGAAGATATTCCTCCTTAACGATGTGCTTCCTCCAATAGTTCAGCAAGCCAGTGCCTGTCCTTGAAGGGCTGCCTGGATTCTCATATGAACTTCCTTGTTCAGCTACCAGTTGGGTTGGCCTAGTGATAGAAACAGAAACGATGGCTAAACCCTCCTGAGAAGAAGGAATCTTCTGAGGATTTGGGGACTGAGAAGAAGGAATCTTCTGAGGATTTGGGAACTGAGAAGAAGGAATCTTCTGAGGATTTGGGAACTGAGAAGAAGGAATCTTCTGAGGATTTGGGAACTGAGAAGAAGGAATCTTCTGAGGATTTGGGAACTGAGAAGAAGGAATCTTCTGAGGATTTGGGAACTGAGAAGAAGGAATCTTCTGAGGATTTGGGAACCGGCACACGTGGCTTGCCATGCTGCTTTTAAGAAGATCTAAAGCAGGGGTCTGCAACCCGTGGCTCCGGAGCCACATGTGGCTCTTTCAGCCTTATACTGCGACTCCGCGTGGCCTGGAGGTCGGAGGGTAGCATGGGCATGTGCCTCCAGGAAAGGTGAGTGGAGAGGCCAAACTGGAGGCGGCTCTGTGCGGAGCCGCCTCTCCGGCTCAGTAGATTTTGGGGCCATAAAAAACGGGTCCAAATGGCTCTTTGGGTGGTAAAGGTTGCTGACCCCTGATCTAAAGGGATAACAGGGAAGGAGGCATGGCATGGCCCGATCTACTCAGATCTCAGAAGCTAAACAGGGTCAGTACTTGGAAGGGAGACCTCTGAAGAAGGCTCTACAGAGGAAAGCAATGGCAAACTGACTCTGCTTCTCACTTCCTTTAAAGCCCCTTGCTGGAGTCACCATAAGTCAGTTGAAACTTAACTTACCTACACATATACGGAAATGGGGAAGATTATTTTCTCGAGCTCCTGGACAGGAGCATCACTTTGGTGGGTGAACAGCTGACTGACTGGTAGCAGGCAGGATGGGATATTGCTCCCTTTCCCCCATTTTTTTTGTCTCAGTCAGCCCTACTGGGGCAACCATTGCAGTCTCTTCCCACCCAGCCGTGGTCCGCTTCTGCTGTGGCAATGGCCAAAGGATTCGCACGAGCTCTGCTCAGGTGTTGAGTGATAGGCAAAGATGGAGGATGTGATCCCCAACATTCCGTAACCCAAAGAGGTTAGAAGTCTGGTAGATGCCTCTGAAAATATATTAAATATACATTTTATTGCACTGTGCTTAACACTTATCAATAGAAAACTATGCAGAAAAAAATCTCAATAGAAAATATATTTTCATATCTAAAAACGCATGTAAAATATCACAAAGTATACCCCAAATAACCACAAGACTGAGCTTGTTTTTCAGGTTGGGTCTGGATTCCCCCCCCCTTTCCCCCCTTTTCTTTGGCTGCTAATCCAAAGTTATTTTGTTTGTTTGTTGGTTCAACTTGCTATAGCGCCCACCCCTAAGGGCTCTGGGCGGCGTACAGAAGATAAAAGATAAACCAATTAAAACCACAACCTAATAACTAAAACAAACTTAATTTAAATACAGCCTCAACACAGAAACAGAAAAAAAAACCCAGTGATGATGGTATGTGGGGGAAATGGTGTGGGAGGCAATCAGCAACCGTCCCCCAACAACAACAAAAAACCTAGTGGAACAGCTCCATTTTACGGGCCCCGTGGAACTGTCCAAGGTCCCACAGGGCTTTGATGGCTGGATGGAGAGTGTTCCACCAGGCAGGGGCCAGGGCAGTGAAGGCCCTGGCCTGGGTAGAGGCCAGCTGCATCATTGAGGGGCCGGGGACCACCAGCAGATTTGCCTCTGCAGATCGCAGAGGCTGAGTCGGGTCCTATGGGGAGAGACGGTCCCTAAGGTATGAGGACCCTGTGGTATAGCTTGGGTATATCCATCTCCTCTTCACTGCCAGCACAAGTTGCTGAACCCCCCAAAAGGAAACCACAAGCATAGGTGTTTGTTTGTTGCCATCAAATTGCAGCTGAATTATAAGTTCCAAGGCAAGGAGCAGGGATGGCTTGTCATTGTCTACCAACCCTAGATGTCCTGGGTGATCTCCCATCCAAGTACTAGCCAGGCCAACCCTGCTTAGCTTCTGAGATTTGTGAAAAACAGCTATCCTGGGTTAACCTGGTCAAGACCCAAGAATAGTTGGAGGTCAGAAATGGCCCAGCTCAGAAGCTGTACAACAATAGTCTGTGTGTTTGTAGGAGGCTGAGGTGAATACTGCCTCCAGTCACAGTAAATGGCCCTTCAGATGTGTTGGAAGGTTACTGAAACTGAGGTGGTTGGGAACAAATCAGCACAGGGATCAGCAGTGTTGTTTAGTTGAATAAGAAGAGTTGGTTTTTATAGCCCACACGCGTTGCTGTGGCTGAGTCTGGTGAAGTGGAAAAGAAAGAAAAGGCGAAACAAACGGTTCGAACATGTGGCATGCAAGGGAAGAGATGTGAGGGAGGGAAGAGAGTGAGGGGCGACATGCAAGGGACGGGAGGGAGGGGCCAGGCACCCTAGATTCCCTGAATACTGCAGTTACAGTTAAGAAAACCACACACGCATTACTCAGGAGTAAGCTTGGTACAGCAACTGTGACATACTTTGAATGGCTGTGTCGTGCCCCTCAGAGGGTTTCCTCAGAAGCGACACCCATTGCCACCAACCAAACTTACTCCCAGGCAAAGGATCATGACCAGCCAGCCTAGATGTGTGGGAGGGGTGCCTTTCCATTCCCCCCCCCCCCCAAGGAATGCGGGCACACACATCAATGACATCACACAGTATCAGGCTGCGTGTTTGCATGAGCACGTACTGCTGGCCTCTGCAATTGATTTGCTGCTACTGTTCCTTTGCCATTTCACCACAATAAGCCACAGCAACGCGTGGCTGGGCCCCGCTAATATATATAAAAATCTATCAGTGCATTTTTCTGCTGACAGGTAATCTCCCAAACTGTTTCCCTCCCAGCAGCAGACATGTTGTGAGGTAGGTATGGCTGAAAGTGATTGAAGAGATCTGTGGCTGGCCCAAGGCTACCCAGCAGGCTTCATGTGTAGGAGTGGAGAAACCAACCCAGATCACCAGATTAGAGTCCATCACTGATACACAGCTGAGTTGGAGACTGGGAAGCCAGTCAGTTTGAGCATCACCTGATATGCCCTTAGATCACGCTTCTTGCTGTAAGCCTTCACCATGTTCGTGCATTTGTGTGCATGTGTATGTCATATGACTCACATTGATGTGGTTGTTTGTTACGATATTTCCTGTTCCTTCTCTATTTTCACATTTGATTCATCCATGTTACCTCCTGGTTTTTCCTTCCACATTCCGATCCATTTCATTCATCAACTATTTATTGGCATACTGGTTCTGGTGGGTTTTCCGGGCGGTGTGGCCATGGTCTGGTGGATCTTGTTCCCTAACGTTTCACCTGCATCTGTAGCTGGCATCTACAGAGGTATATCTGATGATGCCAGCCACAGATACAGGGGAAACGTTAGGAACAAGATCCACCAGACCATGGCCACACAGCCCGCAAAACCCACCAGAACCAGTTGAATCCTGTCATGAAAACCTTCGACAATACATTTATTAGCATAGTTTTTTTTAAAAAAAAGGAAGAAAGAAAACTGACAAAGTTGTGTTCATTAAAAAACAGAGTTGCATAGCTTGCAGTAGAAGTTTTGCTACATCCGCTGTTCTCCGGGGCCGGCAGTCTAGTAAAAGAAAGCAAACTTCCCCACTATCAGTTAATGAGGAGACAGTCTTGAGGTGTGCATCGAGACAGGAATTCCTCAAAAGAGTGCACCGTTCAAAATGTAGCAGAATATGACTGGTACCGGTAGTTTCGGTCCGCCTCTGGGAACGTGGACATAATCTTTCATGGGATGGTATGGACATAAAGCGGCCATTTAAAATTGATGTTGAAAGGATGTTAAACCGTGCCTGCATAAACTTCCTTCGTAGTTGCGGCGCAGTGAGTAGGTAAAAATATGCTGGGAGACGCCCATATTCAGGGGTAAGCCCATAGCCTGGGGTGAACAGGTTGTAAAGGCCGAGAAAATAAGGTCTGTTTCTCGATGTCTTGAAGTCTGTGCTTAAGAGCTAAAAAGATACAATTTTCATCAGAATTTTAGTCTTGGCCAGTGATGAAAGGCAGCCACATCCAGAGGTGGGATCCAGCAGGTTCTCACCAGTTCCCGAGAGCGGGTTACTAATTATTTGTGTGTGCCGAGAGGGGGTTACTAATTGGGTCTGCTTTTCCGTTAGAAATTCCATTAGGTCCAAAAATCATAAAGTCCTGTTGTTTCCTATGTGGCTGGTTAGCGAAGGTAGAAAACGGGATCATTCTCCCTGTTGGGCTGTTTTAAAAACATGTTTTAGAAATATGGTAAAGTTCCTTGTTTAAGGAAAGTATCCTCCTTTTGATTTCTAGAAACAAAATTAAGTATTTGAAAGTATTAAGTTTTTGACAGGCAGTCAATTAGAGGAGAAGTAGCTGTTTCTGTTGGCAGTAGACGATAGGACTTGCTATAATGAGTTTACATTATGGACAGAAAGATACCAGCAGGAAATTAGGAACTTTTTTTTACAGTAACAGAGAAATTATTAATGCCCCACCCCCGGAATGCCCGGCCACTCCCCTGTCGTGCCCCGCCCAGCCCCACTTGCGCTCCACCACTGTTTGAATCCCACCACCATGGGGACCTGTTACTAAAATTTTTGGATCCCACCACTGGCCATATCACCTAAGGTGCAACCTGTGAGGCTGTAATGGTGTGTGAGCCTGCCGAGAGAGGAGGATCAGGTCCACGTATTCCAAACAGCTGCTTTGTGGCCAAATGTCTCTTGAGGAGCCATTGCTTTTGCCGGCTTCAACCCAGGCTTTTCATTGAGAATGAAGGCTTCGTCCGCTGCTTGTCATTCACAAATCTCACATCACAGTCACAGCAAGATACTGAATCATATCCCTGTTGACGCATTTGACAGGCGGGTCAGGCCTGCATGCTCTGCTTCGTGGCGCGTTGCCACGTAGTACTAGAATACAGCAGCTGATTAGCTTGGCTTTAACACGCACTGTTTGCAGCCCTTTCAAAGGATTAGTCAGAAACCTATTTCAAGACAGCCCACCCAATGACAGCTCATAATCCACTGCAATTGTGTTATGCAGTTTAGTTCTCACTGTGAGAAAGCGAGCCTCTTGTGCTGATCTCTGCAGCTTGAGCAATGTGTGCCCCCCCCCCAATCTTAACAACATGTGAAGTTGGATTATGTCAGCTTTCCATCCCTGTGACAACCTCGGAGGGGCAGTGATTTATTCTTAAGATAACGTTGGGAATGACTGCTTTATACTGAAGAAGAAGAAGAAGAGTTTGGATTTATATCCCCCTTTCTCTCCTGCAGGAGACTCGAAGGGGCTGACAATCTCCTTGCCCTTCCCCCCTCACAACAAACACCCTGCGTGGTAGGTGGGGCTGAGAGAGCTCCGAGAAGCTGTGACTAGCCCAAGGTCACCCAGTTGGCGTGTGTGGGAGTGTACAGGCTAATCTGAATTCCCCAGATAAGCCTCCACAGCTAAGGTGTCAGAGCGGGGAATCAAACCCGGTTCCTCAAGATTAGATGCACGAGCTCTTAACCTCCTACGCCACTGCTGCTCACTACGCACTACGCAATACTGCACATAATAAAGAAATTCACCGGCACAAAAAGACATGGATGATCATTAACAGATATTGCTTTAAAAGGGAGTTGGACCACCAAACAAGATTACTACCGGCAGAAGTGTATATAGAAAACTGGCAGCCATGGATTACTTACTTAAAAGGAAATATGGATGCAGATTTCTCACCAATTGATTATTAATTGAAAGATTGATATTGATAAGATATTACTTTCTAAGATAACAACATTTTGTGAATAGTAGTCATTCTATGGATTATAAGTATTACTGAAATTACTGTACTGATGCGTTCAGGGCATGTGTTCGGTTAGGAGTGCCTATATCGTAAGCCTTTTCCTTTTCATATTTTGTACCTTTGTTGTTTGACATGTGTTTATTGTTGGGGGGGAAATAAAAGGGAGTTAGACAAGCTCATGGAGAGGTACACTACTAGCTGTGTCAGTTAAACAGAGACTCCAGGCTCAGAGGCAGTATACCTCTGAGAATCAAACTACCGAAGAAATGCTACAAGGGAAGGTCACTGCCTTTCACCTTGCAAATGAGGGTTCCTAGATGTAGATGGACCTTGATCTGATCCAGAAAGGTTTTTTGTACATATTGCCAGACCCGTGTGCTTACATGCCTCTAAAAGGGGAAGGGAAGAAGTGATAAATGCCATGCCAAAGGCAAAAACCTTTGCGCCGTCGTCACGCCCCAGGTCTCCTTTACACCTCAAGTCTAGCCCTTTCCTTACAGTTGCTGGTCGTTTCCCCACTTACCATCGACCACCCTTTGCTGTGCGCTACTCTCAGCACGCGTCATTTCTGGCGCGCTCCCAGGCTTCCCCACGACTTGCCCAGCCCCATTGGCACTACGCGACAGTTTGACTCCTACCACCATGGGAACCTGTTACTAAAATGTTTGGATCCCACCACTGTTGCTCACTGCTAAAACAGACATCAGGCCCATAATGCCCCAAATAAACCATCTGTCTCACAAGGATTCAAACTGTCCTCATGAATTCAAACTGTGCAAGTCATCAAAAGGCGCCGTTTTGAGGAGCACCAGGAATGACGGGCGCTGAGGGGGCGTGAGAGCGGCAGCATTGGGGCGGCTGTGTTGTTGCCGCCCCTGTAGTGGGGAGTGCCGCGGGACCCCGCGCTACTTGGCGAGAGTAGCACGCAGCAGATGGTAAGTGGGGAAACAACCGCTGCCTCAACTACATTATCAATCCATGTAATTCCATGGTGCCAACCACTCCTCTGCCAGGCAGATGTCTCCCCTTCCTCCTACCGCCATTTTAGCCGCTGAGCTTTCCTTTCTTGTCAGCCAGCTACTTCTCCTTCTGTCTCCCTGTCCCTTTCCCCCTTGGCCCAGATGGCCTCATTGGCAGGTTTTTTCAAAGCTGCATGTTTTCTAAGCAGCCTCGGTTCGTGGGGATTATGCTTGGTGCCCACCCAAAAGGGAGGGCCCAGTGGCTTTGGACACTGTGGAACGAGGCGGGGGAAACCCAGCTGGAGGTACATGGTCATGACACCTTCCTCTTCTCTGGCACTTCTGCCTGACTCACAGGAGCAGGGAGAAGCAGAGTTCAGATGTTGATCACTAATGCAATTGACTCAGGTGGCAAACATGCAAGGAGAAACCACGTCCCTCTTTGGAACCACGGTGGGAATTCAAGGCTCACCGGCTGTCACGGCTACAGCTCAGAGCACCCCTGCTGATAATTCCAAGCAGCTGGTCGGGGGCTACTGCTCTTGGGTCGTTCCTCCTGCCCGGCCCCGGGGCTTCCACAGGCAATTAGCCACCGCTTCTAGGCTAGGCTGCACCTCCTACACTGCTCAGCCCAGCCGGCTATCTGCTTGGGTAGGGAGCCACTGGAGAGCAGCAAATGAGCCACATGTGGCTTCAGAGCCACAGATTGCAGGCCCCGACCTAGGATCTCCAACAGGCTAAGTATGTGTTCGATGACTGAGCTGCAGTCCTTCCCCATAACAGTTTGCTGATGGTGGTCGATTCCCCACTTACCATCTGCTGCGCTCTACTCTCGCCAAGTAGCATGGGGTCCTGCGGCACTCCCCACTACAGGGGCGGCGACAACGCAGCCGTCCCAACACTGCCACTCTTGCGCCCTGGCACTCCTCAAAACGGTGCCTTTTGATGACCCCACGCAGAGCGTGGGGTCGTGGGGAAGCCCGGGAGCGCGCCAGAAATGACGCGCGCTGAGAGTAGCGCGCAGCAAGGGTGGTCGATGGTAAGTGGGGAATCGACCGGTGCTAATAAAGTATAAGACAGACATTACTGAAGTAATTACTTTCCCCTCCTCTAGTTTCTGTCTACTTTATTATGGGAAAATATGTATGATAGGGTTTAGATAGGGTTTGGATAGGATATTATTGTGATAAGCTGTGAATGGGGAATAAGGGACATTCTGAGTGTTCTTTTCTCTTTAATGAAAATTTCATTTCCACATACAAAGACATTTTGAATGTGCAGATAAACCAGGAAGATGCTTAGCATAGGCGAATTCCGCATGGGCCAAAAACAGCGGTGTGAAAACAGTGTAAACCCTTTTTCACTGTTTTAAACCATTTTACACCGTTTTCACACCACTGTTTGTGGCTGGTGTGGAGTCCGCCATAGTTTTTAAGAAACGAAAGGTGAAAAAGAAGGATACATGGGTTCAAATAAGAGGAAATCAGTTTGTTTATACAGAGCAAGAAATACATAACAAGTGAAGCATTTTTCCGAAAATCTTCCCACCAAGACTGCATTGATGAGGAAGGTATGGAGAAGCATTTAATAGATGTACCAATAGAAAAATTCACATCTGAATACAGAAGAATTCATTCGCGTCTAGCTAAAAAGAAGTCCGAGCTGAAGGATGTTCAACCGGAACATTTATTGCTAACTGCTAAAACAGACATCAGGCCCATAATGCCCCAAATAAACCATTTGTCTCACAAGGATTCAAACTGTCCTCATGGATTCAAACTGTGCAAGTACATTTCCTGTTACACGCCACAACAAGAAACATCGTTAGTTATGGCTGAAGTACCTTAACAAAGAGTCGGTTGAGAAGAGTTATCTGTCTGAGCAAGAGAAGAGAAATAGTCGCAAGGCTGTCTTTCGTAATCTACTTTTGGAGTGTGTCTTCCTTCCTTTATTGGAAACTTAACTACCTCTTAGGTCATTGTGAACTTAATAAATAAAGAAATGCATTTTTATGAAGATAAACTAATATAGATTTTTGGAGTCTCCGCAGTTTATGAACACCACAGTTATAATGAAGTAATCAGAAAATCTGTCACTTTGCTTATGCCTATGAAATACTAAACTATTGTTAAACAGGTTGGCAAAGGTATATGCTGTACAACAGCCGGATAAACTGTACCACAGCCAAATAAATCGCTATGCTAGGTGCGTGATATCCTGTCGCTTTATACAAACTCCTATTTCATCCCTGATTTTCTGGTCTGTTTCAACTTTAGATGCATCAGGCATTGGGAGGAAATGACTTTTATAACCTCTTACATGATGTGCTGTCACAGGACAATGTAAAAGGCACATAATGTTCTACTATTAAGTCACATTCTGTACTCTTTGTTTTGTTTTAAAAAATGAATGGCTTTACACACAGCCCTGGTCTGAGTGTTCATTTGATGTCAAGTCATGTTATCCTGACGGTCTAGACTGTTTCCAGGCTGCGGTCAAAGCTCACATAAGATCTAGGTTTGGATCCTCGAGAATGGCAGTTTCTCGAGAAAATGCCGGGGCCGTCTCTATGTGCTAAGAAAGCACACCTGATGGCGTAGAGAAACGGAACCCATCTCACTGACAGGGACATGAATCTGAGGAAATCAAGAGGGATACAAATGTTTTAAATGAACAAGTATACAAAAAAGCCAAATGGTGTGTAACGTATATGACAGAGGAACAAGACAGCGCGTCACACACTGGAGACGGAGGATCAATATATTCAATAAATTTATTTATATATATTATTATAATTGTCCAGTTACTGAATCCAATGATTGTACATCCAGTTTTTTGAAAAACAAGTAAAATATTTTTTCAACAACAGAAGTTCATTTTTGAGATATATACTCCATATCTTCAATATCTACTGAACGAAAATAGTTCATTTTTTCAATATCTTTAGGATGATTATATTCCATATAGAAAGTACTTCCCAAACGACTCACACATTTTTAAATATGTTTCCACTGTAGTCTTCCTCAGGAGAAGCAATTCTTTCAGGAAAAATTATTCATTCATTTGCCATGCAAAGGTCTTTCTACAAATACATAAACAATATAGTATAATTTGTACATAAGATTCTAGTAATATCTTATACCATTTAAGTATTTCTAGCCTTTTTCAACATTTTTAACATTTTTAACATTTATAACATTTAATTGAACAAGTAAACAAACAAAGCTGCAGGTTGGCAAACCTGCGTATCGCACTTTTTAAACCCCGCCCTTCCTATGGTCCTGGCCTCCATTTTGTCCTCAAGGTAATGCCGCAAGACAGGCAAGGCTGAGGGAGAATGACTACGGAATGGGGTGCAGCTCAGTAGCAGAACATCGGTTTTCCATGCAGGAAATCCTAGGTTCAATCCCTGGCAGCTCCAGTTTAAACGGAGCTTGTAGTAGGTGAATGAAAAGACCCCTGCTTCAGACCCCAGAGAGTCTCTGCTCCTCTAACCAGTACTGGGTGTTGTGGGCTGGTTGTGGGCTGTTAGTTCCTCACATTTCACTCACATGCATGGCTGGCATCTTCAGAGGCATGTCACAGGGAGTTGTGTTTCTCTCTGGTGGATTCTGCATGGGCCCGGGGAGTGGCGGTGAACTGTTCTACATGACACCGGTGCAGCCCTCGGGCTGCTTGTACACTTGTGTGCGGGCGGCCCGGGAGCTGCCGTGTCCTGTGTCCACACATCTGCATGGAGGCATGCCACTGTTTTTAAAAAACATACCCCCCCTTCCCTGTGTGACTCAGTCAGGACGCGGGGACATGCCCCCATGGCATTGCCCCAGGGGTGGGGGGCAGGAGGCGTGTCCCCTCATCCCCACAGAGCCACGCAGGAAGAGGAGGTTAAAAAAATTTTTTTTTAAAAAAGCGGTGTGCCAGGAAACAGCATCCTCCACTCGGTGCTGTTCTCTCGGCACTGGGTGGACATTGCTGTTTTTCAAAAGACTCGCTCATTTAGCGAGTCGGAAAAACACCGTTGTGGGGGAATAACACCGTTGTGGCTTTGCGAAGTCCTCCCCCACAACGGCATTTTTAGCGTCTACACACCGCTGTATTCAGCCCATGTGGAATCCGCCTCTGTGACACAGTGTGGAGGGGTATATGTTTTGTCTGCCTCGCAGGGAGAAATATCAGCATATATGACACCAGCATATATATCACCATATATGACACCAGCAGCAGTGGCGTAGGAGGTTAAGAGCTCGTGTATCTAATCTGGAGGAACTGGGTTTGATTCTCCGCTCTGCTGCCTGAGCTGTGGAGGCTTATCTGGGGAATTCAGATTAGTCTGTGCACTCCCACACATGCCAGCTGGGTGACCATATTTCTAAAACTGAATCAAGAACAGAACTGTATGTCAAATTCCCTATTGAAGATGTCAGTCAGTATTAATTTCCCTTGGGATACAGGCATCCCATCCAAAATTTAACTTGAAGATTGAGATGACAGGCCAACAGTACATCTGACAGAACAACAGTACAGCTGACATATCCAAAGTCCTGGGAGTCCCATATAATCATCCAGTCTTGACTGACAGAAGTGGATGGGCCTGCAGTTGGAGGAGGCTGCAACCTAACTTGCTCAATGATCCAAGTTGGTTGTCTCCAAAATGAGTTACGTAGATAGAAGCCCATGGTTGACATCATTTGGTTGAAGCAAGCTTTAAAGTAGGGCTTTCAAGAGAAGACTCTAGGGCAATGAGTGACAATGAGCTTCGGATAGACCAGCTGTCCCAGAATAACCCATTGCAAAGTGGAGCAATCTGGAGAAGAGAAGGTTAAGCAGTGACATTATAGCCATGTTCAAATATTTGAAGGGATGTCTTGTCGAAGAGAGAGCAAGCTTGTTTTTGGTTGCTCCAGAGACTAGGACAAGAATTGAAACTATGAGAAAAGAGATTCCACCCAAACTTACTTTATTTATTTGTTTGTTTGTTTGTTTATTAGATTTTAGACCGCCCACCCCTGAAGGGCTCTGGGCAGTGTACAACATGTCAAGAACATCATTATGCCCGCAGGCCAACCAACATTTCACACCATAAAATTAAGATAAGTTAAAACAATGCACAAATTCTCTAAAACATAGCAGCATTAAAACAGTACTATAAAGTACAACAACATCCCGAGGGGTGCGACGCCCGATCCCAAGGCCGGGAGGGAGCAGCAATGTTAAATAGATGCTATATTGGGCATGCCGGTGATGGAGTGGCACGCAACACAAGGGCATCCTGGAGGAAGAACTTCCTGACAGTAAGGGCTGTTTGACAGCGGAATAAGCTTCCTTGGAGGGTAGTGGAGTCTCCTTCTTTGGAGGTTTTTAAATAGAGGCTGGATGGTCATCTGTTGGGAGTGCTTTGATTGTGTGCTCCTGCATGACAGGGGGTTGGACTTGATGGCCCTCGTGGTCTCTTCCAACTCTATGGCCGTTTCTGCACAGCCACGGTAGGGGTCGGGTCGGTGTACATGACGCCGACCCGAACCCTCTGGGACCGTTTGCATGAACGGTCCCAGAACCTCCCGGGATGACGGAGCGGCGCTGCGCCGTCGTCAGGTCGACCTACCTGCCCTGCGGCCCTCCGGCACGTCACTGAGGCCAGGGGACACGCCCCCCTGCCCTGCGCGACTGCTCCAGAGTCGCAGGGCAGGTAGGTCTACTGGACATGGGGGGAGGGAAGACGCCTTGGAGCTGCTGCCGTTCGCACGGCAGCGGCTCCAAGCCGCCGTTTTCCATAAACCTTGCTTGGTTTCCATAAACCTCGCTTGGGCGAACAGCTCCCTGGGGACGGCGTTTTTGCTGTCCCCAGGGCGCCGTATATGGCCCGTGCGGAAAGGGCCTATGATTCCATGGACTCAGAGAGGTCTCCCACCTTTTAGAGCCTGTGGATATCTTTGAAATTCTGACTCGGTTCTTCAGATTAGAATTCAACTGCTCTTAACCACTATACCATGCTGATTGGTAGAGGTAGTCTAGCTATAGTAATGGCTATCTGTGCAGGTAGGGCATGAGGATCTCCTGGAATCAGAAATGACCTCCAGATGACAGAAAACAGTTCTTTGGAGGCAGAAGTCTGCTCTGGAGAGTCGGCTGTTCAGAATTTTACTTCGCTGTGGTCTCTCCCCTCCCCGAACCTGGCCTTTCCCACACCCACCCCTCAATATCCGAAAATTTCTTAACCCAGAGTTGGCAACCCTATATACATGGGCACCCGGCAGGTTGCAAACTCAGGCCGCTTCTGCATGGCCATGCTGGGGGTCGGGTCGGCGTACATGACGTTGACCCAACCCCCCCATGACCGTTCGGACGAATGGTCCCGGTAACGACCGGGAAGACGGCGCCGCAATGCGCCATCGCCTGATCGACTTACTGTCCCTGCGACTGTCTGGCGCATCGCCGAGGCCAGGGGACATGCCCCCCTGCCCTGCGCGACCGCTCCGGAGTCGCAGGGCAGGGGGGGGTGTATCCCCAGGCCTCGGTGATGCGCCGGACGGTCGCAGGGACAGTAAGTCGATTGGGCAAGGGGGGAGGGATGGCGCCTTCCAGCCGCTGCCATTTGCACAGCAGCGGCTGGAAGCGGCCGTTTCCCAAAAACCTCACTCGGGGAGCGAGGTGGGAAAATGGCGGCTTCGCGCCGCTGGGGAGGAGCGAGGCTGGCGCGGCTGCAAAGCAGCTGCGCCCCCCTTGCGAACAGCTCCCTTGGGACGGCTTTTTGCCGTCTCCAGGGCTCTGTAAAAGGCCCGTGCGGAAAGGGCCTCAGTTAAAATCACAGTGACTGAGTACCCAGTAACTGGCAGCTCCCTCTCCTACAAACCTCTTGAACAGAGTTTTCACCAGTGATTTGGAAGAACGGGTGAACGTCACTTCATAGCTAGAAACGGTCTCACAGCTTTGAATAAAGTGGAGTTAATTACATTATCACATTCCTCCCCCCACCTCCCCCCGCCCTTAAGCCTCACTGGGCTGCAAATACAAATCGCCGTCTACATAATTTGCTCTGGTTCATTACAGGGCCTTTTACTTAAGGGCCTTCTTTCTTGTCTACAGCATTGCTCATTAAAAAAAACCCCTCTCACTATAAGAGTACAGCGCTGAGGGGGAGGCCAATGGCTCTGGATGTGGCGTGACCTCAGTGCCGGCATAAATGCTGCTCAGCGTGGCGTAAGCGGCATCTGTGCTGGTGCTGAGGACTTACGCTAGTGCTGGGAAGCTGTGTGGCTAAGTGATGTCTGGGCACTAACACTGCCACGGCGCCAGCACTCCTATGGTACCAGAGTCCCTGCCAGTGCCGAGGGGGGCATTCCTGAGGGTAGAGCCCTTTCAGCCCCAGGAAGCCTCCTTTTGCTGGTGCGGACTTATGCCAGCAAAAAAGATAGTGTAGTCCAATGGTTATGTGTACCCCCAGGGCAGAGGTGGGATCCAGCAGGTTCTCACAGGTTCCCGAGAGTAGGTTACTAATTATTTGTGTGTGCCAAGAGGGGGTTACTAATTGGTGATTTTGCCACCTGATTTTTGCCTAGTTACGCCCCTCCTCTCAGCAGTAGCGCGCAGAACTTGAAGCAGTCTAGCAGGAGGTGCACCGGCGTGCGTGGCAGCCTGCGCCCGCGTGCATTCGTTTCCCGCCCAAGGACCGGCACAGCGGCTGCGTCCTTGCCACAGCCCCGCCCAGGAATGCCCCGCCCACGGACTGCCCGGCCACGCCCCCGTCGTGCCCCGCCCAGCCCCATTGGTGCTACGCCACAGTTTGAATCCCACCACCGTGGGAACCTGTTACTAAAATTTTTGGATCCCACCACTGCCCCAGGGGTACACACCAGAGCGTTGGGGATATGCAAAAAAAAATTACACAATGGGTTTGCAAATCTGGGAGTACAGTTTTAGGGAACTGAGTTGCCAAGGGATACTCGAGTGAAATAAGGGTGGGAAGCACTGGCGTAGCCCATTGGGCTGCTGCGAGTTTTTCAGTGCCAGCAGAGGAGGTTGCCTATTTTCCCCTTGGATGCAGCACCACAAACCTCTTCGGAGATGGCAAGGCTGTTTTATGCCCGGCTGCCACAAATCTACCCGTCCTTAACATCGGGCTGCAAGAGGGCCAGTTTCAGAAGGCAGCCATCTTGGTCTGCAGCAAAACACGTAGATTTGTGTCCAGAAGCATTTTAGAAACAACAATGTTCCCCTTAACTGTCATTCATCCAGTGTCTTCTGTGCAGACACACATTGGGACTGAGCACGTGTAGGAAGACAGTGAAGAAGAACGTTCTAGATCAGGGGTAGGGAACCTTTAACACTCAAAGAGCCATTTGGACCCGTTTTCCATGGGAAAAGAAAACACTTGGAGCCGCAAATAATTTTTGACATTTAAAATAAAGATAACACTGTATATATTGGGATTTTAAACCTTTTACTCCACTCATTCTGAGAAGTGCATGGATGCGTCCGCCCTGCTGCCTGCAGGGCGGGCAAGGATGGGGCCAGCGGCTCAGCCTTGCTGGCCACCGGGAAAGCGCCCGCCCCGTTCCAATGGGGCAGGCGAGAGGGGAAGCCCGCAGCGCGGCCCAGCCGGCTGCGGGCAGTTGGTGCACCCACACTGCTGCCTGCAGGGCGGGCAAGGATGGGGCCAGCAGCTCGGCTCGTGGAGCCGCAGTACAAGGGCAGAAGAGCCGCATGCGGCTCTCGAGCCGCAGGTTCCCTACCCCTGTTCTAGATGAAAGGAACCGAAAAGGCGCCCCTTCCTTCAGCGCGCACAGTGGGATTTTGTCACCAAAACTGTGGTGTGCCGAGAGGGATGGGTACCATTTCCCCTCAGTTCTCCTGAGCTGCCAGAGGAAAAGAAACCAGTGAATTGGGGAAAGAAGAGAAGGTTAAGAGGTGACATAATAGCCACGTTTAGACATTTGAAGGGATGTCATGTTGGTGAGGGAGCGAGCTTGTTTTCTGCTGCTCCAGAGACTAGGACCAGGAGTAATGGGTTCAAGGTGGAGGAAAAGAGATTCCACCTAAACATCCGGGGAAAACTATGTATGGATGATGATCTCGTCATTGCCAAAAGCTTCTGCTGAGATTTGAAACAGGAGGAGGAATGAAAGGCTGTATAATAAAATGGGCCAGGTAGCTTTCGGTATAATACACAAATGGATCAACGGGAGAATAGGTGGTTCAAGTTAAGTTCCAGTCTTATTAAGTTCGAGTCTGAAAGCGGATTTCTGACTTTCTGTAAAATGATGACTCATTGGTATTTGCCCCTGGAGAAATGAGGTAAAATGTATGAAAATGTTAAGAATGTGCGTTGGAAACATGAACATCACGAAGGGTTGTTTTACCACTTATTGTGGACTTGCAATAAAGCTCCCCCTCCTTCCCTTTCCCTTGCATGCCACCCCTCCCCCTCCCTCCCCTCCCTCTGCTAGGGTGCGTGGGCCACGTCCAGATGCCGGGCCCCTTTCCTCCCCTCCCTTGCATGCCACCCCTCCCCCTCCCTCCTCTCCCTCTGCTAGGGTGCGTGGGCCACGTCCAGATGCCGGGCCTCTTTCCTCCCCTCCCTTGCATGCCCTCCCTCCCCTTCCCTTGCATGCCATCCCTCCCCCTCCCTCCCCTCCCTCTGCTAGGGTGTGTGGGCCACGTCCAGATGCCGGGCCTCTTTCCTCCCCTTCCCTTGCATGCCACCCCTCCCCCTCCCTCTGCTAGGGTGCGTGGGCCACGTCCAGATGCCGGGCCTCTTTCCTCCCCTCCCTTGCATGCCACCCCTCCCTCCCTCCCCTCCCTCACTGAGGAAATTTAATAAGCCTTTCTTCATACAAATGTTGGTTTCCTTTTTGTGTGCCCCTTCAATATCGTGTGCCCCTTGTTCCAGCATAAGTGCTGCGTGGGATGACAATGACCCCAGCGCTTTGCCCCCCCCCCCCCCGGATGGATTGAATTGCAGGCGTACTTCTTTGAGAAAATAATTACATTTATCGCTCACTAGAAACCTCTGATAGATTTTTTGCTTAAACTAGGAAAAAATGAATTGATGACGCGTGGGTTTGAGGCCTAGGAGAATCAGAAAACAGGACATAATAGAGAGAAGCGTGAATCCTACTTAATTAGTAAGAATTGATTGGATTCTCAGTTTATAATTGTAGTTAAGGGGAAGAGGTAATTTTTAAACTGTGTTGATATTTGGCATACAAAAACTCAGGAGCCCTCCTTTTATAGGAGAGTTCCCCTCCCCCTTTTCTTTGTATATTTTAGCTCTTGTATGTTTGTTTTCTTGAAAAAAAAAACTTTATCTGAAAGAAAGGCTTCTGCTTAATTGACTTTCCAGAAATCTTGTTATATTTCACCAAGCTTCTTGAAGGTGTAGCAGTTAACAGTGGCAAACTCTTAACCTGGAGAACCTGGTTTGATTCCCCTATCCTCCACATGAGCAGCAGACTCTAATCTGGTGAATCAGGTTTGTTTCCTCACTCCTCCACACGAAGCCTGCATGGTAATCTTGAGCCAGTCACAGTTCTCTCAGAACTCTCTCAGCCTCACCTACCTCACAGGGTGTCTGTTGTGGGGAGAGGAAGGGAAGGAGTTTGTAAGCCACTCTGAGACTTCTTACAGGAGAGAAAAGTGGGGTATACATCCAAACTCTTCTCTTAATTTAGTACTCAGCACAGAAAGTGATGAGCTGTTGGGCATTATGTCTCATTGTGCTGAAACGAATTCAGTGTAAGGTTATTAGTATTGTTAGTCTAATGTATGTGATCTCTCTTGAATCTCTCTTGAAAGTAGAATAGAAAGACTACATTAATTTTAAAAGTGACCACTTGAAAAAGAGCCATTATGGGTAACAGACATTTTTTTCCCATAATCTCATACTTCACACTTGTGAAATCTCATACTTCTCATACTTGTGAAATGTCCTCCGCCCGATTGAGGGGAATGACGGCAAATGTACCGGGTGTACGTGTCTCCTTGTGTTACTTAGGACTCACAGGCATCCACCAAGAATAAGAGTTTTGGATTTATACTTTGCCTTTATTTCCTGTAAGAAGACTCAAAGGGTCTTACAAACTCCTTTCCCTTCCTCTCCCCACAAGACACCTTGAAAGATAGGTGGGGTTGAGAGAGTTCGGAGAGAACTGTGACTAATCCAAGGTCACCCAGCAGGAATGTAGGAGTGAGGAAACAAATGTGGTTCACCAGATACATGTCTGACGCTCATATGGAGGAGCAGGGAACCGAACCCTGTTCTCCAGATTAGAGTAAACCTACTCTTAACAACTACACTATGACGGCTTTTGCCTCTGCTTTTCCTGTAGCTGCAAATAGGGTTGGGAGCCATTGCAGGATAGGAGCAGGAGGGGCATTTGGCTGAGGCCCTCCATTCAAAGAGAGCCTCAGTTTTATACAGTTGCGTTTATGGCACTTGAGAACTTTTGCAGCTTGTTTTTATGTGTTTCATGTGTTACCTTTTACATCCTTCTTTTTAAAAAGCCAGGAGACTTAAAAATGACCCAAGAACTCTGCCTTAGAGCCAGTGTGGTGTATTATTATTATTATTATTATTTATTATATTTCTAAACCGCCCTCCCCCGAAGGGCTCAGGGCGGTGAACAAACAAATAGATAGAGCACAATAAAATCAATAATCATTAAATAACGGCTCTATATACTTAAAACCAACCCCATTAAAATGCAGCGTTCTAGTGGGTAAGAGCAGGTGTAGTGGGTAAGAGCAGGTGCATTCTAATCTGGAGAACCGGGTTTGATTCCCCACTCCTCCACCTGAGTGGCAGAGGCGTATCTGGTGAACCAGATGCGTTTCCGCACTCGTACAATCTTGCTGGGTGACAGTTGGGCTAGTAGTCCTAGTTCTTCTGAACTCTCTCAGCCCCACCGACCTCACAAGGTGTCTGTTGTGGGGAGAGGAAAGGAAAGGAGCTTGTAGGCCACCTTGAGGAGGAGAGATAAGTGGGATATAAATCCAAACTCTTCTTCTATTAATCACCGGCTCAATGTTTCCCCTTTTAAGGACGGCTTAAAGGAAACAAAAACGGATGTTCCCCTTTAGGCAGTCCTCAAATGACCGCAGAGAAGACGCTTTCTTCATTGAACGCGATCTCATGATCTCCTTGTGGGGGGAAAAAAATACAGAAATATGCGCGTTCCCTGGCAGCCGCCTCGGGAGCTGAGAGCAGCGCGCAAAAAGTTTCAACCGGGGCCAGCAAGGGCGGCCGGGTCCCACGCCCGCTGCGCTCCTCCACATCCGTGTGCACGCTCATGCGCTCCTCCGGGCACGCCTCGCTCCTCGCATCGCCCTTTGCAGAGAAAGGTTTTGGAGAGGTGGGGCCAAGCAAAAGGCAGGGGGGCGGGCAGGCGGGCGGGCCGGCTGACTTTCCCCAGCTAGGTTGCCGCAGCCGCCAAGGCGCCAGATCCCTTCCTGCACCGGCCCTCACCTCTCCTGCGCGCCTTTCCATGTCTCCAAGGGCCGCCGGGTCGATCTGGGGCATTCCGGGGCCGGGCCGTGCAGGAGTCTTTTGAGCAACTCTCGGATCCCGCAAGCGGGCAGGAAAGAGAAACTTCGGAGGCCGGTAAGTTGTTTCCCAAGACAAGCGGGCGGGCGGGTGGGATGCGTGCGGGCACCGGAGGCCGGGAAACTTTTGCATTTGCTCGCTGCGTAAAGGGAAGGGAAGGGGAGCTCGGGCGCGCGAGGCCCGGGTGTTGCTGCTCTTGTTTCCTTGCCAAGCAGCCGGCCTGCTGCAAGCCGCCTTCTCTTCCAAGCCAGCGTCGCGCGCAGAGTTTGGCTTCTTGCTGGCCCCTTCCGCACATGCGGAATGATGCGCTTTCAAGCCACTTTTACCATTGTTTGCAAAGGGATTTTGCTCTTCCGCACTGTGAAAGCCAGCTGCAAAGTGCGTTCAAAGTGGATTGAAAGTGCATTATTCTGCATGTGCGGAAGGAACCGCTGTTTGCCCGGCCAGCAGCTGCAACCTCCGCAGGTGGGTTCGTTTGCTCCGGTTTGGGCTGAGCTCCACGTGGAGCTTTGCAGGGGAAAACGCCGAGGCGCGTGGAGAGAGCTTGTTTCCCCGATTCTCTCTTGCCCCTTTCAGCTTTCCCTGTTTTGCAAGGAGCCCGGGGACAAAGGACAATCTTCTTGACTGCAGTATTTTTGGAATGCGGCTCTTACTTTTTAAAGATACGGATCTCTGCTGATGTGTACAGGAAGTGCTGCTGTGGACGTCTGTTTTTTTTTTCCAACTGCTGCCTGAAACGGCTATGAAAAAGCCCCCGTGAAAAGATTATTTGGAGCTGTAGAGAAACGTTCTGTCATTTGTTTTTAACCCGCTTTTCTGTTGAAGTGGGCATGGGCGCTCAAGTGCATCGTTGGTGTTAAAAGAGGGGTTCTCTGGATTTCGGGTGAAGTTGCAGAAATCAATAGAAGTTACTTCCGATGGCAAGCAGGGGACTGAGTTTTCAGGTGTTTCGAGCAGTGGAAACGAGAGAGTCACGTCCTGTATTTGGAGAGCCAGAGAGGATTCAGCGGATAAAATATTTTAGCTCCTACCACTAGGCAACTGACATCCCAGTCCTGAGCTGACTGACACCCTTCTAAATCCACCAAAGTCTGCTTTCCCTATATGTCATGTCATATTGGCTTCCTTCTCATATTGGCATTAAGGGGAAACTTGGCCGTCTACCTTTCCATAGGCGGCGTCATTGCTAACACCATGGGTGCCGTATGGTGTTCCTAAATATGGAACAGTTCTGCATAATTTTATATAGTTATCTAGTTCGTGATTCATAGCTGGTTTCAATGTTTTTCTTTGGCGTAGGGTAGCTTGTTTTTGTAGCATTGAGTAGAGCAAATACTCAGAAAGGTAGAGTTATTAACTCTGAGGGCCCTTCCACGCATTCATGTGGGCAACCCTACCGGAAGGTGAAATTGGACCCCGAATTGATAGCTGTAGTCCGAAACAGATGACATATATCCTAAATAGATGACAGGAGTGGTAGCTGTGGAGAGGAAATAGCAGCGTTGAGCATACTGTGGAGTCTCCCTCTTTGGAAGTTTTTAAACAGAGGCTGGATGGCCATCTGTCAGGAGTGCTTTAATTATATGTTCCTGCATTGCAGGGGGTTGGACTTGATGGGGTCTCATGTGATTGTATGATTTTACTGGTTAGATTCCAGGCAGGAGAATGGAGCTTGTAAGCATGCAGGTTGTGCCCACATGCAACATTCTTGCACAGGTGGGATCAGCAAACTCAAGTTGTGAGAGAGGGCAGGGAATTGCAGTAGTGCCAGTTCCCCCATACATATATTGGACTGTCCCCAAATATGCATGCACGAGGCTTTGTGTAAGAAACCTTTGCAAGTGAAGTGGTCCTGCGTTTGGTGCTCGATCTTGGGTAGAACAGGGTGAGGTTTTGTGTCTAAGACGTACCTGGCTCGGCCTGGGAAAAGCAAGCCGGAATCGTTGTTTACGCTTTCGACATTCTGCAGGCTTATGCCGTTCCGCATATTGTGCTGACAATAACTCCTTGTAACTGAGCCGCCCAGTCTTGGTGAGAATTTCCTGCAGGGTGGATTCTGTGCAGTCCGAGGCCAGCCGCGCTTTACATTAATAAAATGGGTGTATTGATTGCGCTGTGCTGAAGTGCTACTTGAGTTCCCTCGTGAATGTTCTCAAGGGAACCATTCTGAATTTCATCAGACAGAGAAGTCTGTTCATATGCGCCTCTCCCCTATCAAGGGAGTTTATGCACACCTCTTACGAAACCAGGCTGTGAAAAGTTCATCAGTTTAGGAACTCAGAATGGCAACAAGAAGTGAAGTTTTTGGTTGTTGCTCCCAAGGTCCTGGAACAAGTTCCTTGAACAGGGGTGTCAGGAACAAAAAAATACAGCTCACAAACCGGTCAAGCCTAAGCATTTTACTCATAACAAAGATATGTATTTGAGTTCAATAACATATAGAATCACAAGCTTGGTTTAGGATTGCAGCGTTATGTACGCACAGCATTTTGGATGTGAGATGGTATTATCATCTTAACATTTGTTGCTGTTTTACAGGGCCGCAGCTGGGCAGGAGTGCACCCGGGGCACACTCCGTGTTTTCCACCTCCTTGCAGCCCCGCCCCATGGCCCCGCCCACTTACCATTTCCAGCCGACAGAAAACAGCTTTCTGCTGGCTGAAAACGGGCCAGGCTGGTGGGGTGGTGTGGTGTCGGGGGTGATTTTTGCACTCCCAAGGCGTCCCCCCCTGTCCCCTTGTAGCTCCGCCACTGCTGTTTTGTGGAATTTCAGGGCTGCGCTCTTTTTTGGCTATTTGGATCTTTTAAAAACTCACTGGGCAGTTCTTCCTTTTAATTCTTTTCATTATGTGGGGGGCTATCCACACAAGATAGACAGAGGTGTGAATGGCTGCATCAGTCCACAGCACATTCCAAAACAAAAGTTCTACAATACCTTTTATTTAGGATCACCCAAAACAATGCGACACGCTGTGGAAGTTCTCCAGATCCCACTCATTGGTATATTTGCATTGCTGAAGGGTTATTCTTCCACAGGTGGCAGCAGAATTTGAAACTGGGTTCTGGATGGCCCTTAAGGTACTAAAATTGTGTGCTGCTCCAGCTATGCCTGACAATGAAATCTAAAGTGTGTTTACTCATGGATAAGCCCCATTCAGTGTAATGAGGTTCAGCTGTTTCCTCCAATCCGAGTGATCCTTCACTTAATTGCTTCCTGGCCTCATTAGGAGAAACAATCCCATCGTTTTTAATTCCTCCCCCCCATTGATCTGTGCATATTGCTCTCATTTTGCACCTGTGGCACTGAGGACATGGGAGGAATAAAATTACCTTTGGAGACTGGGAAAATAGCTTGGTGCAAGGATCATTGAGAAAGCCAGTGAGGTGTGGTGATTACAGTGTTGGACAGTGGTGGTGAACCTTTGGCACTCCAGATGTTATGGACTACAATTCCCATCAGCCCCTGCCAGTATGGCCAATTGGCCATGCTGGCAGGGGCTGATGGGAATTGTAGTCCACAACAACTGGAGTATCAAAGGTTCGCCACCACGGGACTAGGACCTGCGAGGCCCAGGTTCGAATCCCCACTTTGCCATGGAAATTTGATGGGTGAGCTTGGGCCAGTCGCAGCCTCGATCCCGGCTAGTATTTGGATGGGAGGAGACCTCCAAGGAACCCCAGAGTTGTGTCACAGAGGGAGGCAGTGGCAAACCACCTCTGAACGTCTCTTGCTTTGAAAACGCCACCAGGGGTCGCCATAAGTAAGATGTAACTTGACAGCATGAAATAAAAGGAATGTTAAAAGGGGAGGACAAGAAACAACTCTCAAGAACCTACTGAATTCAAAGTCTTTGAAATACATTCTAGGCTAGAGAAGATTGGATCCTGTTTCTTTGGTTTCAGTCAGTAGCGACCTCCCCATGATGATGCAAGATGGGGAGAAATGGCTGCAAGACATGATAACTAAAGGGAAACTCCACAATCAGTGGCGGTAAACCTCTAAAGACCTTGACCCCTGTGCTCTGTGGTTGGCCCTCTGGAGTAACTAGTTGACCACCAAGGTTACCAGCAGGCTTGAAGAAAAGGTAAGAGAGACTTGTGAGCCACCAACTAAAAAGAGCTCCCAGCCATTAGAGTGAGATCAGGCCAGCGGGGCATTCAGCAGATGACAAGCCTTCTTGAAGGAGGAGATTGGGGTTGAGGTCCCCATTATTTAATGCTTTCAGGCTCCAAGAGCACACAGCACACTATTGCTGTCTTGTTCTGTGGCACAGGCTTCTTCCTGGGCAAGAGTTTCGCCGTTGAGGGATCAATGTTGAAATCCCTCTCTGTCACCATTGAAGCGATCCCCTGCTTGAGGTCAATAGTCATTGTTGGGAGTCTCCACCATCAACATCTTCCCATGTCATCCATTTCCCTCTCTTAGCCATCAAACACAATGGCCCTTTAGCTAACTGCATATATAAGAAACCCATTCCTTTGCTGTTGCAGCAATCAAGGATTGGAGCCCAGGGTAGTGGTTAAGGATGCAAAAATATAGGTGAGGCTTCAACCACTTCTCCCTCAGTGCCGGTGGCCATCTGGGAGGCACAAAACTCCCCAATGAACACAAGGACTTGTTAATGTGTAGATGGACCCCATCCTCTACCTGGGATTGGTGTTTCTTCCCTTCTAAAAAGGGAATCTCATATTATTAAGGCAGACAACTCCCCTTACTTCAAAACATGCCCATTAATACCTTTATTTTCTCTTCCAAATGAGGAAATGGCTACAATGAGCAGATGCGTTTCAGGAAGCTTAGTACCCAGAAGTTCGAAACGAGACCATACGGAAACGTCAATAAAGTGAAGCTAAAGTAGATTGTGGTTCTGTTTATTTAGGAGGGCGTCAAGCTGGATCCAGAGCTATCCTCTTAACTATACATTAGGCAGTTTGAAATTACCCTTAGGTAAATTTCAGGGAAGGTGAAAAATAATATAGAAGATATATTTGGAAGCACAAGAATGTGAAGGTTCAGAATGTAAAACTATGCTTTTTAATAAGAACTGGTACTAAACGTACCGACTTTATCCATCTTTATTTGTGTTGTATGTGTATGTGTATGCCGGGGGAGGGCGGCATACAAGCCTAATAATTGATTGATTGATTGATTGATAGATTGATTAATATGGGCAAACCAGAGGAATTGCTGGGGGATGCATGATTAGATCTTTCCAGGATTTTTAAAGGTTAATTGCAGCTTCTGCCCCGCTTCCCAAATTGTTACTAGCCCTGGAAGAGAAAAAGATGGAACATTGCTCTATAAAATTATGTAGAGCCCCAGTACAGACTGGTGCATACCATAGGTGTAATTTACCATGTTAAAAATGCTAGGAAGATAATGATAGGTCTTCTGGTTTGACCCACCTTTCATCCACACACCATTGGATACTGCACAACAAGTGCACAGCAGCAATCTTTTGCAACTGGAGTGTCTTGTCCACACAGGGAAATCCATTTGCAAATGATAGCAGCAGTGCAGTGATAATGCAGTATCTACCAATGTGTGTATGGTGGCCCCATTTCCAGTTTCCCAGCACTGCTCAGAGCAGCAGGAGGAGAAAAAGAAATGGTAGCCGGTCCAAGGGCACGATGTCATTTCTACGGGAAACCAGGAAGTGGTTTCAGATGTTGGAACCCCAAGAAACTGCAGTCGTTTTTAGAGAGGTCTGATGTCATTTCTGGGTTGCCGACAGAAGTGAAAACAGAAGTGGCATGGCATCACTTCTGGTGGCAGCCCAGAAATGACGTCAGACCGCTCTAAAAATTACTTCAGTTTGTTGCGATTCCAAGCTATGCCCAGATGCCCACCCAACTCAGTGTTCAAGTCTGTTTACATTTTATCTCGAAATTATATTGCAGTTAGAAGCCATGCAGTTAGAAGCCGTGAAGATATCTGGCCATGAGAATATTCCATTTTTGATTCAGAACTCGGTCATATTCTCAATATGGAATGGGTTTTTATCACAGTGTCATAAGTTGTTCGTTTAAATTTGACATTGATCTTTGAGTAGTGTGACCCAACCAGAGCTAATCATTTTCAAGTTTAATCTCTCATAATGCTCTGGCCCCGGCCTGGTGGAACGCTCTCCCACCAGCTGTTCGGGCCCTGCGGGACCTTGGTGAGTTCCGCAGGGCCTGCAAGACAGAGCTGTTCCGCCGGGCCTTTGGAGAGTCCAGCCACTGATGGTGCCCCCCCTTCCGCTGGGCCCCCACATCCGGGCCTATAACATCTACCAAGACCTGCCGCCCCTCCCTGGGGAGAAGAATTTGATAATGGGCTCCGGGCGCCACCCATGTTTACACCCATGTTTACATTCAATTTTTACCTAAATATTAATGTTTAGTGAGTTTTCGCTGCTTTTGTAAGTTTTAGCCTATTTATGATGTTTTAAAATTGTACTTATTATGTGATGTACACCGCCCAGAGCCCTTCGGGGATGGGGCGGTCTAGAAGCCCAAAGTATAAATAAATAAATAAATAATGGGCCACTACCCACTTACCTCACTAAACTGCAACGCCGCTGCGACCCCGCAATGAAAAGCCTCCGTGGCTTCTGACCACGGAGACATTTGTTCCCCACACATTTGCCATTCAGGAAATAACGCGGGCAGCAAAGAGCGGGAGTTCCGTTGCAATGAGGGGAATGGAGCGCTCCGATTGGCCGTCGAACGTGTGCGTCATGAGTTACGTGAAAGTGGCGGCCAGCCGAGGGCGGGTCTCCAGTGTGATTGGCTGGGAAGAGGTTGTTTATGATAGGTTCACACGAGCGTGAGTGTGAACGTCATCAAAGAGGCGCTAACAGCCCTCTATTAAGACGTCGGCACATGCTGACGTCAGCAGTAAATCGTTGGCTGCGCTTTCTGTGGAGACACGTCATCAGCAGTGTTTGGAAGTGAAAGCAGAAGCCAGCTCGCACGCACGCCTCTTGTACTTCCTCATTCGCTCGGCGCCGACATTTTCCATTTGCTCGGCACGGGCTTTGAACAAGTTGAGACGTGAAGATGTGACTTCGACTGGGTGTCGACACGTGTCTACTTCATCACTACACGCACTTTTAGACGGGGACACCCCCACTTAACAAGATGGCGCTCCCTGTTCCCTGATTGGCCGTGAGCTGCGCGTCACAGCGAATCAGCCGCGCGCAAACAGCCGAGGTTCCCCACAACCCCGCGGCACCCGCGGGGTTTTTAAAAAAGTTGCTCTTTTTAGCGGAGCTAATTTGCCGCGCAGCCAGGAGGCGGGAGAGAGGTAAATCCCTGGCAGCCGCGCAGTGAGCGCCGGAGATGTGGGGAGCGTCCAGGACCCCCGTGGCTTTTAAAGAGGTGACCCCGCGGCTTATGGTGAGTGGATAGTGACCCAATGAGGAGTGTAAGTTTGTGTCTGCATTTCTTCCCCTAAAATCAATGGGACTTTGAAAACTGCTTCACTGCGGCCGGGTTACGCACCTTCATTTGTAAAAAAAAAAAAAAAAGTCAGCTGTTCAAAATGGGTGTAAACCTTTGTATGCTCTTGTGTTTATCTATTGGGTTCAGTCTTGACATTAAGGCAATTTGAAAAGTGATAAGTTCTCACGACGGTCAGTGTTTTAAGCCTGCCTACAACAATAAAAAGTGGTAATCCTACCACCGGTAAAAATTCTTCAGGGTGTAACCAGCAGCTATTTAAAGCCCAGATATGCATCCTCCCCTAGTATACCTATGCACACCGAAGGCAATCACTAATACCTGGGCTACAAAAAGAAGAAGAACGAGGTAGCAGAATGTGCCGACTTCAGGGAGAGGGTGAAACAATTCCCTACAAACATACATACAAAAAAAGCACTCTTGGAGCAAAAATGACTCCGGTCGCCCCCTTCTCATGCTGTACTAGTTTTCCCCCTTAAAAGGAATTCCTAATAAAGAGGGGAAAAGTTTTATCCCCCACTCACAGTTCATTTTATCCCCCTCCAAGTTCTGCCGCCTCAGTACCGCCTTGGTCTGCCTGAGGCATTAACACCGTCTCCACAAAAGGGAAGAAATATATATGAAGACGAAGCCGTGAAGATGAGCTCTGCCTTCCTTTCCGGAAAGTGCTCCTGCAAATATGCCATTGTTGACCTCATTTTGGGTGGGAGTGGGCTGGAAAATGGGAAGGGTCCTGCAAAGAAAAGAGGCTTGCTGGCTTTTTGGCTCAACGTTCCCACTTTCCAAAACAGCTTTGCTCCTTTTTTTTTTTTTAAAAAAAGCTAATAAATAATAATGGCAGCAAATAACACTCATTAATTTACTGTGCTTATAGTCAGACTTTCTTACTTGGACTCAGACCCATTTACAAAATGTACATTGGTACATTCTTTTTTTTAAAAAAACACACCTTATTTAATGTAAAGTGATGACACACAATACCAGACAAGCAACTTGTAACAGACAATACAAGAAGAAGAAGAAGAGTTTGGATTTTTATCCCCCCTTTCTCTCCTGCAGGAGACTCAAAGGGACTTACAGTCTCCTTGCCCTTCCCCCCTCACAACAAACACCCTGTGAGGTGGGTGGGGCTGAGAGAGCTCCGAGAAGCTGTGACTAGCCCAAGGTCACCCAGCTGGCGTGTGTGGGAGTGCACAGGCTAATCTGAATTCCCCAGATAAGCCTTCACAGCTCAGGCGGCAGAGCTGGGAATCAAACCCGGTTCCTCCAGATTAGATACACGAGCTCTTAACCTCCTACGCCACCAAATCAATGCAAAATACTTAAGAACTCTCTTCATAAGTACATATCTTACATTGTAACATCATAAACCTTCTAATTACATACGGATTCACTTCTCCTATATCCACTTCCAACTAATTCCAAATTTCTCCATCTTTCTTTCTTCACCTAGACCTAACTCTTCCTTTATTTCGTTTAATAACTCATTTGCATTTTAAAAACAAAACAAAATACTTCTTATATTAACCATACATCTTTAGGGACTGCGGTTGAATCAGCTACTACTATAAATCATAATACATTTACCGTCCTTTTGTTTGTTAACATAGTCTAAGAAAGGATACCATTCTTCCAAAAAAGATCTTCGTAGATTTGTTCTTAATTAAGATAGATAACTTGTCATTAGCAGCATAGTTCATTGTAATATTCAGCCATTCAGCTGAATATTGTGTAAATTGATACATTCGATGACCTCTACTGAGCAATGTACCCAGGTTGCAGCGGTTTCAACCATCATAGCATATTCGGCATGAAACGGTGTGCAGACACAGTTCAGAAAATGCCATCACATCAGTCACAGATAATTCAGTGGTAGCAGGATAATATGTGAAGCAGTGCACAGTGGTGTGCACGGGAGGAGCTGTAACGAAAGCGCCCCAAAGCTTGGATCCTTCTCCCTCTGGTTTCCCTAGGGCAGTGGTGGTGAAACTTTGGCAGTCCAGATGTTATGGACTACAATTCCCATCAGCCCCTGCCAGCATGGCCAATTGGGCTGATGGGAATTGTAGTCCATAGCATCTGGAGTGCCAAAGGTTTGCCACCATGGCCCTAGGGAGTCCTTGCTGGGATTCTCCCTCCATTGCCAGTACCTGTTGTTTCCATCAGCCCTAGCTGCACAATGCCACTGCCTGCCAATACTGTACTGTCTGTTTGTTCCCGGCATGCCACAGGACCGGGATCCGTGAGGAATCTGGCTGGTGAGGAAGCCCAGAGGAGCTGGCGCTGGCTGCAATCAGCAGAAAGCATCGGCAGTTTCCTTCCCCTGTGCACTCAAATGGCCAGTCTGAATTTAAAGAAGGATATGAAAGTTGCGTTCTGATTATTGGACTTGGCTTTTCTGCTCCTTTTGTTAGCAACACATTTTTTAAAAACCCAACTACAGCCACCAAGAATAAAAGAGGAAACAGATAGAGAGGGAAAATTAAATGGTGGGCCACTGCGAGTAGCAGAGAGCTGGACTAGATGGACTCTGGTCTGATCCAGCTGGCTCTTTCTGATGTTCTTAAATGGCGGAAGTGTGTCATTTTCAAGCAGGCCAATTGGAATGAGGGCACAGGTATGTTTCTAGTTGTGATTGGCCAAACCGGGGCGGGCTACTCCCTAATATTGTACAAAAGAGAGAAGACCCAGGAAGTGGCAGTGGGTTAATTCTCATTTGAGGTTCTTTCTTTCTGAGAGACAGTGTATAGCTGTCTCACATCTGATTTAGCCTCAAGTAGTTATTACATTTTGTGGCAGCCATTTTGTTGCTGCGCTCACTATGGCGTGTCAGAATTCTAAACATGCCAGCGAGCTCAAAACGTTTGTGGACCCCTGGAGTAGATAGTACTGGGTTTGATGCATCGTCGTCTTGACTCAGAATAAGGCAGTTTCATATGTTCGTGTGAGATGAAGTTGAAAACTGAGTTACTGGCTGCTGATGCACGAAACCAGTATCTTCTCCAAAAGACTGGTTGTTCTTTTCCCATCTTTTCCAAAGATTCATCCATTTTTCCATTCCACAATGGCAGAGCGACAAATCTTTCTCAAGTGTAGACCCTATCATAGGATTTCTGGTGCCAATGTCATATCTTGGGACATGCCCAACTGGGATAAGAAAATGTCAACATCTTGGTAGCATTTTTACTGGCAGCCATTTGGGCATGTTTATCCACTTCTCTGCGGCTCCTTGGAGGAGAAGGAAATGAGAACCGCGTGCCAAAGCTCTTACTGAGGCCTGTCTATAACTAGCGATCGTACTCGATGAGACAGCACAAGCGATCCACAGATGCAGGGCCGCTGACCATACTGTGAACTGGTTGCAAAACTGTGATAACTTGGTAATGGCATTTTGGTGATTGCTGCCAAAACAGGAGGTTACTTCAAGTGAAAAAAGAGCCAGTTCACACAACCACTTTCTACCTCTTAGGCCCTTTCCGCACATACAAAATAATGCACTTTCAATCCACTTTCAGTGCACTTTGCAGCTGGATTTTATTGAGCGGAATAGCAAAAATCCACTTGCAAACAATTGTGAAAGTGGATTGAAAGTGCATTATTCCGCATGGGCGGAAGGGGCCTTAAGAACATAAGAACAAGCCAGCTGGATCAGACCAGAGCCCATTTAGTCCAGCTCTCTGCTACTGGCAGTGGCCCACCAGGTGCCTTTGGGAGCTCACATGCAGGATGTGAAAGCAATGGCCTGCTGCTGCTGCTGCTGCTGAGCACCTGGTCTGCTAAGGCATTTGCAATCTGAGATCAAGGAGGATCAAGATTGGTAGCCATAAATCGACTTCTCCTCCATAAATCTGTCCAGCCCCCTTTTAAAGCTATCCAGTCTTCTTCTGTCCTGCCCAACCCATATTCGTTGTTCTGTGACACTCCAGAAGCTTTTCGCTTGCAATCCAGACCCCTGTTAAGCTGTTCCCAAGACCCTCTTACCACGTGTCAATTCAGCTTGAGGGGCAGGGTGGGTCAAGAGAGAGATAATACAGCACGTTTTCTTTTGTAAGTAAAAATTCTTTTTTTTATGACAATTGCTCTGAAGAGGCTGAAAAATGTGTTCAGTGAAGAAGCAAAAGGAATATTCATGGGGAAAAAATACTGTCTTTTAAGGGGTGGAGCAGAGCGATAACTAAGTCTGTGGTAAGGCGTAGCTGAGTCACGGAGGAGAAGTTCCTCCTGCAACCGAAGAACTTGCGTTTCCACTCCGTCCATCACCTGGTTCCTGAGCTGTCTGTTTGCAAGGTAGGCTGGGTCAGCTGCTAAACTATTTGAGACCGGAGAAGGCCTGATTTGGGAGGCCAAACCTTTTTTTGCTGATTCCTGTGTAAAGTGGGACTAATTGAGGGCTGTCACCTGTGTAAGTGAGAGGGAGAAAGATCAGCCACATCAGAGCAGTGAGAAACAACGGGTTGGACTGTCGCTTTAGGAAGTTAAGGGTGGAAGAGAGAAGCGCTTTAGAAAGGGCTGGAGAAAAGGAAACTGACACGTCTCGTTCTATTGGATGTGAATTCTGAGCGATAGCCGTTTGTGACATGACGTTGCCGTGTGTTCTTCTAGGCCGGGTTTAGACGCTGTTCTGAAAACTTAGCAATGTTTTCCATCCTCTCACTGAAAATTCACACAGTATTATCAGCTTTTTTGAAAAAAATGTGAAGCTTCTAGCCCTTTCCCCCCCCCCCCCCTTAGGAGTACATTTAGGAGAATGTAAACTTCTGTGTCCCAAAGGCCTATTGAAACGAACAGCATGTCAGTAGCAACGTTTGGGGTGGGATTGATAGCTGCTTGCTTTAAAGCTATGGTTCTCAACCTTCCTAATGCCGCGACCCTTTAATACAGTTCCTCATGTTGTGGTGACCCCCCAACCCTAACATTTATCCATTTGACAGATGGAGAACACTGATGCAGAGAGTCTTAGGCGACCCCTGTGAAAGGGTTGTTCGACCCCTAAAGGGGTCCCGACCCCCAGGTTGAGAACTACTGGTTTAAAGAGTTGCCAATTACAATCAACTTGGTGAGTTTTGAGGTAGCATGCAGATACATTTGAATAAGGAATTTGCTGTCTTCTCTATTGCTTGTCAGCTATTAGGATTGCTAACAGCCTGAGGGAAAGGGTCTTGTCCCTTGAAGAGAGGCTTAACGTATTTATCTAGGGTTGCCAATTCTGGGTTGGGAGATTCCTGGAGATTTGGGGCAGAGACTGGGGAAAGTAGAGACCTCAGCAGGTTATAATGCCGCAGAGTTTGCCCTCCAAAGCAGTCATTTTCTTAATGGTGACTGATTTTTGTGGGGAGGGAAGGCAGGATGGCATAACCTGATCTTGGAAGCTAAGCATGTTTTGTATTTGGAAAGGAGACTACCAAGGAAGACTCCTCAGAGGAAGTCCCTGGCAAACCACCTCTGGTTCTCAGTTGCCTGGAAAGCCCCTTGCTGGAGTTGCCGGACGTTCGCTGCAACTTGATGGCGCTTTATGCACACACACACACCCATGCTCTGTTAGATGAGGAAATGCAGCATGGTATAGCCAGATCACAGGAGCTAAGCGGGGTCAGTGCTTGTGTGGGAGTCCACCAAGGAAGTCTCTGCAGAGGAAGGCAATGACAAACCACCTCTGCTTCTCTCCGGCTTCGAAAACCCCTTGCTGGGGTTGCCACAGTTGGCAGCGATTTGATGGCACTTTACACACACACAACTGATCTCTGTAATCTGAAGATCACTCAATTCTGGGAGGTCTGCTGGCCCCACCTGGAAGTCAACAACACTATATTCATTAGGTGATGTTATTTTCCTTCTAACTGTGAAAAGGTTGCTGCCTCTGGCTCATTCCGCACATGCAGAATAATGCACTTTCAAACTGCTTTCAGTGCTCTTTGAAGCTGTGCGGAATGGCAAAATCCACTTGCAAACAGTTGTGAAAGTGGTTTGAAAACGCATTATTTTGCGTGTGCGGAAGGGGCCTCTGTCCCCACAAGAAGCCTCAATGAAAGAGAAAGCGCCTTTTTCCTTCAGGCTACTGGCAACCCTAAATGAGATGTTTCTTTGCTGGCGGGCAACTGATAGCCAGGGGGTGTCCCGGTTTGTGTGTGTGTGTGTGCACGAATGAAAACATCTACAGCATAAATGAGTGAGAGACCTTCTCCAAAGCAAACTATTTCAATCTTGTCATCGTCAAAAAAAGGAGAGAAGGATTCATGCCATCTTCCATTTATTTCTTCCACCACTTGTTTGTGAATACGCATTCCAGCACATGCCTCCAGGTCTGCATTAAGGTGAACAACAGCGATTTGATTGACATGACCCTTTAATTCTTGCACGACAGGCCAAGGATTAAAGGGATGCATTCTTTTCTAGCGTTGAGTTGCCGAATTAGGGAGACTTGGGCTTGTCAACCCTGCATCACTTGTCTGTCATGCAGACTATTAAAGGCACAGAGCCTGTGTCAGGGGAAAAAGTAGCAAACTTGTTTGACGCCGATAAAAATCACAGAAGCCGCCCATCCATTTTCCATGCGTCTTCCCTGCTGGAAGGATGCCTGGGAAACTCTGCTTAGCATCCAAAAAAGTCTTGAAACAGATGGGATGAAGCCAGAAAGGTGAAAAGGTACTGCAAGTAACAATATTATTTGCTAGCAAATATGCAAGACATCAGACTTTCTGTTCCTCCTGCTAGATAACGGGTTTAATTTTTAAGAACATAAGAAAGAGCCTGCTGGATCAGACCAGAGTCCATCTAGTCCAGCACTCTGCTACTCGCAGTGGCCCACCAGGTGCCTTTGGGAGCTCACATGCAGGATGTGAAAGCTATGGCCTGCTGCTGCTTCCGAACACCTGGTCTGCTAAGGCATTTGCAATCTGAGATCAAGGAGGATCAAGATTGGTAGCCATAGTTTTCCAAAAGATAGCATCCACAGACATTGGAAACATGAAAAACAAATGCAAACTCCGGCATCTCCAGAGCCGTTCTCCCTGTGCCAGGGAGAAAGAAGAAGGAAGGTGTGTCCTGAAGTTGGTCCATCTCTCTTAACAGGAAGCTCCCCCCCCCCCCGGTTTCCTGTTTCTTTCAAGCACTTTCCAGGAAACAACTCTTGCATATCTTTTTTCCAGTTAGCTGAGAAAACACACAGCGGGTTGCAGAAGGGGCTGATGTCGCCATGGGATCATAGGCAGCGCTTCAGCCAAGAATGGCCCCTTTTTCCTCCTCTGAGGGGGTAGATCGCTATCGCTCTTTCCCTCACAAAGCCATCATTAGCTTGTCGACACCTTACCTGATCTCTGTCTTTTAATGTTAGCTAGGTGAACAGGCAATTAGCAGGTGACAGCGTTTATCTCAGTTCTGGGAACAGCCTCACTTGCTCACTTCTGCAGGTGAAACTGGGGTGAAGAGTGCACGGATCAGGCTCAGCTGGTTTCTCCAGTTAGCGGGTGACCCTATAAAAGTTGGTGACCCTGTACAAATATCAGGGCTGTTCTGTGATTGTAATTACCCCCATTTCTGAGATATTTGTGTGCTTCTGAACCTTGTAGCAGATGTTGAGGAACTGGAATAGATGGGGAAGGCAGTCCGTTTGCAACTTTTGGTTGGAATGAGAACCTGTCTCTTAGGAACCAAAGAAGGGAATACTGCTGCTTTCCATAAACAGCAAAACTGCAATACCATACCAGGCTAGGAGCACATTAAGCAGAGTAAAGAATGAATGCGGGCATGCTGAATGAACCAGCTGCAAACATAGTGGGCACCTTGCTCTCATCTTGTCCTTCTGCATCTTGCAAGTGGGGGTTTCTCTTGCCAAATGCTGCTCCATTTTAAAAAAAGTCTCCCTGCCTGCAGAAAGCTAGATAAAACTTAGATATCCAGGTTGGAACTCTTTCCCTTCACAGGCTAGTTTTCTATGAACAAGGAGTGTTTGCAGTGTAGTAGACCAGTAGAGTTGTCATTTACCAGAGTTGCCTGGTGGGGACAGGGGGGCTCCCCCCCTACAACCTTGTGGCAGATGGCGTGGGGGGGGGATGCGGGGGCTGGAACCACATCCCCTGATACCATGAATCATTTGTAGCTGTGTAACTGAAAGCAATGTCCCCAAGTTCCTGGTGAGGTTGTGATGTCATTTCCCATTACCCAACTGGAAGCAGTGTTGTTGTTCTGGTAAGTCTCTGGTCTCTGAAGTCTCTGTAGCCCAGAGATGAGATACGATTTACCTCCATGGTAGAAAAACCTTCGTCTGCACCTATCTGCATATGAAGCTTCTATTGAAGGAGCAGGTCGTTTTGTCCCCGTACCCGTTTGGCAATCTTCTCACCCATTCTGTCTGCTGCAGTCTGTTTTCGTGAGCCCATTTCGGATACATCCCCATCATTATCCGGTCGTTTGGTAGAGCAACAGGCTGACAATTAAGAGTAGAGTCCTAGTATATTATTGTATTTCTGCGATGGGAGATCTGGACCTGTTGAATTTCTTAATGTCCAGCTGTTTAAAAAAATGGGGGGGGGGGAGAGATAGCAGTCCCAGAAAGACCCTGAGGACTGTTTGATGTAACCATCCTCTACAAATTAATTGCAGCAGGAGGAAGTGATCAGTTAAGCACGTGGGTTGTATGCAACAGTTAGCAGGCATTGAGCCCGAAGATTTCTAGGGGTAACAGACTTCAATGCTGGAGAGCTGGGATCCTGGAGAGCTGGGGCCCACCACAGTGTAAGCATTCTGGACTAGGTGACCCCATAAAGAAGCGTTGTCGGTCTGTGAACATTAATCCCAGGTCGGACTGCCAGCTGCAGGTTGGGAAATTCCTGGAGATTTGGGGGTGGAGCCTGAGGTGGGCGGAGTCTGTGAAAGGGAGGGAGCATAGCAAGGATGTGATGACACGGAGTCCACCCTCCCACAGTCGCCGTTTCCTTCAGGGGAACTGACCTCTGTAGTACGGAGATCAGTTATAATTCTGGGAGGACACCAGGCCTTGCAGAGGCCAGGTCTCCTGTTCGTTTAGTTAATTCATTTGTGTCCCACTTTTCTCCCCAGTGGGGACCCAAAGCGGTTTACATTGTTCTCCATTGTATTTTCCCAACAACCCTATAGGTTAGGGCCAGGGGTCTGCAACCTGCGGCTCTCCAGAGGTTCTTGGACTACAATTCCCATCAGCCCCTGCCAGCATGAGCCAATTGGTTGCAGACCCCTGGGTTAGGGCAGACCCCTGGTTGCAGACCCTTGGGTTAGGACACGTAGTCGCTCAGAGAATTTCCATGGCATGAGTGGCAATTTGAGCCCTGGTCCCCCAGGCGTTAATCTGACCCTCTTAACCACCACACCACACGTGGATCTGTGATCTATAATGGTCGTGTGGAAAATAAGTTTTTAGTGACCCTGGATGGTTGTGCAGTGAGTTACGCTTGCTGAAATTCTCCAGTTAGCGTTGTTTCCTTTCCGATACTTGGGAGTTTATTATTTACTTTTAAGGATGCCTTGGGAAGATATTTTCAATATAATTTGCTAGATTTATTTTTCCTTCAAGATTAGGCGTGCTTTCTTTTCAGGGTCTTTAAGCAGTGGGCATCCCCATCCAAGAAGCCGTGGCACTGCGGCCCCTTCCGCACATGCCAAATAATGCACTTTCAATCCACTTTCAGTGCACTTTGCAGCTGGATTTTACTATGCAAAATCCACTTTCAAACAATTGTGAAATTGGATTGAAAGTGCATTATTTGGCATGTGTGGAAGGGGCCGCAGTCAGCGTCAGAACCCCGCTCCCACGGAGGCTTCCTAGTGGCACGGGCAGATTTGAAACGTGAAAAAGCCTCCCTTCTGCGAGGAGGCCCCCACTGGGCTTAATGGATTATGTTACCTTTTTGGTGGCGCAAGTCCTAAGCCCAGGCCACTGGCATACCAGCAACAATGACCGAGAAGGAGCTGACCGATGTCGGCTACTCCCCAGACCATATGCCTAGATCACTCCCGCTACTCCAGCAGTGGCTGCAGGAATGCAAGAACACTGGCGCTGCATTCGGCCACATGTCTCACTGCTGGGGAGGGCTGCAGCCAGTGGTGGGATCCAAAAATTTTAGTAACAGGTTCCCATGATGGTGGGATTCAAACAGTGGCGTAGCGCAAATGGGGCTGGGCGGGGCATGACAGGGGCGTGGGCGGGCATTCCGGGGGCGGGGCATTAATAATTTCTCTGTTACTGTAAAAAACTCTTACTGTAAAAAAAAAAAGTTCCTAATTTCCAGCTGGTATCTTTCTGTCCATAATTTAAACTCGTTATAGCAAGTCCTATCGTCTACTGCCAACAGAAACAACTACTTCTCCTCTAATTGACTGCCTGTCAAATACTTAATACTTTCAAATACTTAATTTTGTTTCTAGAAATCAAAAGGAGGATACTTTCCTTAAACAAGGAACTTTACCATATTTCTAAAACGTGTTTTTAAAACATCCCAACAGGGAGAATTATCCCGTTTTCTACCTTTGCTAACCAGCCACATAGGAAACAACAGGACTTGATGATTTTTGGACCTAATGGAATTTCTAACGGAAAAGCAG
This sequence comes from Sphaerodactylus townsendi, assembly GCF_021028975.2. NCBI lineage: Eukaryota > Metazoa > Chordata > Lepidosauria > Squamata > Sphaerodactylidae > Sphaerodactylus > Sphaerodactylus townsendi. The sequence goes on from NC_059431.1 coordinate 15,827,670, forward strand.
ACCCAATTAGTAACCCCCTCTCGGCACACACAAATAATTAGTAACCCACTCTCGGGAACTGGTGAGAACCTGCTGGATCCCACCTCTGGCTGCAGCGGCTGCACACCATCGGTTTCACCCCTCTGCCGGGGCAAGTGTCCCAGGGAGTCCAAATATGCCAGCACGGCAGCACGCTGCTCCCACTGGCGAATTACACCCCCCCCCCGGATGGGGGCTGTAAATCTGTGAATGTGGAATAGATGTATCATGTCTCAAGCGCCGCCCAGAAAAGGCACCATGCGATGTATCCAACCTGATACGTTGGTTGTCTCATCAGCTGAAGGATGCTTTGTACAGCTAATGATACATTTGTGCATCAGCCCCCAAAGAATAAACAGCTCCTTGAATTATAAAGCCACAGAGGATCAGCTGTTGCAGACGAAACAACACTGGGTAGGTGAATGCGTTTAGTAGTCTGTAGTATTTGGCAGTCCCCTCCAAGTTCCTCCCTCCTCAGTGTCTATTCCCCAAATCTCCCGGAATTTCCCAGCCTCCAGCTGGAAAACCTTTCTGCAGCACAGAGGTTCCACAGCTGACGCTTTTCCCACGCTGCCGTGTGGCAAAACTTGTGCTTATTGAATTTCTGCCCATCACACAGCCGTCTGTCTCAGAGACCCCTGCCTTTCTACTCCCTGTCTTTTAAAACAGTCTGTTTTTTGTTCACCTGCCGCTGAAAAGAACGGTTCTGCCCATCAGGAAATAGTTGTAAAATGCCTTTAAATTATTGAGAACGAGAGTGTGATGGATTTTATCGTAGGCTTGTGTTTCCGCACGGTCTGACCTAACTGCCCCCCAAGAACTCCCTTCATCGATCTGATTTTCTTCTGTTGTCATTCTTACCTGCGACTTCTGATGCTTTTAAAGCCTAGGTGTCAAACTCAGGGCCTCCAGGTGTTCATGGACTATGATTCCCATCAGCCCATGCCAGCAGGGCCAATTGGCCATGCTGGCAGGGGATGATGGGAACTGTAGTCCGTAACATCTAAAGGGCCTGAGTTTGACACCTATGCTTTAAAGAGACGCCTTTGCTTGTATTCCCTTCTGCTTGCTTGTATGAATGAAAATTGGGCAGAAGGGCGGCTGAGCTGGAGTTTCAGTGGCAGATTGTGGTTTCTGTCGGCAGAGGCTTCCGCTCTGGGCGGGTATGACCATGCTAAACCATGGTTTTATTGGTTGTCGTGGGCTTTCCAGACTGTGTGGCCGTGGTCTTGTAATTTTGTCCCCTAACGTTTCGCCCCCATCTGTGGCTGGCATCTTCAGAAGCTTCTCACGGTAAGATATGTTTCTGCCTGCCCATAGCGAGAAACACATCTCACCGTGGCATGCCTCTGAAGATGCCAGCCATAGATGTGGGCGAAACATTAGGAGCAAAAACCACCAGACCACAGCCACACAGCCCGGAAAACCCACAACAGCCGGTTGATTCCAGCCGTGAAAGCCTTCGGCAGTACAATGGCTTTATTGTCTATAGTCACAGTGACCTGGTTCTGTTACTCATGTGTGACAAAATAGACTGCCTAGTCTGTGACAGGAGTGATTCATTTAGCTACCGAGCAGGTTTTGCGAAGGGCAAAGCATGCGGGAATATGTACAGCCCTTGTCGTTTAATAATGTCTTACTCAAAACTGAAGAAATGCAAAAAGGAGGGGGAGAAAGGAAAAACCTTCCGGGGACTGCAAAATTGGAAAAGCCTTTGAAATGAATATTTAAAGATGTTAGTGTTGTTGTGCTATATTTGAGAAAGTGCCAGCTAGGCAGGGTTGCTCAGACCAAATTCTTAGTGGGGTTTGCAATTTTAAGAGTGGCTTTCAGAGAAGGGTAAAGTGCAGTGGTGGGATCCAAAAATTTTAGTAACAGGTTCCCATGGTGGTGGGATTCAAACTGTGACGTAGCGCCAGTGTGGCTGGGCGGGGCAAGACGGGGGTGTGGCCGGGCATTCCGGGGGTGGGGCATTCCTGGGCGGGGCTGTGGCAAGGACGCAGCCGCTGCGCCGGTCCTTGGGCGGGAAACGAATGCACGCAGGCGCAGGCTGCCATGCATGCCGGTGCACCTCCTGCTAGACTGCTTCAAGTTCTGCGTGCTACTGCTGAGAGGAGGGGCGTAACTAAGGCAAAAATCACGTGGCAAAATCACCAATTAGTAGCCCCCTCTCGGCACACACAAATAATTAGTAACCTACTCTCGGGAACCTGTGAGAACCTGCTGGATCCCACCTCTGGTGAAGTGCCATCAGGTGTGCTGTTACATAAAGAGGCAGGAGTTCTCCAGAGATGACTGTGCTGTGGAGCACAGGGTAAGGGACTCAGGCCCCTTCCGCACATGCAGAATAATGCACTTTCAATCCACCTTCACAAATGTTTGCCAGTGGATTTTGCTATTCCGCACATTGAAATCCAGGTGCAAAGTGCATTGAAAGTGGATTATTCTGCATGTGCGGAAGCGGCCTCAGAATTACCTGGAACATATTTTAAGGCAGGGGTCCCCAACATGCTGCCATAGCACCACTGATACCATTCGTGGAACCCATGGAAGTATTTTTAGAAAGTACACTGGGCCAGGTGGGGCTTTTACCCAGCAAGGCTTCTTATTGACCAATGGAGAATTTTTTTGCCTGTGTAGATTGTTAAAGGTGTTGCTTTTTAAACTCTGCAATCACAGCACAAGGATCTTCACGGTGACTGTTAACAGGGTTGCCAGCTCTTAGTAGACCACAAACTGAACGTGAGACAGCAGTGTGATACGGCAGCCAAGAAAGCCAATGCAATTCTGGACTGCCTCAACAGACATACAGGGTCTAGATTGAGGGATTTAATAGTACCACTGTATTCTGCATGGGTCAGACTTCCCCTGGAATACTGTGCCCATTCTGGCTCCACAATTCAAGAAGGATATTGACAAGCTGAAACGGGTCTCGAGGAGGGCGACCAAAATGGTAAAAAGTTTGGATTTCATGTCCTGTGAGGAGAGACTTAGGGAGCTGGGAATGTTTAGTCTGAGGAAAAGAAGGTTAAGGAGTGACATGTTTAAATATTTGAAGGGCTGCCAGGTTGAAGAGGGAGCAGACTTGTTTTCCGGAGACCAGGACACAGAGTAATAGATTCAAACTACAAGAAAACATTAGGAAGAACTTCCAAATGTAAGGACTGTTCAACAGTGGAATATTCTGCCTCAGAGGGTGATGGAATCTCCTTCTTTGGAGGTTTTTTAAACAGAGGCTGGATGATCATATGCCAGGAGTTCTTTGATTGTGCCTTCTTGCATGGCAGGGGGTTGGACTGGATGACCCTTGTGGTCTCTTCCAACTCTATGATTCTATGAAATGCCTGGAGTGCTGTGATAACCATTTTGTGGCTGGCTCCCCTTCCTGCAGTAGCCATTTTTTTTTACTTCGTCCGCCACACTATGCCAGAATTCAAAGGTGTCCACAGGATCTGAAATGTTGGGGACCTCTGTTTTAAGGGGAGGGTGGGAAGCAATTGAATGTTACAAACGCTTTCTTTAACGATGAACTCATGCTATACCAAGGTGGGGGGGGGGGGAGGGGGTTCCCACTTGTTCTTCTGGGAATTCACATATTTTTTGGAATGTGTTTTTGGAGAAGATAAGCCAGAGCACATGATTTCGAAGCCATTAAAGTTTGTGTGTGTTTCATTATTTGGCTGGTTGACAAAAGATTGCTTATTATCGCAGTTTGCTTTTGCAGGGCCTAAACATCTTCTCTTGCGCTGTAATTGCAAAGCACGGGTGTTTCCTACATCTCAAGGAAATTGAAGAGGTTGAAGTGGGGATAAACAATTTGATTTCAAAGCCGTTTTAACGTTGGCAGAGTGGGTTACGAATTCCTCTGGGCTTTTTAAAATATTGGTGTATTTGGAATAAATTGACAATACCTTCAAGAGGGGGAAAATGCACGTTTACCTTTTTGAAAGCTGTTGTGATAGTTGAAAGGGAGGAGGTATTGGATGACGATTTGCTCTTTTAGGGTGAGCTGCTCAGAGCTTAGAAATAAAGTAGGGTGAGCCAAAGTCATTGTTTGAATGACTGAGGAAGAAAAAGATTTGTTTTTTTTATACCCTGCTTTCCCCTTGGCTTTAAGAAGTCTCAAAGAGGCTTACAATCGCCTTCCCTTCCCTTCCCCGCAACAGACACCTTGTGAGGTGGGTGGGTGTGAGGGAGTTCTGAGAGCCAGCAGGCTTCATGTGTAGGAGTGGGGAAACCAATCCAGTTCTCTAGATTAGAGTCTGCTGCTCATGTGGAGGAATGGGGAATCAAATCTGGTTCTCCAGATTAAAGTCCATTGCTCTCCACTACTGCATCACACTGCATTGGGAGTACTAATAGAGCGAAGAAACGCTGCTGCAACAGAAAGAAAACTTGCCCAGAGGGCAAAGAATGCCGGTAGCCAAACTGCCACACAGTTCAGAGTTGCAGTGCATGTAGTATTTTTGTAAAAGGGTGTGCTCATGTGATGCAAATCAATTAGAAACATTAACTCACCAATTGTTCTGTTGTCCCAAATCGGCAAGTATTAGAATTAAATACTCTAGGTTGCTTTCTATGATACCTAGCGAGCTGGATGAACTAAGCAGACTATTGTTTTCATTAAATAACTCTGATGCCACATTCTGTAAAATGGCTGCGAACTTTCTGCTAGAAATATCCTATAAGCAACAGTATGTATGAATCAACTCCCTTTGCTATATGTTGCAAGTTTGCATTTTGATGTGATTTTGATGTGATTTTATACTGCTTATGCCAAATAAAGGCTAAATGAATGAATGAAGTATTTTTGTGATAGAAGGATAATTTCCAAGATAGAAGGATTATTTCCAAGAGTTGCTTGGAATAAAGGGATATAGGCAGGTGTACATTTAAAAAAAAATTAGTAAAAACAGAATTCATGTACAACACAATGTGCAAGCAAATAGCTACCATGCAGCAACTTCAAAGACAATCTGGCTCCGTGTAGGAAAAATATACGAGCAAACCTTTTAACCTTCGGTGTGGTTGAGCTGTCTCTAGTCGTATTTCCTGATTTGAATGGGTTTTGGATGGTGTAGGAACTTTCCCCCCCCAAAAAAGCGACAACCCTAAAATCGTCACTGTTGTACCAGAGGAATCTTGGGTTTCCTATGATTTGTGCCTGAAGACTTGAGAGACCTTCAGTGGTAACCAGCCGTCTTCTGGGTCTGTCGCATATTCGGGACACCCCGCCAAATGGCGAGGAATCCTCTCTCCTGCAAATATTTGCTTTTTTATTTGTCTAGCTTTCCCTCGCTCTTCTGTTACACTTTTTAGTTTCAGCTTGTTTTGTATGGAGTTTATCGGAACGAAGCGTGTTCTTCCCTTGACATGCTAGTAGCGGGTTCTTAAGCAATCTGTACACAAAATAAAATCTTCTTTTGCTCTTTTTAAAAAAAAATAAGATGAATGAGCTGTCCGGTATCGTGGTGATACAGTTGTTCAGAATGTACCTTGAATCAGACGGCACTCCAGGAGGGATTTCAGGAAGGGAAATGAGGCTGTGATTTTAGGGCCTTCAAATCCGGTAATTTGAGGCTTGGCAGAAGAAGTCAATTGATTGCAGCCAGATGGTCACAAAACGCCATCAGTGCTGAGACCTGGTGGCAGTCCGACCCCCAGTTTGCTAAAGAAGAAGAGTTTGGATTTCTGTCTCTGCTTTTTTTTCTCCTGTGAGGAGACTCAAATGGGCTTACAATCTCCTTTCCCTTCCCCCCCCCCCAACAAACACCCTGTGAGGTGGGTGGGGCTGAGAGAACTCCGAAGAACTGTGACTAGCTCAAGGTCACCCAGCTGGCGTGTGTTGGACTGCACAAGCCAGTGGCGTAGTGCCCACGGGGCGGGGAGTCCAACTAGGTTGGAAAAGCTGCTGCTGTCCTCAATCATAGGCCGGTTGGAGTAGCCCCGCCTTAAAAGGTCTGGCGGAACTGAGATAAGTTGTTGAAGCATCACATAAATGAGTCCCTGTGACTGAAATACAAGCTTGAATTCAGGAAACATCTTCGTGCCAATCCAAAGTTTGCTCACTTTATTAGCCAAGAAGAGGAAATTGGACTAATACAAATATTGTGTCCAGGAAGCTAGCAAGACCCAAGGTGCGCCAACTTAATCGCCTTGCACATCTCGACGCAAGACAGAATTAAATTAGATTTGGGTACATCTAGGGCACAGGTAGTCATGGGTTCAAGTACATCTAAATGTCATTTACTAACAATGTAATCAGTGGTGGGATCCAAAATTTTTAGTAACAGGTTCCCATGGTGGTGGGATTCAAACTGTGGCATAGCGCCAGTGGGGCTGGGTGGGACACGATGGGGGCAGGGCATTCCTGGGCGGGGCTGTGGCAAGGACGCAGCTGCTGCGCCGGTCCTTGGGCAGGAAATGAATGCACGCAGGCGCAGGCTGCCACGCACGCCAGTGCACCTCCTGCTAGACTGCTTCAAGTTCTGTGCCCTACTGCTGAGAAGAGGGGCATAACTAAGGCAAAAATCACATTGCAAAATCACCAATTAGTAACCGCCTCTCGGCACGCACAAATAATTAGTAACCTACTCTCGGGAACCTGTGAGAACCTGCTGGATCCCACCTCTGAATGTAATGATAAGAAGGAGGTGGTGGGGGTTTTTTTTGGGGGGGACACGTAATGCTGTGTGTCCCTAGCAAAAAAAAAAGGCAAGGCTTAAGTGCATGGAATGGGCTTCTAGGCATACACAGTCCTCGTTTTGCCCTCTGGCAAACCTGAGTAGTTCCCTGCTGGATCGTAACAGAGATTCATCCCATCCAGGTCGGATCCTGTTTCTAACAACGGCTGGCCAGTTGTCTTTGGGGAAGTTCCTAAGCAGAGAAGACAGTCTCCCATTGCTGTTGTGCATCTGTCGCTGATATACGGAGGCGTACCGACTCTGAATGCAGAGGCTTTATTTATCAATAGTGACTGATCATTTGTTGATGGATCTTTCCTCTGTGAATTGGTCTAGTCCTTCTTATAAAAAGTTGCCTAAAGTGTAATTAAAATGGGGCTATGGGGGAAAGGATTTCACTCGTGTGCTTTCATACTCACATAAATCTTGTGTTATCTGTGCAAAGTAGCGACCTGTGCAGCCTAGGCAAATGGTGTGCCAGCGGGTACAACTGTCTGGCATGGATTACCTCACTGCCCAATCTAAATAAGACGTGGTGGCACAAGGAAAATGACCCACTGATGAATGTACTCACCTTGCCAGTATCACAGATAAATGTGGCCTAAAGCCTACTGTTGTATCCTGTGCTGGCGGGTGCCATCTGTTGATTATTTGCTGGGTAGAGAAGCATTTTCTTCAGACCTGAATCTGCTGCCAGTCAGCGCCATTGGCTGACCCCAAGCTCTGTTAGCTACAGTGGGGCCTCCCCCTTTTTGCGCCCCGCAGAGTGATAATCTGCAACACTGCAGTCCAAGCTTTGCTCACGACCTGAGTTCAATCCTGACGGAAGTCCAGTTTCAGGTAGCCGGCTCAAGGTTGACTCCGCCTTCCATCCTTCCGAGGTCGGTAAAACGAGTACCCAGCTTGCTGGGGATAAAAGTGTAGACGACAAGGGAAAGCAATGGCAAACCACCCCATAGACATAAAAGAAGCAAGCCTTTATTGGCATAGACAACAGTACAACAGTAATAAAAAACAGATTAAAAATCATATACAATACAGGTCGAAGGAAATCTACTGGCGTTTAGTAATTTTCAGGAGAAAGTCTGCCACTATCATACAGAGAGAAGGATCAGGGTTGTCCAACAAGCAGTGTAATCTAATTAAATCGGGGAGATGGGGTAAATGTAAAGGAGTAAGATTCACATACTTGGATCTGATTTCCTTGAATCTGAGACAGTGTAGTAATTGGTGGGCCAGAGATTCAACTGAGCCATCGTTACATGGGGCCCATAGACATAGGCTCATTCCGCACATGCAGAATGATGCACTTTCAAACTGTTTTCAGTGCTCTTTGAAGCTGTGCGGAATGGCAAAATCCACTTGCAAACAGTTGTGAAAGTGGTTTGAAAACGCATTATTTTGCGTGTGTGGAAGGGGCCATAGCCTGCGTAATAAACGACGTGATGTGACATTATCCTCTGGGTCAGTAATGCTTGCGCAAGGGGGCTATCTTTATCTTTACCTTTTCAGTGGGTCAGATGGAGGAAATCATGAAAGGACCGCAGGCCACAGGTGCGAGCCTCTTTTGAGCGGGTTCCTTTTTATTTGGAAAAGTGTCTGCGAAACGGATAATTCTCTTGCTTATAGCATCAAGCGGAGGAACCTTTGCAAATATATCCCTTTGAGGCACTCTTTTCTCTCATCCAGAAGAAAGGAACAGTGATTTCAAAAGACCGGCATGCCTTCCTTTTTGATCAGCCGCCAGGTGTTTCTGTATCGTTTATTAAAAAGCCACCTGAGCTTCCTGCCGTCGGTCGTCGGCTCTCTGATCTGGCCGAGGCCACGTAGGTGAATGAATGTGTTTCAGGCAATTAATGCTGAGCTCAGAAACGAGAAGGGGGGGGGGGGATCTGATTGAAGCTCCAGGTGCAACTGTGGGGCAGCGCACCAAAGTGGGTGGCCCAAATCCGTTCTACCTCCCCTTTTCAAAGGACACCATTTCCTGGGAATAGTTGCTCTTGTGTTGGGATGATGAGTAAGAAGATACTTACACCATGTTTATATATATTTTAAAAATCACATGATTTGGCATGTCCAAAGAGGTGGCGGGGGGGGGGGGGGATAGCAAGTTAGGCTCCCTATTTTTTTTTCATTACAAGGTGAGGGGAGATTAGCTGGAAATTAGTCAGAAATAGCAATTTCCAAAAATGATAATTTCTTCTGATTCAAACACGATTGTCTCCTGGTAGTCCTAGTTCCCTGCTAACTGTGGTTAAGGGATCCAGAGCCAGCAATGTGGCTGCCCCCCCCCCCCCCGGCCCCTTGCCCTCTCTGTTCTTAGGAGAGAATTCTTCCCTGCTCCTCTGCGGCAGTTAAAGATCCCCTCTGCTGAACCACAAGCAAGCACGGACTGCGGCCCCTTCCGCACATGCAGAATAATGCACTTTCAATCCACTTTCACAATTGCTTGCAAGTAGATTTTGCTATTCCACACAGTAAAATCCAGCTGCAAAGTGCATTGAAAGTGGATCAGAAGCGCATTATTCTGCATGTGTGGAAGGGGCCTGTGTTAGGACTAAGCAAATTTGTCCTTTTTAATGTATTTTGTGTGTGTGTGCATGCGTGCATGCGTGCGTGCGTGCGGTCATTGTGAATGCTTTTCAATTTTCATCACTGGTATTAATATTTTGTAATGCAGTGTGGATAACTTTCATGCGGTTCTCATGGAGTTTATGCACATACATCAAGCATATATATAATCTGTACCTATGTCTGTGTGTCTGTGTGTGTGGAGGAAAGTTGGGAAGCTAAGAAGGGTTGGTACTTGAAAGGGATCTCAAGAAGGAAGACTTTGCAGAGGAAGACAACAGCAAACCGCCCTTGGTTCTCACTTGTCTTAAAAGGCCCACGCTGGGGTTGCCAGGTTGGTTGAGATTCGTTGGCAGGTTACACACGTACGCACACAGCGCATGATACTGATTTACAGACACAGAAGTAATGTTGAAAATGCTGCAGGTTTTATGGGAAATGTTTGTTGCAAGGAAACGCAAAATGAAGATTCACGGGGTCACCGCAAATCAGTTGTTACTTGGTGGCATGTTACGCACAGACACACACACGTGGGCAAAGGTTGTTCAACCTCATGGCTTGCTGCTGCTGTGTTGCCTATAGGAAGGAGGCTGCTGGTATTATGACCGTGTTGGCCCTTCGGGATGTATCAACCATGTAAAAGAAGCTCAGACATGCTTTGTGTTATGGCCGTTTCTCTCATTCTGGGCTTTCTCTTTCCCCGGCCTGCAGGTTCATCAAGGTCAGCATTATGACTGATGGGGACTATGACTATCTGATCAAACTCCTGGCCCTGGGGGACTCTGGGGTTGGGAAGACAACCTTTCTGTACAGATACACGGACAACAAGTTCAACCCTAAGTTCATTACAACAGTTGGAATCGACTTCCGGGAAAAACGTGTGGTGAGTCTCTAATGTGTCTCTCTCTCTCTGTGTGTTTGTTTGTCTTTTTAAAAGACCTCTTTTCCCCCTTGTCTCTTTTGAATGTGCACAACATTCTTTGTGTTTGAGACCTACCAGCACAACCCTCGCGGTGAAACATTCAGTGTTTCTGCATCCAGTTTGTGTCAAGGCATGCCGGTCATTATATACCCTGTTTCCCCGAATATAAGACATTCCCTGAAAATGAGACGTAGTAGAGGTTTTGCTGAAGTGCTAAATATAAGGCATCCCCCGAAAGTAAGACGTAGCAAAGTTTTTGTTTGGAAGCATGCCCGATGAACAGAACACAGAAAAATAAGACATCCCCTGAAAATAAGACATAGCGCATCTTTGGGAGCAAAAATTAATATAAGACACTGTCTTATTTTTGGGGAAACACAATAGCTCTTCTCTGAGTTCTAAGCAACTCATCCAGATCCTTAAACTCGCCAAAGATGGGGTGACCTTGGCCTAGTCACAGTTCTCTCAGGACTCTGTCAGCCTCAGAGCAGCAGTGGCGTAGTGGTTAAGAGCAGGTGCATTCTAATCTGCAGGAACCGGGTTTGATTCCCCGCTCTGCTGCTTGAGCTGTGGAGGCTTATCTGGGGAATTCAGATTGGCCTGTGCACTCCCACACACGCCAGTTGGGTGACCTTGGGCTAGTCACAGTTCTTCGGAGCTCTCTCAGCCCCACCTACCTCACAGGGTGTTTGTTGTGAGGGGGGAAGGGCAAGGAGATTGTAAGCCCCTTTGAGTCTCCTGCAGGAGAGAAAGGAGGGATATAAATCCAAACTCTTCTTCTACTCTTCTTCTCACTGACCTCCCATTTCTGTTGTGGAAAGGGAGGGAGATTGTAAGCTTCTTTGGGACTCCTTAAAGGTAGAGAAAAGTGGGGTACAAAAATCAACTCTTCTGCTACCCAATGTCAGAAGGAAACATCAGCAGAAGGCCTTGGCCTCTGTGTCCTGTTTGGTCGTCCTCCCAGGGTAACTGGCTGACCACTTTATGAAACAGGAGGCTGGACTACTGGTCTGGCAGTGAATGTCCACGTGATTGTCCACAGGTGATAATGCCCATGACAAGAAAACAGCGGGCCCAAGGACATGTTGGCTTCCACAGTGACCCCTTCGACTTGCAGTCTTAGCGATACCAAGTCAGTCGCACGCTATTGGCTGCAAGTTAAGAAAAGACGCCTCAACCGGCGACGGCTGCCATTTGGTTTGAACAGGTGCCTCTTCCGTTTTCAGGTGTACAATAGCCGAGGGAGTAATGGATCTCCGGGAAAAGCCTTTAAGGTCCACCTGCAGCTCTGGGACACAGCTGGGCAAGAAAGGTAACGCACGAGAACTCTCATTCTCCGAAGCAAAGAGAATAGGGAACGCAGATGAAAGACTGTCTGTCGGATGTTGCTCAGGCATTTTCAGATAGCAATTTGGCCAGATAATGGCATTTCCTGCCCGCCTGCCTCGTGTCCTTCGTGACGTGTTTGGCGAAGAAGCCTCTGTGCTCAGAGTTTCTTAACTCGAATCAATACATACTTTGATGAGACAATGAGAGATGTTGGGGTGTTTTGTGGGAGGATGGGGATAGGAATTCTTTGTAGACTTCCTTTGCTGGGCTGAGCTGGAGTATATGTTTCTTTTTTTTTAAGGAGATTGGCATTGCCACAGCAAATTTGCCACTCTGCCCTTCCCACCACATCCTGGTTGTTGGGAGACAGACTAGGAGCTTTGCTGGGCAAGGAATTTGGTATCACTGGCAGAGATATTTTTTTCTTGTTCTTTGCGGGATTCTTCCCTCATATTTCCACGCCTCTTTTAGCAGTCAAAGCCTCAACTCTGGATTCATTTAGCCACAATAGGCCCTACTACAGTGGTGGCAAACCTTTGGCACTCCTGATGTTATGGACTACAATTCCCATCAGCCCTTGCCAGCAAGGCCAATTGGCCATGCTGGCAGGGGCTGATGGGAATTGGAGTCCATAACATCTGGAGTGCCAAAGGTTCGCCACCACGGCCCTCCTAGTTTCAGAAGACAATACACCTGATAACTGCCCCTGGAGTTACCGTTCTTGTGAATCCAGCAAATGTTCTACTGGTGCAGCTGATACGTGATCAGGCTTGCTTTTTCAGGACATTTAAGCAGTGATTTAGCGAATAGGTGATAGTTGTTGTTATCAAAACCCAAAGTTTATCCAGAGGTGTAGCAAGGGTGGAAAGCACCCAGTCCACTGGTGCGTCCTTTGCCCCCACCCCACCACGCCCCCAGAACTCCCTCGCCACGCTCCCAGAACGCCCTCGCCACGCCCCCACAGGAGCGTGTGCCCGGTGCGTCGCGCCCCCCCCCCCCCCCGCCCTCTTGGAGCAGAGTGTTTACTTGGCATTTGGAAGGTCCCAAGTTCAATCCGCAGAACCTCCTGTTAGAACGGGCCAGGCATTAGGTGATGTGAAGCACCTCTAACTGAGACCCTGGTGAGCCACCACCAGTTTGAGTAGACAAATCTGATTTTTATTGACCCACAGTCTGAGTCAGCATAAGGCATCTTCGTGTCGGGTTTGTAAATCCACAGAGCCTTCTGTATTTGCAGTTGAAAAGTTCTGCTGATGAAAATGTCGCACTGCATTCTGGGAGGAGGTTGGGTTCCACCTGAAAATGCACGAGGAAGGGTACCCACAATGCTTAGTTGTTTCCGATACCGTTAAACAGGAATGTGTTCTGACTCTCTTTTTAAAGTTCAGCCTGAACGTTGATCCTTTCCTCGCTTTCTGTTGCCAGATTCCGAAGCCTCACAACGGCATTTTTCCGGGACGCCATGGGCTTCCTGCTAATGTTTGATCTCACCAGTCAGCAGAGCTTCTTAAATGTCAGGAATTGGATGAGTAAGTGGGGAGAGAGCAGCTGCTTTTTCTCGGCCTCGAGGGCTTCTCGATTAAACGTCTTTGCTTGCGTCGTGGTTCAAACAGCAGTCGTCCTTGCATAAGAGACGGGATGTCAGGAGAAAAAAGTAAACCCAGGAAAACCCATATTCTGTTCTGACAGTGAAAGCTGATCAGATCAAGGAAGATAGGTTAACCGTAGCCCAGTATCTTTATCTCCTGGTTAAGGCCCGGTGGTATAGAGCAATCACCTTAGCTAGGTGTAATGCCCTGCCTTCTTCCCTTAGTCTTGGACGCCACCTTGGAATTCCACATAAAGACAGGAAATGCCCGTGTCGTATGGGCTCTGTGGAAACAGTATCTCATATGCTGTTGAATTGTCCCTTCTACAAGATAGAGAGGAAGAAGCACATAATTCCTTTCTTGCAAGGGAATGAAGGTATTACAGATAACCAGAAGGTTATATATCTTTTAAATAGCCACAGCTACGAGTTGTTGGAAGCCGTGGCTAAATTTTGTAATGCCGTTATTTTAACTCGCCCAAAGTTGTAAAGGCTGTTGGTACCTTGTGGTGTTGATGTTCATGTTGATGTTGAATTATTTATATGCCATTAAAGGTATTTGATTCGAAGATCAAGGTTCAGTTAATGGTTTGGGCACGTACTAACTCCTTGAACCAGATGTGTTTCCGCACTCCTACATTCCTGCCGGATGACCTTGGGCTAGTCACAGTTCTCTCTGAACTCTCTCAGCCCCACCTACCTCACAAGGTGTCTGTTGTGGGGAGAGGAAGGGAAAAGGATCTTGCAAGCCACCTTGAGTCTCCTTACAGGAGAGAAAATTGGGATATGAATCCAAACCCCTCCTCTTCTTTTTTCTCTCCAGAGCGGCCCTGCACATCCTTATTATTCTCCCATCCAAGTGTTTAGCTTCCAAGTTCTGATAAGATCAGGCTTGCCTGGGTCATTTAGATCAGGGCACGTAAGAACTGCTGACTTGGATGGGAGTAGTAAATCCAGGAAGACTGATCTGCTGGTCTGCCTACCGGTGTGTCCTGTTGGAGGTGATGGATGGTGTGTGTTTTTGAGCTTGCTGGTCAGGGGAGCTAAATCCCCTTGCCTGACTTCACTAGGTTTTCTCTTGTCTGAAGCGTGTGCTCTTGCTGCCTGGCTCAGACACTGAAAGAGAGACACCGCAGTATGTATAGGTCAGTGGTGGCGAACCTTTGGCACTCCAGATGTTATGGACTACAGTTCCCATCAGCCCCTGCCAGCATGGCCAATTGGCTATGCTGGAAGAGGCTGATGGGAGTTGTAGTCCATAACATCTGGAGTGCCAAAGGTTCGCCACCACTGGTATAGGTGGACAGGGATGCTTTTATGTCCGTCCCCAGCCCCGCCAAAAAAATTCACCTGCATGCTCTCTTTGCATATGAATGTGTTCACCAATAAATAAATGAGGATTCCCTGTCCTGCTCACTGAGGCTGGTTTTGCCTGATAATCCACGTAAAGTGTTTTCAACGCTAAATATGTGCTGCAGAGGAAAGAACTCGCACCTGAATGATTGTCGACAGGTTCTTCTACTACTCCCTAAATCTCTTCCTTTTCTCTCCCCCACCTTTTAGTTATCAATATAGCTGTGGAAAGATTTTTCTACCCTGCATGCTTCAAAGGACCCTGACCTGGATAGCCCCAGACTAACCTGATCTCATCAGATATCGGAAGCTAAGAAAGTTCAGCCCTGGCTAGTATTTGAATGGGAGACCTCCAAGAAGGACTCCAGGGCTCGGCACAGAGGCAGGCAATGGCAAACCACCTCTGTTATCCTCCTGCCTTGAAAACCCTACACCATAAGTGTCAAACTCGCAGCCCTCCAGATGTTATGGACTACAGTTCCCATCATCCCCTGCCAGCACCATGTTGGCAGGGGATGATGGGAACTGTAGTCCATAACATCTGGAGGGCCACGAGTTTGACACCTGTGGCCTACACCATAAACGAGCTGTGACTTGATGGCGCTTTCCGCTACCGCACACCGAATGAAGAGAGACTTGACTCACTTTAACTTTTTTGTAAAGTCACAATACAGCAACCTTTATTAGGCATATTAAAATAGGCTCCAGAGCATTACAGACATTTCTGAAGTACAAATCAAAAGTACATTCAAAACACAGACAGGTAAACTGTATCTAGCATTGGACGTTACTTAGAAAATTCTGTCACTTGTAAAAGAAATTTTGCTACTTTTTCCAAGAGCATGACATCTGTGTTGTTTAACAAAAGCTCCACAACAGAGTTGTCAGAGTCTCTTTCAGATTTGTCTAAGACCCGCCCAGGAGAGAAATTCCTAATACCCACATATCTCGGTCAGTCAAGTATAATGTGAGCAAGAGTCTCCACTTGGTTTTTACAGTGTGGACAGACCCGATCCTGGAGAGGGATAGATAGGTAGCGACTTTTTGTAATGGCCGATGGAAAAGTATTACATCTGGCCCTTGTAATAATCCATCTCTGTTGGGGTTCAGTTAATAGTTCAAGATATTTGGCTATGTGCCCCTGTTCTGGTACTATTCCGACAGAAAGGGGTGAGCATGATTTATTTGCTTGGCCCAACAAAATATGGTATTCCTGTCCTAGAAGTCTGCTTTTTAAGGTTTGCAGAATCTCTCTGGGTGACAGCATACAGAGATCTTCAAGTATTAAACCTAGAGAGTAGATTTTTGATTTATGTTGGATTAAACTTTATAAACCTTTAAGGTACCACTGGAGTTTAGTTTTATTGTGCGGAGAACAAGAGGAATGGTTACAATACTCGGTTCTCTCTGGACTTCCCCATGTTGTTACGTTCTCTCAACGTACAGTCTGCCTTAGGTCAGCACCATCCGCATCGTTCCGAGCAAATGTTATCCTTGCGTATAAGATATAAATGGTCTGCGTTGGATAAAGTTTTCTTGTAATCTGTTTCTTTTTTTAAAAAAAAAAAACCATTTTCAATATCCCTGAACAGCCCTCTCTGTTTTCTTCAGGTCAGCTACAAGCGAACGCATACTGCGAGAGTCCAGATATAGTATTAATTGGAAATAAAGCCGACCTATCAGATCAGAGGGAGGTCAATGAAAGACAAGCGAAAGATTTGGCAGACAAATACGGGTAGGTAAACAAGTGGCCATTTCAGTCACACTACAAGTGGAGTGGCGGGGGTGGGGGGAGTCATGAAAGGTCAAACTTTTAAAGTTATATGCCACTGAAACCCATGGAATTAAGGAGATGCTTTGATTCCTTATGGGCATAACAGAATCTTAAATTATGCCACAGAAACACCGTGTGATAAATTATGCCACAGAAACACCTCTAAGTGTAATTCTGCCCAAGAAATAGTTTGTTGATTACAATTGGGAGTTTGATAGAGATTCAGGGTCAAACTTTTAAAGTTATATGCCACTGAAACCCATGGAATTAAAGTTTGACTTTGTAAGAACATAAGAACGAGCCTGCCGGATCGGACCAGAGTCCATCTAGTCCAGCACTCTGCTACTCGCAGTGGCCCACCAGGTGCCTTTGGGAGCTCACATGCAGGATGTGAAAGCACTGGCCTGCTGCTGCTGCTGCTGCTCCCGAGCACCTGGTCTGCTAAGGCATTTGCAATCTGAGATCAAGGAGGATCAAGATTGGTAGCCATAGATCGACTTCTCCTCCATAAATCTGTCCAAGCCCCTTTTAAAGCTATCCAGGTTAGTGGCCATCACCACCTCCTGTGGCAGCATGTTCCAAACACCGATCACGCGTTGCGTGAAGAAGTGTTTCCTTTTATTAGTCCTAATTCTTCCCCCCAGCATTTTCAATGAATGCCCCCTGGTTCTAGTATTGTGAGAAAGAGAGAAAAATTTCTCTCTGTCAACATTTTCTACCCCATGCATAATTTTATAGACTTCAATCTATAGGACTTGGTGGAGCAAGTCTTCATTTTGTCTATCCGTAGAAGACCTGCAGTAATAGTTTCTAAATGTTTGGGAGTTCAGTCTGACTTATGGAAGAGTTATTTTGCTCCAGAGCTCACCTGCTCAGAGGGGCTTAATGACACATCATACTGTTCTGTACTTGCTGAAGCTAAATATTCTGGCTGTCATAAGCTGCCTACATGAAAGCCCCGCTCAGAGATTCCTGGACAAAGAGCAGGGTAGAAATGCATCAAATCAATGTTTCTTTTTTGAAAGCCTTCCATCTGACAAAAATTGTTTCATTTTTTCCCCCTTGTGCTAGTATCCCGTACTTCGAAACGAGTGCAGCTACCGGCCAAAACATCGATAAGGCGGTGGAAACGCTCTTGGACTTGATAATGAAGCGCATGGAACAGTGCGTGGACAAGACTCAAGACTCAACGGCCAACGGGGGCAGTTCAGGAAAACTGGATTCGGCAAAAACGGAAGAGAAGAGATGCGCTTGTTGATTTGGTCCCCCTGGACTGCAGAGAGCGAACGAGGAACCATTAAATTCAACCCTGGAAGCTCCTCTGGGCCCCATGTGGCCTTTGTTGTTGTCTGAAAGCAAGCCTGATTTTTTGATGTTGAGAGATTCGTGCTTTTGTGCTTGAGCAGATGCTCCCTTTCTACAGTGCCATCTTCATAAAACAAAACAAAAGACCCTCCCCTCACCTTCTTAATCCAGTTAGGCTAGTATATAGAGGAAAGACTTCTTCTGGGGGAGGCGGGGAGGGCTGTTCAGTTGGTAGGAGATACTTTTTTTTAATAAGGCAAGGGGAACTCCTTGGAGAAGACCTTGGCCATCTCTTTTAAATCCTGTTGCCTTCTGTGACGATGTGCATAATGCGTTTGCTCCAGGCAGTTTTTTAAAGAACTAAAGGATAGACAAGTGTGCCTTGTATCACCTTGTGCGCGGGGGGAGGAAAGCCTGAGAAAGCGAGTTTTGTGATTACATTTTGTTGACCAACTTCCCGGTGAGATCAGTGCTGCAAAGGAGTTGGTGGAATCCTCTTTGGAATTAAAACCAAGGGAAGTAGAACTGAGGGAATTAAAACCAGCCTTTTGCTAAGTGGATTGGACCTCTCTCTCTCCCATGAGTTGAAAGAGGGAACCAGAAATTCCTGTCCCCCTGTCGGAAAAGAGCAAATGTATCCTGCGGGCAAGCTGTAAACTTAAAAGACCCTTTCTGCCTTCTAACAAAAACCTCCAGAATGTGAGCTGCCTTTTTCAAGGGTACCTGTGTAAAAATGGTGGCCACTTTCCTTCCTGACGTTTGAATGGGGTTTTGTTAGGGACTCCCCAGGTTTTTTGTAGGAGAGGGAGAGGTAGGACATCTGTTTGGGTTATCAATTAGTAGAGTTAGCTTTCCTTCCCGCTCTTTCTCCCTAGTGTTGGCCTTATGATCATTATTGTTAAAAAATAGGTCACTTTATAAAAAAGAAAGCTGTGCCAAGCGTCGATCAGGGAAACGGAGCACCGAAAAGTGAAACCCTGATTGGATGCAGTGTAGGTTTGCCACTTTGAAGGTTTTATTTAATGGGTGGAGAAGGGGTAGACACATTGCTCGTGTTCTTGTCATTGTCAGCTGTGCCACCTTTGAAGTGCGCTTTCGACGGGTGAGCCTAGGTCGGTGATGTCTTGAAATGTCTCTTTCTGAAATAAAAATTCAGCCGCTTCCCTCCTGTATCTCTGTGATGATACTTGTAGAGTAAAGGGTCCGTGAGGTAATGGGCTAACGTGGCTGGTTCCAGAGGATGACGAGGCGGACCCACACAGACGATCAAAGGTACCGTGTGGTCTTTGGCTTCACCATCAAGTAGACTGTCTTGGGGTTTCCTTCTGAATTAAAGCAGATAGGAATGGCATGATCTCGAGGAGGAGAACGTTGAATTGACCTAGTTACACCGTAATGAGTTGCAAGGGAGACTTTGAACAAGCATGATCTGGCTAGCGCAAGTCCTCTTGTTGGATGACTCTGTTTCCTCTGTCCCTTGCTCGTCCTACAGAGCATGCCGTTCTGCATGCCGCAGAGCTGCAACTCAGAGCTCCACGAGGAAGCAGGGAACGTGTGACGGCCCTTGAACTCCTGCTTTGATCCGCTCCATTAGCAGCGAACGATTAGCTGGCAGACTGGCTGAGAAGCCATCTTTAAAGAAAATACACTCGGGCTCATTCCGCACATGCAGAATAATGCACTTTCAAACTGCTTTCAGTTCTCTTTTAAGCTGTGCGGAATAGCAAAATCCACTTACAAACAGTTGTGAAAGTGGTTTGAAAACACATTATTTTGCATGTGTGGAAGGGGCCTCGTAGAGCAGTAAACGGAACCTTCCGGCATTGCTAGTTGTGCTTGTGAGCAGGGCTGAGCTGGAAAGGAAACCAGCACGTCCAACACAGAATGTCTTAACTGCCCTTGCTTGGCATGTGTATGTGTGTGTAGAGGGGATAATGTGAATGACGGCTGTCTGCTTTTCCTTTTCTTGCTTTCTCCCTTGCCCTTCCTTTCTGTGGACCAATTTGTCCCCTCTGAAGACTCATTTTCTTCCTTGTCGAACCAAGGAAACCTTTGGTTTTAACACCTGTCTGGAAGAAGGAATTTTAGCAAGTGTAGCTTCTTTACTGTGACCAGAGAGGAGGACTCTTGTATCTTGGTAGCAGATCTCTGGAGACAACGCCTCCGGACTCGCATCCTGGCTGCGGCGTGGCCCGACCATCCTGGGAGGAGCACTCACTGGGGCGGGGAAAACTGGGGCCTGGAGAACTGCTGGAAGTGCCTTGATTTCTGAGGCCTGGTGTAGATCCTGTCAGCTGTGGACAAACAGGCCTCAAAAGCACTAGGAAGCCCTGTCTGAGGCCAAAGGAGGAGCACCTCAGATCCCCAGGTCATGGCTAACACAGGGGTCCAGGGGCACGACAATGGATGTATTGAAGAAGGCCATTTGGACAGGTAGAACTTCTCACACACAAGTGAGAAGAGCCAAACTTAATGTGGTCCTCGGCCACACATGTGTTACATAGTTCTGGCCTCCTTTGCATCACCTAATTGAAGAGCCCAAATAATATCCAGGGCCCAGAACCTCCACTTTCCAACAGGTACAGGACTTCTGTCCTTTCCGAGTGTTGTGAGGAACATCAAGTGTTCTAGCACTTCAGTGTCTACTACCCACAGTATATGAGAATGAGAAAAGCTGCATCCGTGGACCTCTCTTGAAAGGGGGCTTTCTTCCTTGCCTACATTTCTATTGCATTTTTATCCTGCCCTTCCTTCTAAGAGCTTGAGGTGAATGTAACATGAGCCCTGGTGGACGGATTAGACCAGTGATCTTTCTAGTCTGGTAAACCATTTCACTCAATGGCCAACCAGTTGCCCTGGAGCAAACCGAGCATAAAGGACCCTGCAACTGAAGCTTAGCGCTGATATTGAGAGGATTGGTCTAGCTATGGAGATTCACCTTTGGTTTGTAGCCTCTGATGGACGTCACCTTCATAATGGTCCTCTCCCTCCACTCTGATAGCCCTGCGAGGTTGCTAACCTGACACAGAGGGGCTGGGCCGGGCAACCTAGCAAACTTGGTTACTCGAACCTGAGTCTCTGAGTTTCATCTGACACTCCCATTATTATCTCACACTGGCTTTTTGAAATATGCCAACTGCAAGGTCTATTGTATTAATTCGCCACTGCTGCTCCCTAGTTTTGCATGTTCATGTCAACAGGAAGGTTGTCTTCTCTCTGGATCCTAGCAGAACTGCCATTATAATATGAAGCCCAGTTAATGCTGTTTTGTTGTCCCCTTCCGGTCCATTAACTTAAGTTCACCATATTTTTGGTGAGGTATGGGCTGTTTCCCAGCTGGAGAAATAACAAACTTAAAGATATAGCCTGTCCATATGCACTAAAGGCTCAGTTGCATTATTTATTCCTGTGATATAAATTTAGTATAATTTCTTTTAAATTGCTTTTCTAAATCTTGAGAATCGTCTTCTTAGAAGAAATTAAAAAATACATCTTGTTCGTTTCCCAACAGGCAATCTCTTGATTTTCAAAGCGATGGTAGTAGTGTGTGAGGATCAATACACATTTGATACTAATTTCTTTTCGTTAGAAAAGTTGGAGCCGATTACTCTTCTGACAACAGAACAGAACCATACAGTGGGCTAGAAGCAGGAGATCTCGTAGTTGTGGGTTCTTGTATTTCGACCCTGTTGCCTGGATTGTTTGTGGCAGATTTCATGGAATCTAAATCGATAGCAGAAAAGCCAATATTGGTGGGACAGACATATTGGTATTCCAGTCGTATGCATGGATTGGCCTGGTATGCACATGTTTTTGGTTGCCTCGGTTTTTTTGCATGCACCGGAGAGGCGCCCTCAAAGTCATGAACTTAATTATGAATGCCCAGTTGGACCTGAGCATCATCTAGCACAGTCACTAGTTTACCTTTGCTGCATTGCCTGCCAGAAAAAAAGTATTGCATATTGTCAAGTACCTTGGCCTGGTACTCCCAACAGTATCATGGAAAGAGGCGTAAGGGTGAATGTCCTGTGCGCAGATACTCCATGTTGGCAATAACTATCTCCATTATGTGTGTAGAGATCATTCCTTGACCTTGAACAGCTGCATGCATCTTGTGCATGCTTGAACCTGTGCATGCTCAATAGGACCCAAGTGTTTGAGGAGGCTACATCAGTGTTTAAGAACTGTGCATGCTGGTTAAGAGCAGGTGCACACTAATCTGGAGAAACGGGTTTGATTCTCCACTCTCCCATTTGAATGGTGGAGGCTTATTTGGTGAACTAGGTTAGCTTGTGCACTCCAACACATGCCAGCTGGGTGACCTTGGGCTAGTCACAGTTCTTCGGAGCTCTCTCAGCCCCACCTACCTCACAGGGTGTTTGTTCATCATCATCATCAACCTTTTATTGGCATGAGTTTAAAATACAACAGAGAGGTTGAGGAGAATCAAGTTAAAATAAGTAGGTTCAGACATTATCAGCAATTAAAACATTAAGTAAATAAACAAACAAACTAAAATCTGCAGCGAATCTGTTGTGCCAGTGCCAAGAATTTGGCAACGTCTAGGTATCTCTGAGGATATTGATCACAAAGCAGATAGAAAGATTTGGCCTTGTCTGATGAGTAGGCATAGTTCTCAATATATGGGTCTATATATTGTCTTCTAAATGAAGCACATAGTTCGCAGTCTAGGAGGGTGTTTGTTGTGAGGGGGGAAGGGCATGGAGTTTCTAAGCCCTTTTGAATTTCCTTACAGGAGAGAAAGGAGGGATATGAACCCAACTCCCTCCTCCTCCTCCTCCTCCTCCTCCTCTTCTTCTTCTTCTTCTTCTTCTTCTTCTTTGCCATGTTGCGTATTTATACCACATAATATCATTCATTCTTTGTGGCCTCTAACTCCATCTCACTGTTCCTTGCGAGCTGGAAATGAGCGTGCATATATGTAAGGACAGCAATCCAGTACCTTATATGCAGGTGAAAAGTACTTTGCCATCACAGAGGGTTGGGCTACGAGCTGGGAGACCCAGGTTTGAGTCATTACAATGCCATGGAGGCTCACTGGGGGACGTTGGGCCACTCATTTTCACTCTGGTTGACCTACTTCACAGAACTGTTGTGCAGATGGTAAAGTGGAGGAGGGGGCAATACCATTGTAAGTCACTTTGAGTCTGTGTTGAGAAAAGTAGGATATTCTGCATGCTCCTTTAAGTTGCAACCGACTTATGGCGTCACCAGCAATTTTCAAGGCCAGTGAGAAGCAGGGGTGGTTTGTCATCACCTCCCTCTGCAAAGTATTCCTTGGCAGTTTCCCCTCCAATACCGACTCAGCTAAGCTTCCAAGATGTGACAACGTTGGGTTGTGCCATACTAGTCCATATCCTTGGAAAGCAGGATGAAAACACCGAAATAAATAGTTCACCCTTGGCTTATTGGCAAAATAAACCTACACCTAAAAAAGTACTTGAATAACTTCATGTGCAGTTCATTTGTCAAGCATTGGAAGAGTTTTAATGAAAATAAAAGGCTTCCTTCTGATCTGTTTAAAATTACAGTTGCAGAAGAATCCCGTCAAATGCACCAAGAATATCTGTAGTACAGTGTAAACTGTGTGAGACTGACATTGCATTCTCCTGCCCAAAAGCCACTAATATGTTCACAAGCTTCTACAGTGGGTTTTTGGAGATGATCTAAACCGTCGGTCAAAACTTGCCAAAGCCACCATCCCAAGACGGCCTTGGAAGGGATACTGGTTTGGTAAACTGATATACAATTGAGGAAGAGAGAAGAATATATTCTTGTAGAAAGAGCTAAACTGTACTTTTTAAAAACAAAATGTAGACTACATTGCGGTGTTCAAGGGGAGGGGGCTCACGACCACACTAAGATGACAAGGGGGTGGACTTGTGGGTTGCCTGTATCTTCATTTTAAGGTGTCCATATGAGTGTGCCCCATGGTTTTAAGTCTTACACTGCTGGTATGCTCTGCGCAACCCAGTGCCCTTTCTAATCCTACAGCCATGTTCCACGTTTCTCCCAGTTAATGCCACACTGCTGTTGGTTATCTCGTTATGGTTTCCTGTGCATTGATTGTCCAAAATGCAGAGTTTTACTGCAGGCACAAAAGTTCCTTGAGGGAGCTCATGTTTACAAATCAATAACAGAAAAGCAACTGTACTTTTCATAATTCCAAATATTTTTCTGCAAGCATTTTTTTTTTGCCGCACTAGAGAATCCCTTCAGCATGAGTACTGTATCTCTGCTCGGCCTGGGACTGCTAGAACCATTTGCCAATTGAACTAGGGGAGGCTTTCTTTGCCTTCTCCCCGTCAGACTATCATTAGCCCTTTTCTATTAATACATTAGTGAGAGGCCAGTTTGTGTATCACATGTTACCCACGATGCCCCAGATTTGTGTAGTCACCATTTTGTCATAGCGGGGCTCCATGTGTATTTTCAGTTTCAGTATCTGCTGCACAAAACTCTTTAGGATTGTAACGTTCACTGAATATATGCAGTGTCTTACTTGGATGAAATGGTGACCATGAATATTGGGAGGATAATGGCAACAAGGGAGGACACTCCCAAGTTTAACTACTAAAAAGAGCTGTAGAGATGGAGAAGATTTCCGTGATAGGCCTTCAGCAAGGCGGTTCTGGTCCTTGGTGTACTTTTATCACATGTACGGGCCTTTCCCCACTTACCATAAGCCCCGCGCTACTTGAGGAGAGTAGCGCGGGGTCCCCCAGCACTCCCCACGACAGGGGCGGCAACAGCATAGCTGCCCCGACGCTGTCGCGCCCCCTCAGCATGCGGCATCCCAGGCGCTCTTCTTAAGGGCACCTTTTGATGACCCCGCGCAGAGTGCGGGATTGTGGGGACGCCCGGCCGTGCGCCTGGGATCAGCGCGCGGCATAGGGGGGATGGAAGAGAGTGGGGAAAGGCCTGTACAATACTTTGGGGGAAGAGATTGGAATTTGGCCTTCCATTTCTGGTTAAACAGCATATGCGTTTTCTAAAGGCTAAATCAGAAGGGCTGAAAGTGGGCCCGTTGTGTTCCTATGAGAAAATAGATCTGATTGCACGTGTGTTGGTGGTGACCACCATGATACACTTGAATACTTCTCTCAACAAAGATTGGACTAAATGTCTCATCAGAGGGGTTGTCGGACAGCCTTTTATCTGACCTATCGCAGGCCTAACTAATGTTTCACTGTTGAACTTGCCATTTGGGACCTACCTCGATGAGCGAGTGACGATTTAGCGTTAAACTGGGCTTAACTCTGAAAATGCCCAGAGTTCTTTGTTGTGTGTGCCCTTTGCACAATCCCACACTGGGAACTGTGCCTGTGGAGACCAGCTGCAGAATTTTCCAGACCTTTAGCGAGGAGCATGGGGTTTGCACGGCACCCTCTTCCTCTGCTCAAACATTTTTCAAGCTTTTCGTTTGACATCAAGCAAATGTTATGATTTGCCCTCCCCCCATTCCCTTGAGAATCAAACTAGGTAAAACGGATAATCCGAAGCGAGCTGTGTACACAGGTATCATCCAAATGGTAGACAAAAAGCATGAATTTTCATGGGGAAGAGCGGAATCATCATGGCCTGTGGGAAGTTTGAGATTTTCATTAAAAGCGAACTGCGTGTTCTCTGCCAGTTTTCATTTGAACAGTGCTGCCTTTGGGATTTGCCGTCCGCCATTTTTGGATTAAGTCAATAGGATTCAGGCTCAATAAGGGGTGAAATCAGACTAATTTGTTTTCTATGGCATATAGATATTCCTGCGCTTTAAAAGAAATCTATACTGCCTTTTCTGGTTGCAAGACCAGCAAATGACACACCTCTATATTTCATTCTTAATTTTGTACCATGTTACATTTTAATCTGATTCTCTGCCAACCATCTCTCACCTAAAATTGCCTGCCCTTCTCGCACAATAGGGCTTTCAGTGTACATACTGTGTAATCCAAGGTACCTATTGTATCTTGCCTGAGTATATTTATTGAGATGATTCTTTTCAGATTTTTGTATCCTTATGTCTTTCTGATTTAACACTAACCTTCTAGTCGATCGATCGCCAGTTTAAAAGTATATTTCTTCGCTTCAGTTACCCTGAGCATGTTTTATGTTGGACTATGCAGCAGGTCTTTTACATGTCGAAATTGACACTCTTGAGCGTGGAAGTTTTTATTAGACATCTCTTGGTAGACCGTGACGCCAGCATAACAGTGTCAGTCATCAGTATATCGTACCAAAGTACCCGTGGCTTCAAAGCAAATATATATATATTGTCCAATTTTCTTTACTGGTGTATGGGTTTGTATGATATGGTCAAGGATCGTAATCCTGTGATTTCATTTCTACACTGTTCTTTTGAAAATTAAAAAAAGAATACAGTTTTTAATTGCTTGTGGCTTGTATGTTTTGTTAGGCAAATTCAGTCATGTGCCTCCATCCACCTGTGAACAGATGTCTTCCCAGTTTCCTCTCCTTTCCTGTACCCCATTCAGTCCCCCGAAATACCACTGCTGCAGGTACAGGATCCCTGCAGAGGAAACGCCATTTGGTTTAGTGGTCTGGAGTGAAAAGGGGAAGGGGGATTAAATTTATCTCATCTCTTAATGGGGCGAAAGGGGGGGAAAGAAGCAATTACTGCCCCGTTCTTTCTCCCTCCTGTGATCCTGGAATGCTCTTTCTGGAGATCAGAAGGATTCTTGGGATACATAGGGTTCCATGCACACACCTGGAATCATCTGTTGAAAGAGTTCATACAGTCTACAGCACAGGTGTCAAACTGTGGCCCTCCAGATGTTCATGGACTACAATTCCCATTAGTCCCTCCCAGTATGGCCATTGGCCATGCTGGCAAGGGCTGATGGGAATAGTAGTTCATGAACATCTGGAGGGCCAGAGTTTGACACCCCTGGTCTACCGTATCCGCTGCAACCCACTATCCTTGGTTCAAGTGTAGTCTTACCATTTCTTGTTGACTTAGTCTCAAAGGATGCTGACAACATACTTTGAAAGTTTTGATTAACATGCATTTGCTATGTGTGAAAAAGAATCACCTTGTCTTTTGGGGCGGGGGGGACACAAGAGGTACCTGCAAAGATGTGGAAGTTTAATTTTTTTGTAAGGTGTTGCATTTTTTCTATATAACACTGCATTGGCCATGCTCCTCAAAATAAAACAAGGTGGGCAGAGAATCCTGAGGGTTGCATGAGAACTTAGTGGAGGGGGCTTCAATGTGCATCAGGTGTGGAAGGGCAAGTTCGCACAGAAATGTGTCAGCAACCATAGTGCCACAGAAAATCACCCTAATACAGAGGTCGGGTCCAACCAGTTCTCACCCCTTCTCTAGAAGTGATCACTAATTTTTTCTGAGTGCCGAGAAGCGGTTACTAAAGCAACCTCCCTGCCCAATAGGGACTGGAGGTGCGTGTGTGCGGCGGCGCCACTGTTTGAATCCCACCACCATCGGAACCTGTTATTAAAATTTTTGGATCCCGCCACTGCCCTAATATGAAAACAGCCCAGGTTAAGTTACGATAAATATTTCCTGGTTAAACCAAATCTAGTTTTAAGAAATCTGTTTTAAACTTTGGTTTGTAGCTTTTTTCCCCCCAGACTTTGAATTTTTCCTTCTGTTTCTAAATTTGTCTGAATGGCAACCCACCGATGCTATTTGATGTTCTAATTTGCCAGATTTCTAGTTCCTCATGGCTGCGCAGCAAGTTTCTTGGTGGGATGACTAAATAAATAAATCATGGACAAATGCACTGCAGGAGTTTTTCATAAATCTTTAATACCAGTGATTGCAAAGCATCAAGTGTTTTAAATACATTTACATTTTAGGTTATCCTATTTTTTTACTGGAGGGGGCGGGGTTACTGAAAGTTGCCTGGAAATTTTTGAAAACAGCACACTATGGATAGCACAGGTTGTAATTGATGATGCCTGGGATGCAATGCCTATTATATGTTTATTTGTGTTTTTGCTTCATTTTTATAGTCTATCTTCCTCACAGAGATTCAAGGCAGATTTAAAGTATATCTCACACATGCCTCCATCCCATGCTGGACAAACATTTTTTTGTAATATTTCCCTTAGGAGCAGCAGTGGCGTAGGAGGTTAAGAGCTCATGTATCTAATCTGGAGGAACCGGGTTTGATTCCCAGCTCTGCCGCCTGAGCTGCAGAGGCTTATCTGGGGAATTCAGATTAGCCTGTGCACTCCCACACACGCCAGCTGGGTGACCTTGGGCTAGTCACAGCTTCTCGGAGCTCTCTCAGCCCCACCTACCTCACAGGGTGTTTGTTGTGAGGGGGGAAGGGCAAGGAGATTGTAAGCCCCTTTGAGTCTCCTGCAGGAGAGAAAGGGGGGGATATAAATCCAAACTCCTCCTCCTCTTCTTCTTCATCATCATCATCATCATCATCTTCTTCTTCTTCTTCTTCTTCTTCTTCTTCTTCTTCTTCTTCTTCTTCTTCTTCTTCTTCTTAGCTGAATGAAACTCTAAATAGCATTCATGTTCAGGAGTAACAGCTGCCATATTGAATAAAAATTATTTGGGAGGCATCTCATATGGACTTTTTTCCCCTGCTACTTGAGATGTGTCTGTATTATTAGCCTTCTATGCAGACATCACCATTTCATGACAGGGAGTCATTTTATATTAGGTGATTGTTTAGAATTACCAAACTAAATATCATTTTCAACCATATTCCAGTGTTTTCTATGTCACTTTCCCACTTCCAGATGAGGTAGCATTTTCTCTTTCGAAAAATGCCAGATATCTACACATCGAATGACCAAAGTACTATTGAGCCTTCCCCAGGGCTATCATCTCTTTAAATTTCCCTCCTCATTTTTGAGCAGTCTCTGTTTAATTACTTCTAGGAATGTACATCAAGATATTTCTAATCTGAAATATATCCCACCTCCCAAAAAAATCCCACTGGTATTTTTGAGTACATTTCAGTCAGGCAAAGTAGTATTTGGGCTTCCAGAACACTAAATGTTGATTGCTGAAATAATGGTGGGAACATTTGGGCATATTTGGGTATGTTCCACAACTGTAATATCCCTCAACCAAAACCTGCTCTGGCACGAGGCTGCCGCTTTAGGGAGGCCTACAGCTTGCCCATTCCTTCAGTAGTAGCTCTTTTAAGGGGGAAACCACCTGCCCACTGCAAGCCCCATCAGCCCAAGACCTTGGCCACTTTCCTGAAATATGGGGTGGATGTCCCATTGGGTAATGGTGGCCAGGAGTGCCACAGGTGGCTTCCAAGACCCTAACCAATACTGTTCTAGTTCTTCCAAGTACGTACAGGTTGTCTCCTGAATGTACTGCCTAGACTGCAAAAGCTGGGAGATTGTGAAGAACCTAGCAGGCCACACTGTATGAGTTGACGACACTGAGGGAAACAGAGCTGTCCTACAGACTACACTACAGTCATCTTCACCGAAACACACAAAGATTTGAGGAGGCTCAAAGCCAGGTCTGTGTACGATCCCAGTCCTGAACAACAGTCATCCTAAAATACTAATTGCCAGGAATGCTAGCCTCCAGGTGGGACCTGGGAATCCCCTTCCTATAATATCAGTGGATCCTGCCGCCCCCTCCCTCCTTTTCTTTTAGGGGATTTGATAGTAGGTGCCATCTATTATGTTGATTTTAGTATGCTGCGTTTTAATGAGATGGGGTTTATTTTATAGAGAGCCAGGAAACTAATTTAATGAATTCTAGTTTTTAGTCGTGTGTGCTCTATTTATGTTTATGCTGTTCACCGCCCTGAGCCCTCCGGGGGAGGGCGGTATATAAATAAATAAATAAATAAATAAATAAATAAATAAATAACATTGCACTGCAGGGAGTTGGACTTGATGGCCCTTGTGGTCTCTTCCAACTCTATGATTCTATGATTCTACAGCTCATCTTCAGACTACAGAGATCAATTTCTCCGGAGAAAATGACAGCTTTGGAGGGTGGTCCCTTTCCTCCCCAGTCTTAATCGCCAAATCTTCAGGAGTTTCCCAACCTGGAGCTGGCAACCTTACCTTCACCCTTCCCATACCAGTGGCCAGGGGGACCTGCAGAGGCGTAGCTATAAGGGGTATGGAGGAGCCATGCACCGGGTGCCCACTGATTGGGGCTGAAAATCACCTCCTGACCCCGCCCCTTCCCCCCTCATCCCACCCCACCAGACTGGCCTGTTTTCAGCCGGCAGAAAAAGGTAAGTGGGGGGTGGGGCCACGGGGGGGGTGGCCCAAGTGCCATTTTCCCCCCTACGTCCCTGGGGACCTGGCAACCCTATTAATTTCTCTGCTTTTCTTAAGAGCAGACTGTGAGAACTGGTGTGCACAAAAGCAGTATTCCTGGTGCTTTCAGGTTTACTGCAATATTTCAGCCCTATTTCTGACGACCAACAGGGAGGCTCAAGCTTCAGATATTCCAGTTTTGTGGGACTGAATGGTGGGGAGTCTCTGCATACCCAGTTCCTCTTGCAGTTGTGTGATCAAATCAGTTCCGTTCCTTTCTTCCGCATTACCCTTTGGATCACTCCTCTGTCCAGAGGCATTCCTCCCATTGGGCAAAGTGGGCAGTTGCCCAGAGCGCCACCTTGGGGGGGGGGGGGCGCCAAAAATGCAGGTGGGATTTTTTTTGAAATTTCATTTTTTCCTGTTTTTTGCCTGCAGGGGGCACAGTTTTTAGGCTAGCAGCACCTAAATTTCAGGGATTTTTCAGGAGACTATCCTAATGATATCACCCAGGTTTGGTGAGGTTTGGTTTAGGGAGTCCAAAGTTATGGACTCCCATAGGGAGTGTCCCCATCCTCTATTGTTTCCAATGGGAGCTAATAGGAGATGGGGGCTACACCTTTGAGGGTCCATAACTTTGGGCCCCCTGAACCAAACTTCACCAAACCTGGGTGGTATCATCAGTAGGGGGTCATGAAGATACTCTGAAATTTTGGTGCTGCTATCTTAATAATTGCACTCCTGACAGCAGGCACACCCTAAAGATTTCCCCAGATTCTCCTTTTAAATCCACCCTCTTCCTGCCAATGCTTGTTTTCTTTCTTTCTTTTATTCTTTCAATGCCTAATAAAGGTTGTTGTTGTTGTTATTGGGGGGGCATCAAACGCAGGTTTTGCCCAGGGCTCCAGTTTGCCTAGGTTCGCCACTGCCTCAGTCCATCCGTAGGATGTTCAATAAGCAATTTGAAAATAGTTCAGTCATTCAGTCCTCCAAAGCCTACAGATATCACAAGAATTTCTTCCCAAGTACTATGGACATACACGTCCAAAACCCTGCAATTTGAAGAGGTGATGAAACACACTATTTCTTGGCTTTGCTGAGTTTCTGTGATCACTGAAATAAAAACAGGCTTTGCCTCCAGAGATCACAGCTGACGACCTTTATCTCCCCAGCTCAAGTACCAGTGTTAAGACTACAAGGGAAGCGTGCTTAATCAATCTGGCCTCCAATAAAGAGCAGAAACCCCCCAAAGGAAAGAACGCATACATTAGTGCTGGCGGCTGCAAAAACGGCCCCTAATTTTGTTAACAGTAATATGTTTTGTTGGCATGGAGAGACTTTAATGACTTGGGGGACATGCTTGGCTGCATATTTACTTGGGAATAAATGCCATCGAATCTAGCAGAACTTATGACATTCTTACTGCTTACTAGAGTAGAACGTGGAAGTTTTTGCATGCTGTATGTACCATGTTGTCGCAAACTGTATTTTTAGACCATGTTTGTGTATGCTTAGAAGAAGAAGAAGAGTTTGGATTTATATCCCCCCTTTCTCTCCTGCAGGAGACTCAAAGGGGCTTACAATCTCCTTGCCCTTCCCCCCCTCACAACAAACACCCTGTGAGGTGGGTGGGGCTGAGAGAGCTCCGAGAAGCTGTGACTAGCCCAAGGTCACCCAGCTGGCGTGTGTGGGAGTGCACAGGCTAATCTGAATTCCCCAGATAAGCCTCCACAGCTCAGGCGGCAGAGCTGGGAATCAAACCCGGTTCCTCCAGATTAGATACATGAGCTCTTAACCTCCTACGCCATTGCTGCTCTTAGTCTGCTGATGCTACTTTTACATAGTCTCTTACATAGTCTGCTCTTACATAGTCTGCTGATGCTACTTTAAACTTTTAAGAACCTGGCCCCGTTGGGGGTGGGGGGATTGGCTCTTGGAGCCAGCCCGTTTGCCAGTGTAAGTGGCAAACTGGAAAACACTGGCCTAAAGCTGTATGACTGGGGTACAGATGAGGACAGGTTATGTGCATTTCCAAGGGGTGGAACTGATTTTAATTGGCTTCCACCAGGTTTTCGAGCTGGGAATGCCCTCAGTGCAGGTTTTGGACTTATGACTCCCAAAAGGATGGTGTAAGTCCATTAAGCCCTATGGAGGATTTTCAGGTGACTGGGGAGCAAGGGTGGGATCCAGCAGGTTCTCACAGGTTCCCGAGAGTAGGTTACTAATTATTTGTGTGTGCCGAGAGGGGGTTACTAATTGGTGATTTTGCCACGTGATTTTTACCTTAGTTACGCCCCTCCTCTCAGCAGTAGCACGCAGAACTTGAAGCAGTCTAGCAGGAGGTGCACCGGCGTGCATGGCAGCCTGCGCCTGCATGCATTTGTTTCCCGCCCAAGGACTGGCGCAGCGGCTGCATCCTTGCCACAGCCCCACCCGGGAATGCCCCGCCCCCGTCGTGCCCCGCCCAGCCCCATTGGCGCTACGCCACAGTTTGAATCCCACCACCATGGGAACCTGTTACTAAAAATTTTGGATCCCACCACTGCTGGGGAGTTTCTGGTATTGCTGCCTCCCTAGCTGCTGGAGCCCCTCTAGATTGGGCTGTAAGTGCTGGATTATCTGCAAGTCATGTAGCATGTGTGTTGCCTTAAGGCTATTTGCAATTACTTGCGTATAGATTTCTGCGTTAGGAAGGCCTCCTCGGATCAGCTGCAGCAGATAAACAAGCTTTCCCAGAAATGGTAAGGAAAACGAAGATCAGTGCATGTCATTTTTGAGAGCTTTTAAACGAAATGAAATTGGTTTTAGATTTTAATTCCCCCCCCCCCCGCCAAAGACTCTTAAATGCTTAGACTCTGCTTATAGCGGCCAGATCCAGAACAATCCTGCAGAACCCTTTGAGCCCCCATGTACCATTACAACTCTGACACTGGGCCTTTCCCCACTTTTCCCTCGGCTGCGGTCACTGCGCGCAATTCCCAGTGCGCGGCATCTGTGGCGCGCGCCCGGGCGTCCCCACAACCGTCATCAAAAGGCGCCCTTTGCAAGAGCGCCACGGATGCCTTGCGCTGAGGGGGCGCGACAGCGGCAGCATCGGGGTGGCTGCGCTGTTGCCGCCCCGGTAGTGGGGAGTGTCGGGGGACCACGCGCTACTCTCCTCAAGTAGAGTGGGGCTTAAGGTAAGTGGGGAAAGGCCCACTGGGTTGTGAGAACAGCTGAAATTTTCACCGGCTTGCCCAGTCACTGGCCGGTTCCCCTTTTCCACATTTTCCCCAATAAACAGCTCATAGGCAGGCTTATAAAAGTTTATTGGTGTTTTGCACAGTTCATTGCTTGCAATCTTCGCTTTCTTAGATCTGTATTCTGGTTAGGGATTTAAAAAAAAAAACTTTTTCTGCAGTGAGTTGTTTTTCTTCCGAGAGTTGTTCCAAGTTGGGATCTGGTATACACTGGCCAATTTGGCCTTGATTTAGTTAATTGACGTGGAGACGCATATTTGGCCCAACATGCAAAGGGGACACTGAGCATTTTGGGGCACAACTGGGCAACATTCAGATTTAAACAAAACAATATTTAAAAAGCAAAAAAAAAAACAAGTTTGAAATGAAAACTCATTTTAGAAAGCTCACAAAAAGAGGAAGAAGAGTTGTATTTATACCCTGCCTTTCATGCTTGGAAGGAGACTCAAGGTAGCTTTCAAACTCCTTTCCATTCCTCTCTCTGAAACAGACATTTTGTGAGGTAAATAACGCTGCGAGAGTGCTGAGAAAACTGTGATTGGCCCAAGGACGCCCAGCAGGAATGTAAGAATGGGGACACAAAACCAGTTCACCAGATAAGAGTCAGCTGCTCATGTGGAGGAGGCGGGGAATCAAACCCAGTTCTCCAGGTTAGAGTCCACCTGCTCTCAACCACTACACCATGCTGGTTCTCAGAACTTCATTTGGCATCTAAAAAGCCAGTACTGTGGAGAGGGGGATACTTCTGCCAGCATCCCTAATCAGGATGCTAGTAGAGAGAAGGCCCTCTACCTCATAGCAGTTTCTGAGAGACACAGCTCTTCAGAGAAGACCCTCTAACCCAGATCATAATTGCCCAAACCTTCTTGGATATGGCTTCTAAAATAGTGGGGGCTGCTGTGATCTACCTGCTATCACATAATGATTGGCATACTGTCCTAAGCAAAAGATGCACAATCTATACCAGTGATGGCGAACCTATGGCACGGATGCCAGAGGTGGCACTCGGAGCCCTATCTGTGGGCACGCACAGAGTTCAACATGTGGGGGACAAAAAATCACCCCCCACATACACACATCTAGGCTGGCCTGGGCCACTGAGCACAGCATGCCCGCACCATGGTGAGCAGGGAGGACACAGCTGGCGGGCCTGGTGCCTGTGCTCTGGGTGGCTGCTACCTGAGGGGGGGGGCGCAGAGGAGGCAGAGATGCTAGAAAGGCACAGAGCGGTACATGCAGGACTTACTGGAGGCTAGAGCAGGCTGGCCCCTGCTCGAGCGGGTGGGGTGGAGGAAGAGGGAGCCAATTAGTTTTTTCTAAACTAAAACGTCAGCATACAGGTTAAATTGCCGGGTTGGCACTTTGCGATAAATAACTGGGGTTTGGGTTGCAATTTGGGCACTCGGTCTTAAAAAGGTTCACCATCACTGATCTATACGCTACGAACTTGGATTGGTTTTATGCCACTTTAAACAGACCTGGCTGCCTCCAAAGACTCCTAAAAACAGAGCAAGGCAGAAAGAATTCTTGCTGGGAATTCCCCATGCCACCTACCCACATAAGTTGACCCAACGCCCCACGAGACATTTCTCAGGACGACCTGAAGAACAAAGCCTGACCGCTCAACCAGTTCAAACGTGTAGCACAGCTACGTGTGGAGGTCTCACATCATCCCACCGCAATGTACAAACATGTAGGCATGCCTGCAAGGTCGAATCCCCACTACTGTCTTAGCCAGGTTTCAGAACACAAACTAACCAGGTTTGAGGGACGACCTCCCCATTGCTTGCGTGGCAGATTCCGTTTCTGGAGTTCGTTCTCCCCGTTAATCCGCGTTCCGGCAGGACCTGTTTGCAAGTGGCACAGACCCCATTGACACGGTTCAGAGCTGATTTGAGGGGAGGGATGAGGGTTGAAACCCTGACTCGTTTCCTGCCCTGGAGTGTGATGTGGAATTTGGGCAACCAATCAGCACTGCGATGCGCGCGCAGCCTTTCCTTGGTTTCGTTTCCGCTTTTGCAATCAGCCAGCAGAAGGGGACGCAAACGTTAAACAGTCAAACGTGTAACTTTGAATCATTAATGGATTACACAGGTAACGATTAACTGTTTGCACAGTCAAACGTTAAATTTTACACGTTTTTTTGATCACACCCCTACAATGTACATTTCCGCAGGGGAAAAGGTCCCGCCCCATCAAGGCACGCCTGCCAATCAGGGGAGACTGGCGAAGCGAGCTCGCCTGGTAGTGGGGATTGCTAAGAGTTCTGCAACGGGGTGTGTCTGCTGTGTGCTGGCTGTGGTGGGGAGGGAGAAACTCCGATGAAGAGGACGCGGACGCGGTTTCACAACGAACAGGTTTGGATCTGCGTGCAAATTTCAAGTGGGGATTCGACCCAAGACTGTTATATTCTAGGCTCAAGTTCAGTTTCATTCACCCTTCAAACATTTATCAGTATAACTGGATGCGTCTCCTTGCGTATGGCACAAAGAATTTCCTGGCTGAATCAGTTCTAACAGCAGAAAAATTCTGTCATCAGAGGAGTCAAACACACTTCTATAGCCGTGTGTCTCTAAATAAATAAAAAGCAAAGCCGTTTCCTCCTCCGCCACCGCTTCGTGGCCATCTTCCAAGTCCTCCTTCACATCAAGACTCTGCTTCTTCGATTGGAAAGGCCCTCCTGGGCTACCATCTGTCCTGCCGTAGTCACGAACCAGCATGCTGCGAGGGAAGTGCTTTTCCTATGCAGAATGTTTCAAAACAGAATTGCATAGGAGAGGAATCCTCAACAGGAAGTCGAAGAAGAACAGGATCCCAGGGACGTCTTATTTGCGCAGTCTCGTTATCATGGTGTACGGCGTGGCCACGTCAAGCCTGCAAAAGGAAGAAGGTGAAAAATTGTAAATGTATACTTAGTGCAAACGGATCCTGTGCCTATTTTTTGTCTTGCACATCTGATTTATGGCGACCCCTGGTGGGGTTTTCAAGGCAAGAGATGTTCAGATTGCCTGCCGCTGCCTGGTATTCCTTGGTGGTCTCCCATCCAAATACTAACCAGGACCAACTCTGCTTAGCTTGCAAGATCTGATTAGATTAATTTGGGCTATCTGGGTCAGGTCATACTATGCTTCAAGTCACCGGGGAAGGGATGGAGAGATCTTGGGGTAAGTCCAACCAGCTTCTCCACTAGGGAAAAGGGGAGTAGGTAGCCCCTTTGGTCACCCCAAACAGATGCACTGAGAGTTACAGGATCTGTGCGGGCAAAACCCATGGGCACTGTGGGCTGAACTAAGAAGGACTTACTGGGGTGTTGTGTGGTTTCCGGGCTGTATCTAGCAGCATTTTCTCCTGACGTTTCGCCTGCATCTGTGGCTGGCATCTTCAGAGGATCCTCTGAAGATGCCAGCCACAGATGCAGGCGAAACGTCAGGAGAAAATCCTGCTAGATACAGCCCAGAAACCACACAACACCCCAGTGATTCGGGCCGTGAAAGCCTTTGACAATGCATTAAGAAGGACTTACTTTGCGGAAACTGCTTTGGAAGCTGTTGATTTGGACTGGCTAGACCAGAATTGCACTTTGTCCTTCAGTTCTTCATTCTGGAACAAGGAAACGCACAAGATTGATTTCACTTTGGCATCACAGGATATTAACATTCACTGGGGTGCTGTCTGGTTTCCGGGCTGTGTGGCCGTGTTCTAGCAGCATTCTCTCCTGACGTTTCGCCTGCATCTGTGGCTGGCATCTTCAGAGGATCTGAAGGAATGCTAGAACACGGCCATACAGCCCAGAAACCACACAGCACCCCAGTGATTCCGGCCGTGAAAGCCTTCGACAATATATTAACATTCAGTTCTGGTAATTTGTTTCAGCAATTAGTGATCAACGACTATCACCCCCGGACAGACTACAGATTTTAAGAATCTAGTATTTTCATTTGCCAGAGTTTTATCAGCCTAAGCCAGTTGAAAAATGGCTTCTTTCAGTGGGTGGAGCCAGCTGCGACGAGTCTTGATATACAAATCCATACCCAAGTTAAGAGCAGGAATTCTAACATCAGCCCCTAACACTGTTACACAAAGATCACAGGGAACCAAGCACCATTACTATTTTACATCCGTGTAACCATATTGGTCTGCAATAAAAGAGACCAATAAAACTTTCAGGGTGTAAGCTTTTGAGACTCGGGCAGCTCTATCCAAAAAGGCAACAAAATCCCGCACTGCTGGGAAGCACTCCAGAAGTGGTGCAAGTCCAGGAGCCATTTGTCAGCGTTTCCAGCAGCAAAACGAGGGTGCAAGCCAACGAGCATCAGCTTGAAGTCTTTCATGGCCGGATTCAGCAACTGAGCTGTTTTGGGCTTTCCGGGCTGTATGGCTGTGGTCTGGTAGTCCTACCAGACCATGGCCACACAGCCCAGAAAGCCTACAACAACTTAGCATCAGCTCCTCCCCTGTGATGCAGAAATGCTGGGGTGGCAACCAGTACTGTGTTCCACTGCCAGGAAGGACCACAGATTCACCCCTCCGCTGGACAAGTCTCTGACTATGGGAAATTTGACTCTCAACAACTTATTCCCTGAAAATGTTGGTGTCTGAGATGCTACTGGACTCAAATCTCACTTTGCTATTTTCTTCCACCTCTTTTCATAAACTAATTCTTTCCTTTCCAACTCCATCAATGGCCATATATTTTGGCTATCATGTTTATACTGAATTGCTGGTTTTATATTCCTATGTCACTGTTTTCTTACAATGTTGTTTACCGCCCTGAGCCCTCTGGGGGAGGGCGGTATACAAATTAAATATCATATCATATCCAGTGATGGGATCCAAAAATTTTAGTAACAGGTTCCCATGGTGGTGGGATTCAAACTGTGGCGTAGCGCCAATGGGGCTTGGCGGGGCACGACAGGGGCGTGGGCGGGCATTCTGGGGGCAGGGCATTGCTGGGCGGGGCTGTAGCAAGGACGCAGCCGCTGTGCCGGTCCTTGGGCGGGAAATGAATGCATGCAGGCGCAGGCTGCCACGCACGCCAGTGCACCTCCTGCTAGACTGCTTCAAGTTCTGCGTGCTACTGCTGAGAGGAGGGGTGTAACTAGGCAAAAATCAGGTGGCAAAATCACCAATTAGTAACCCCCTCTTGGCACACACAAATAATTAGTAACCTACTCTCGGGAACCTGTGAGAATCTGCTGGATCCCACCTCTGATCATATCATATATTTTACAGGTGTGGAATACTGCAGCTGGGAGCCAATTTATTAATCCTTATTTATGAGCATTAAACAACAATTTGTGTTAGCATTTTTTAGCATATAGAGGAAAGGCTGTTTTAAAAGCCACATATAAACCGAGAATGAAGTTTAGCTTATCACAAGTGTGTCAATTTATTCTTGCCATTAGAATACGGAATGGAGAAAAATTATTCTCCCAAATAGGATGGGGTGATATGGTAAGTTCAACTTGTCTGAACTTTGTGTGAAGGTATGGCTATGGAGTTCCCTTCCCGTTTTACTTTACCTTTGCCTGTAGAGTCCCAATCTTCTCTTTTAGGGATTCTATGTTTTCATCTTGAAGTCTTAGCTCATTATTCAAGTCTTCAATCTGTAAAAATCAATAGAAAATAATGAAAATCAGTAAAAAAAAAATACCCTGGATGCTGCGTTTGCCATTAAGTGACATCTGACTTATGGCAACGCCGGTGCGGCTCTGAAGGCAAAAGGCGTTCAGAGGTGGTTTGCTATTCCCTGCTCCTGTCACAACTCTGGTATACCTTGGAGATCACCCATCCAAATACTTGTCAAGCTCAACCCTACTCAGCTTCCAAGATCTGATGATGAAGAAGAAGATTTGGATTTATACCCTACCTTTCTCTCCTATAAGGAGACTCAAGGGGGCTTACAAGCTCCTTTCCCTTCCTCTCCCCACAACAGACACCTTGTGAGGTAGGTGGGGCTGAGAGAAATCAGAGAGAATGGTGACTAGCCCAAGGTCGCCCAGCAGGAATGTAGGAGTGCAGAAACACAACTGGTTCACCAGATAAGCCTCTGCCCCTCAGGTGGAGGAGTGGGGAATCAAACCCGGTTCTCCAGATTAGAATCCACCTGCTCTTAACCACTACATGACACTGAGATCAGACCAGCCTGGGCTATCCAGGTCATGGCAATAAAACTGTTTGCTAATAAATAAATCTCCTTCAATTCATAGCTATTCTTTTACAGGAAACTTTTCTGGCAAAGTCTCAAAACCCTTTATGCAAATCAAGTTTATCTTAGACCAGTTAAGCAGCCTCAATATGTAGCCACAGTTTTCCATAAGATACTGATGAATTAAGTTTAAACTTCGGCTCAAAGCACTGAACACCCTACAGAATGAAGAGAAAGAAGGGATCCAGAGGTGGGACCCAGCAGGTTCTCACCAGTTCCCAAGAGAGGGTTACTAATTATTTGTGTGTGCCGAGAGGGGGTTACTAATTGGGTCTGCTTTTCCGTTAGAAATTCCATTAGGTCCAAAAATCATAAAGTCCTGTTGTTTCCTATTTGGCTGGTTAGCGAAGGTAGAAAACGGGATAATTCTCCCTGTTGGGCTGTTTTAAAAACATGTTTTAGAAAGATGGTCAAGTTCCTTGTTTAAGGAAAGTATCCTTCTTTTGATTTCTAGAAACAAAATTAAACATTTGAAAGTATTAAGTATTTGACAGGAAGTCAGTTGGAGGAGAAGTAGCTGTTTCTGTTGCCAGTAGACGATAGGACCTGCTATAATGAGTTTAAATTATGGACAGAAAGATACCAGCTGGAAATTAGGAACTTTTTTTTAACAGTAAGAGTTTTTTTACAGTAACAGAGAAATTATTAATGCCCCACCCCCAGAATGCCAGGCCACGCCCCAGTTGTGCCCTGCCCAGCTCCATTGGTGCTACGCCACTGTTTGAATCCCACCACCATGGGAACCTGTTACTAAAATTTTTGGATCCCACCACTGAAGGGATCCCTCCCCTCCATAGACAGATGAGAAAAGCTGGGGGCGGGAGAAGCAGTTTTGGAAAAAGAATAGGAAAAAAATAGTAATTATATTTTAGAAATGAAAACAGGGACATGTTAGTAACACAGCAATCCTCATCACCATATAGATCTTCTCCAATCCAACCATATTTATACTGAAGTCAGCTGCCGCCCATCTTTCTCCCCAAGGGGGAGCCAAAGAAACCACTGTTTTATTCTGTGAAGTAGGTTAGCCTGAGACTACGGGACTGGACCAAGGTCGCTCGGCAAGCTTTCGTAGAAGAGTGGGAGTTTGTATCTGGGTCTCCAAGATCCTAGTCTGGGACATCTTTTTGCAAATCCTTCTTCCATCTCTTTTCATAAACTAATTCTTTCCTTTCCAACTCCATCAATGGCCGTGTATTTTGGCTATCAACCTGTGAGAATTGGTAGGTTTTTCTAACAATCAGCTCAGTTGTGTTTTATTGACTATGCTGTTGCTTTGGAGAGCCAGCATGTAGTGGTTAAGAACAGGAGGGCTCTAATCTAAAGAACAAGGTTTGATTTTCCACTCGTCCACATGAGCGCTGGACTCTTGTCTGGTGAACTGGATTTGCTTCCCTACTCCTACAATCCTGCTGACCGGCCTTGGGCTAGTCACAGCTCTCTCTGAACTCTCTCAGCCCTACCTACCTCACAAGGTGTGATTTGACGAGCTGCAAGCTGCGAGTAGCAGAGAGCTGGACTAGATGGACTCTGGTCTGATCCAGCTGGCTTGTTCTTATGTTCTTATGTTCTTGACAATCTAACCACTACACCAAGTTGGTGGAATAATAAGAGGAGGAGGAGTTGGTTTTTATACCGCACTTTTCGCTACCTCTCGGGAGTCTCAAAGTGGCTTACAGTCACCTTCCTTTCCTCTCCCCACAACAGACACCTTGTGAGATAGGTGTGGCTGAGAGAGTTCTGAGAGAACTGTGCGGAGAAGTGGATATCCACATTAAAGTTCGCTGCTCGTGTGGAGGGGCAGGGGATCAAACCCAGCTCTCCAGATAAGATTCCACTGCTTTTAATCACTACACCCATGCCATCTCTCACTGTCACAAGCTCCACACAGTGTGCCGCATTTGTTTTGCACAGTAAATCTGCTTCAATTTAACAGCCAAGGCGGTGTTTGTTCATTTGATTAAAAGAGGTACCAGACAAAACATAATGGTGCTACCCTACATTACTGGCTGTTCCATAATATGCCTCTGCAGATGCAGCGTGTCAGATGGCACCCTGAATATGGCACGGTGCCTCAGTTCATGCATTTATACAGATATACATTACAGACAGGATGAACCCGTTCCTCAAGCATTCAGAGATGTGACCTCTTGAGACCCTAAAGAGGTTGAGCTGAGCTGAAGAAGAGCAGCGTGAGTAACTTACAGTGCATTTCCAAAAGGGCAGTGACGTAGCAGGGACAGGTATTCTCCCCCGCCCCGCCCCCCACTCCATTAGGGACATTTTCTAGTACAGGGGTGCCCATGGACACACCTGTGCACATCACCATCTTTGCTGGTGTCCAACAAGTGTTTTAGAAGAGTTTTAGAAGAAGATATGAATTCATACCCCGTTTTTCTCAACCATGGTCTCAAAGTGGCCTATAAACTCCTTTCCTTCTCCCCACAACAGACACCTTGTGAGGTAGGTAGAGCGGAGAGAGTTCTGAGAGAACTGTGACTAGCCCCAGGTCACCTAGCAGGATTCATGTGTAGGAGTGGGGAAATAAACTGGTTCACCAGATTAGGACCTGCTGTTCATGTGGTGAGGAATCGAACCTGGTTCTCCAGATTAGAATCCACTGCTCTAAACCATTACATGCTGGTGGATACAAAGTAGGCGGGGCCTTTACCCAGCAAAGCTTCTGATTGGCCACTGGAGATCTGATTGGATGTACAGATTTATAAAAATGTGGCTTTGTCAGCAGCTGCCACCACAGCACAAGGCTCCTCTCTGTGTGACTGAATGAAAGACGGGGCAGCCATTTTGTAGCTGGCTGCACATCCTGTGGAGGCCATTCTATGGCAGCCATTTTGTGGCTGTGTTCACCATACTACCTCAGAATTTTAAAGGTGCCCCATGCTCATAAAGGCCAGGGATCACTGTTCTAATAAACAGAGAAAATGGAAGAAAAATCCTTATTAAACCCTTATTGCAGTGGTTCTCAGCCTTCCTAATGCCGCGACCCTTTAATACAGTTCCTCATGTTGTGGTGACCCCCCAACCCTAACATTTATCCATTTTACAGATAGAGAACACTGATGCACAGAGTCTTAGGCGACCCCTGTGAAAGGCGACCCCCAAAGGGGTCCCGACCCCCAGGCTGAGAACCACTGCCTTATTGGATACGTTTACCTGATGAATCAAAGCGTGTAAGTTTTGATGCTGAGAATGTATTACGTTCTCCAGATGACTAATTTGTTCCTGAAGAGTGGAGATTTCTGTCTGAACTACGACGCAGCTGTTAAGAAAAGAAGGAAGGAAAGCATTATGGGACAAGAATCTAACTTGCCCTAAATAATCTGCTTACATATTACACATAAACTTACCCCTTCTTAATTGCCAAGAGTACAATTATCCAGTAGGTTCCCCTAAATTGACCAGCTACCCTAGACAACTCTTTGATTGTCCTTGATAAAATAGCATTAATTATGCTATCCAGTGGTGGGATTCAGCAGGTTTGGACCACTTTGGCAGAACCGGTTGTTAAAATGGTGCTTGTAAACAATCAGTTGTTAAATTATTTGAATTCCCACCACCGGAACTGGTTGTTAAATTATTTGAATCCCACCACTGATGCTATCCCATAAAATAAAATGTTCAGTAGCATACAGATTGCCTCGCCCTTTCCCATTTAAAAGCAGACAAATTCCCCACAACTGAACACAAAAGTTGTGCAAACCTGTTAGTGTCTTCTGCTTTCGACATCATTTGTTGCAGCTTCCCTTTTAATA
Organism: Sphaerodactylus townsendi; assembly: GCF_021028975.2. Classification (NCBI taxonomy): domain Eukaryota; kingdom Metazoa; phylum Chordata; class Lepidosauria; order Squamata; family Sphaerodactylidae; genus Sphaerodactylus; species Sphaerodactylus townsendi. Next base: position 15,870,691 of record NC_059431.1, read on the forward strand.
ACCGTTGCTTTTCTTTCAGCGTCTTCTTTTCCTAGGAAACAGCAAACGGATCATTGCTCTCGCTTGGGGAAGGACTTTTTTTGATACAAGGGTTTCAGGATTTCTCAAACAGGGCAACCAGAGAACAGAGGGACGCAACTACTTTAACTGCCTTAACCATAGAATCATACAGTTGGAAGAGACCACAGGGACCATCCAGTCCAACCCTCTGCCATGCAGGAATACACAGTCAAGCACTCTCAACAGAGGGCTATCCAGACTTGCAGGATATGGTGAGTCGGCAGCTGCAATGGGAAAGGGGGAATGATCCCATTCTGCAAGCTGAACTCTGGCCCCTTCCGCACACACACTTTCAATCCACTTTCACAATTGTTTGCAAGTGGATCTTGCTATTTCGCACAGTAAAATCCAGCTGCATTGAAAGTGGATTGAAAGTGCATTATTCTGCGTGTGCGGAAGGGGCCTCTGTTCACAGTACTTTAGATTCTGCCCTATGCATGCGAAGCCAGGGACAAGACATTTGGAAACAAACTTCCACATCCATCTGCAACTTGCTGGATCTGGGCTAATATGTTCAATAATATTATCTGCTGTTCCCTGTGAGAGACGTGTACCATTGGAGCACTCCAGAAGAGTTCGGTAAAAGAACCTATCAAATCTTTTCATCGCCTTGGATGAGAGCGAAGAGAAATGAAGGGAGTAGGTGTTAACCAAGAAAAGCAGTCACATGTTGGTTGTTGTTTCTTCTTCTTCTTCTTCTTCTTCTTCTTCTTCTTCTTCTTCTTCTTCTTCTTCTTCTTCTTCTTCTTCTTCTTCTTCTTCTTCTTCTTCTTCTTCTTCTTCTTCTTCTTCTTCTTCTTCTTCTTCTCCTTGCTGCCAAGTCATGGGTAACTTATAGTGACCCCTAGTGGAGTTTTCAAGGAAAGAGGTGTTGGGAGCTGGTTGACCATTGCCTGTCTCCATGGCTCCTTCCGCACACGCAAAATAATGCGTTTTCAAACCACTTTCACAACTATTTGCAAGTGGATTTTGCCATTCCGCACAGCATCAAAGAGCACTGACAGCAGTTTGAAAGTGCATTATTCTGCATGTGCGGAATGAGCCCATGTCACGACCCTGGTATTCCTTGGAGGTTTCCCATCCAAATACTTGCAGGCAGCCCAAACCATGGCCCGAGAGGGCCAGAGATAGCACCACTACTCCACTGCCCCACCACCTCCAGAGGGCTTGCCGGCAGCAATGAGAGGCATAATATATTCTTAAAAACCCCACAGCCACTGAAAAGCCCTCCGTAAGGCTAAATGGACTTATGCCACTCGAAAGGATGGCGTTAAGTCAGGAGCTGCTTTGGATTCCAGTTGGAAAGAAAAATGGTGAATAAGTATCTAAATAAATAATAGAAGAAGAAGAGTTTGGATTTATATCCCCCCTTTCTCTCCTGCAGGAGACTCAAAGGGGCTTACAATCTCCTTGCCCTTTCCCCCTCACAACAAACACCCTGTGAGGTAGGTGGGGCTGAGAGAGCTCCGAGAAGCTGTGACTAGCCCAAGGTCACCCAGCTGGCGTGTGTGGGAGTGCACAAGCTAATCTGAATTCCCCAGATAAGCCTCCACAGCTCAGGCGGCAGAGCGGAGAATCAAACCCGGTTCCTCCAGACTAGATACACGAGCTCTTAACAACTACTTTACCTTTTATGAATTATTGGATGTGCCTATGATTTTATTGCTGCAGAACTATCTGTAAACACAAGTACCAAATTTGATAAAGGAATCCAGGGGATGAAGTAATAGTCCCTCTCACTGTGGTAGGGAACTGCATGGAAGTCCCCAACCTCTGTGAGCTGCCTGCAGAGCTCCCCCTGCTGGTGATGGCCCAAACTGCATGGCACCAATACAGTGTCTGCGGGGCCACGTGGCTTACAGGCAACTTTGGGATCATGAAGCGTTTTTAAATAAAAATAAAAAGCTACATAAAAGCAAGAGCAAACTGAGCCAAGAGCACAGCAGAGTCTTTTGATCCCGTCACGTAAAAAGCCTTCTCAATTGGGCTCTTTGACTGAGCCTCTCTTAATGGAATGTGATCCTACTTCCTTCCACGTTACAACAGAACAGATGGCGAGGCTCTGGTTTTAAGTAATGCGTTCGCTGCGATAAACTTGCTGCTAATGACTATTTACTATAAAAGGAGGTGGTGTTTGTTCACAGCAAGCACTTGTGAATGAGGCGAGAGCACTGGAAGGGTTTTGGGGAGGAAAAGAAAAAGGGGGGAAAGTTTATCAGAGTACTGGAATGATGACAAACAGGAATTTAAAGAATAGGTCTTTGTAAGTGAGCGGTACCAAAGCTGTCACCAATTGGCTTCTTCTCACTGCATTTCACTGCACTCTCACTGCATTTCAGCCAATAACATGCTCAGAATTGTTTTTTAAGATTCTCTATTTACATCTGAGATCCAGGGGCTGATGGGAGTTGTAGTCCATGAACATCTGAAGCGCCAGAGTTGTACATCCCTGATCTAGTGGTTACGAGTGGCAGGCTCTAAACTGGAGAACCGGGTTCGATTCCCCGCTCTGCCATATAAAGCCTGCTGGGTGATCTTGGCCTCGTCCAGTGATGGCGAACCTATGGCACGGGTGCCAGAGGTGGCACTCAGAGCCCTTTCTGTGGGCACACATGCACAGAGATCATCATGTGGGGGTGGGATGGAAAATCACACACACACCCCCACACACACACATCTAGGCTAGCCTGGGCACGATCCTTTACCTGGGAGTAAGCTCGGTTGCTGGCAATGGGGCTTGCTTCTGAGTAAACCCTCCTAGGGTCGTGATTCACCCATTGGAAAAGTTGCACAGTTGCTTCATCAAATTTACTCAGAAACGTGCACCTTGGAGCCAACCATTTTTTCTAAACCAAAACCTCAGTATTCAGGTTAAATTGGCGTATTGGCACTTTGTGATAAATAAGTGGGTTTTGGGTTGCAATTTGGGCACTCGGTCTCGAAAAGGTTCGCCATCACTGGCCTAGTCTGTTGAAGGCAGACCAGGCCAGACTTACCTCTCCCATTCTCTGGACTCGCTTCTCCAGCTCCTCAATCTGGTTGTACTTTCCTTGAAGTGCTATATTCATTCGACTGAGGTTGTCCATATTTTGATTTAACGTCTCTTCGTGCTCCAACTTTCGTGCCTGAAAAGGACAGGAGGCAGGTAGAAAGCATGAAAGGAGAGACAACCCTCAGAGGGGGCTACAAATAAAACTTGTGATACTGCAGCAATACGGTCTTATTCTGTCTGCTCAGGGCAAGTAGCAAACGTACCTGAGCCACGCCTCAGGCAGTAAGAAAAGCTGCACTCTAGAGTCCAGCCTGGAGCTATCTATGGTCGATTCTACACTTGGGTTATCGACCTAAGTTCGAGCTGCGTTCAACCTAAGTGCTCCGCACAACCACTGGGATCGACGTGGTTTTGTACCAGCTTCGCCCCGTGTAATGGTCAAATTTCCGACTCCAGTTGGGAACTACTACTTTTTCAGGGAACCACGCTTGCTCAGCTCGATTCCAGTAAAGTGCGGAATCACTGGTGCCAGGAGTCCCCCATTCAGCCAATCACAGCTGAGTGTTTCGGGCATGCGTACAGCTGGCCAATCAAAAAACGCTACCTTCGTCCCTCCATTCCTGTGGCAGTTTTTTTTATAACATGTGTGGGGATAGACGGAACATGGCCGTAGAACAGTAGCCAATCGGAACGGAGCGGTGAAGAAGCACAGGATGATTCCGCCCTCCAAGCTGGGATCAAGCTGGTTGCAGTGGGGAACAACAATGGCTTCGACCTAAGTCAGTACCCTTCTCAGGGAACTGGGTCGAACCTATTTTACTCGTGTGCGGAATCGCCCTATATGAGCAGGAAGACACGAGCAGGAAGAGAGTGGCCTCCGCTTAGCTGCACTTGCTAGAACTCGAATGGAAACCTTCATGTCTTTCCTGGTGCTACTGAGTGTATACACATCATCACGAAACGCTTAGTGTGAATTATGCAGGCGTGCAACATTGAGTAGTTTCTTGGGTGGTCTTTCTTTTCTAAATAAAATACATTGTTCTCTTCTCCTCTGGTTTATCCTCGGAACAACCCCGTGAGGTAGGTTGGGCTGAGAATGTGTGATAAGTCCGAGGTCATCCAGCAAGCTTGCATTCAATGGCATAGCTAGGGGGCGTGGGGGAGGGGCTGCAGCTTCGCGCACCACTTTCTCAGGGGTGCATTGCAGCCTTCCTGTCTGCAGTTTAAAGCAGGATCCGGGTGAGCTAAGGTCAGCATCAAATGGACCCATGCCACTCCTGAGCTGCACATGGAGATCAGAGATGAAGAGTTTGGGGGGAAGCTGTGGGTGGTGCCCAGGGTGAACCCCTGGCGCTGGGTGAATATTAAAAGCATATGGCATAAGCAGAAGCTCTACTCCCCAAAATACCTGAAAGCCTAAGGTCCTGGCCTTGGGTTAATATAGCACTGAATTAGACCATCTGTCCATCACAATAGTGGTTCTCCAAGGTCTCAGACAGAGGCCTTTTACTTCACCTATTACCTGACCCTTTGAACTGCAGATGTCAGGAACTAAACCTGGGACCTTCTCCATGCAAAACGGAGGTTCTTCCATGTCAGGAACTAAACCTGGGACCTTCTCCATGCAAAACGTAGTGGTTAAGAGCAGGTGCATTCTAATCTGGAGGAACTGGGTTTGATTCCCTGCTCTGCCACCTGAGCTGTGGAGACTTATCTGGGGAATTCAGATTAGCCTGTACACTCCCACACACGCCAGCTGGGTGACCTTGGGCTAGTCACAGCTTCTCGGAGCTCTCTCAGCCCCAACTACCTCACAGGGTGTTTGTTGTGAGGGGGGAAGGGCAAGGAGATTGCCGGCCCCTTTGAGTCTCCTACAGGAGAGAAAGGGAGGATATAAATCCAAACTCTTCTTCTTCTAAGTCACAGCCCACTCCCCTGTGGTGACCTCACACAGTCCTAGTGTAGCTTCACAAGCACACTCTACTTTAGAGAAGTGACGTTGCGTCGTTCAAAACAATGCTTGATTAGCTGCAGCCAATCTGATGCTGTTTCTGATTAGCTACAGCCAATCTCACAAGAGATCTGGAGCAAAGAGACCAGGAAACAAGTCTCTACAAATATCCTCAGCCGTGATCTACGGTTTATCCGCAAACTTTTCCCTCATGGTAACAGAGAAGGCAGCCTAGGCTGCTGCTGGGTTCCACTGGGCCCCAACAAAGGGTTCCCTTGTCTCCTCCCATGTAGGCCCCAGCACTGATGGGCACAAAAGTTAGCCAATCAGGAAGCTATCTCTGACCTCCACATCTTTTGAGTAAATTGTGAACAAACCGATGGTGGCGAACCTTTGGAACTCCAGATGCTATGGACTACAATTCCCATGGCCAATTGGCCATGCTGGCAGGAGCTGATGGGAATTGTAGTCCAAAACATCTGGAGTGCCAAAGGTTCGCCACCATGGCGATAGGATGTATCATTAAAGGCTTTCACAGCCAGAATCCGTATGGTGTACTGCAGGGGTCCCCAAACTACGGCCCGGGGGCCAAATGTGGCCCCCTGAAGGCATTTATCCGGCCCGCCAGGCATGGCGGCGATGGCTCCATTCATGTGCAGTGGGGGCTCGAGGGAGAGGAGGAACTGGCCCCAACGGCTGTTGATTGCAGTTACATGATGGCACCCCCAAATCTCCATGAATTTTCTGACCCAGAGTTGGAAACCTTACATGTGGCAACGCCTGCTCCGCCCTTCCCTCTCAGCTACTCCATGTGTTGCTCTCAGGCTTTCTGTTCCGCCTCACTCCCATTGGCATCAGCCAGGCTGGCGAATCGCTCGCTGGCTGCTAGGGAGGAAAGAACCCAGGAAGATACCTGATCCAGGGTTAGATGGAATGCTTCATTGGGTAAGTTCTGCTTTTTTTTTTTTTTTACAGGGGAAGGTATTCCACAGCCTCCCCAACAATATTTGGAGCCCACCCTGTACTTGACATATTTGGTCACTGTTCTAAAAATAGACCATGACAGAAAGGCTGAAAGGTGAAATCAAACATTTTACAATCATTTGTGCATAGGAATTTGTTCATAGTTTTTTTTAGTCCGGCCCTCCAACAGTCTGAGGGACAGTGAACTGGCCCCCTGTTTAAAAAGTTTGGGGACCCCTGGTGTAGTGGTTAAGAGCAGGTGAACTCTAATCTGGAGAGCCATATCTGCTTTCCCCACTCCTTCAAATGAGCTGAAAGCTCCTATCTGGTGAACTAGATTTGTTGCCCCACTCCTCCACATGAAGCTGTTAGGTTACCTTGGGCTAGTCACAGTTCTCTCAGAACTCTCTACCCCACCTACCTCACAAGATGTCTGTTGCGAGGAGAGGAAGGGAAAAGGAGTTTGTAAGCCACATTGAGCCTCCTTACTGGCGAAAAAAAGCAGGGTATAAATCCAAACTCTTACTCTTCTTCTTCGTCAACTGGCTGTTGTAGGTTTTCCAGGCTGCATGGACATGATCTGGTAGTTTTTGCTCCTAACATTTGGCCGGCGTCTTTGACTGGCATCTTCAGAGGCATGTGTAAAGCTACTAGACCCCTGTACTAGACTATGGCCACAAAAACCGATAGGATGTTTTTGGTGTTAAAAAGAAGCGCCAAACATACATTATTTATCAGGTTCATTAGAAAAAGGGAACTTTTAAGGATCCCTTTAGCATGGAAGTTGCCAATCCTGTTGAGTCTGTGGCCACTATTTCAGAGATTTAAGTACATGAATGAATTCAGTTTTGCCTACTGGTTACAGGAATGTGTTGTTTTCCGGGTTTTTTCACACACACACACACACACATATATATACATACATATGTACACACACACACATATACATATATATACACACATATACACACACACACACACACACACATATATACACACATACATACATACATACATACATACCTCACAGAAAATTAAAAAAACAGAAAATGACACGTTCCCATAATCAGCAGACAAAACTGAATTCGTTCACGTACTTAAATCACTGAAAAGTCAGTCAGTCACCAATGCCAGCTGAGGAAACGTCTGTGGGCACCAGTTAGCAAATGGTTGGCAGCACAGAGAATCACCAAAATGGCAGTAAATAATGGGAAAAAAGAACTGTTTCCGCTGGAAACACTGCATTTTTCCATGCTGTGCAGACAAAAAAAAAGCCAGAATGGTTCTTTTTAAAACATTTGCAAAACGTTTTAAATGGCCTGTGCAGAAAGGGCCTCTGAAAGACCAAGGGTCTGACTCAGGGCAAGGCAGTGCCGTGTGTTCAATCAGCAATCCATCTGAAAAGCGTACATGTTTTCCTTGGCTACCAGAGCAGAGCGCAAGGGAGGAATCATGTCACAGCAGAAAATCCCCTCACTTGCTTGTTTGCATGAGGCACGTTTCATTTACTTCATTTACACCTTACCAGTGTGTGACCGGTTCAAGAATTAGAACCTGGGTCTTAGCACAGCTTTCAAACTACACACTATACCTGGCTGGCTATGCCATTACCTTCATTCTACGTATAACTTCTTCATGCCTTTTCTTAAAATCTTCATAGCGCCGATTGTAGTCATCTTGGATTATACATGAAGCACTTTTCACAGACTCTATTCCAGCTGCTCTTGAGGCCTCCAGCTGGAAAGGAAAACATCACCATTGCTTCTGACAACACTTCAAGGCCTTTTCTGCACAAGTGATTTACCTCACATCCAGCCCAATAAGGCCATGCTTTTTCTGTGGACTTCCACATATTTTCCCCCAGAAACGTTTCAAACTACCTCTTTCTTCAGAGTTTTAATGAACGCTTTCACCGTGATATTTTCCCCAAAAACATTAAGAACATAAGAACATAAGAACTAGCCTGCTGGATCAGACCAGAGTCCATCTAGTCCAGCACTCTGCTACTCGCAGTGGCCCACCAGATGCCTTTGGGAGCTCACATGCAGGAGGTGAAAGCAATGGCCTTCTGCTGCTGCTGCTCCTGAGCACCTGGTCTGCTAAGGCATTTGCAATCTCAGATCAAGGAGGATCAAGATTGGTAGCCATAGATCCACTTCTCCTCCATAAATCTGTCCAAGCCCCTTTTAAAGCAATCCAGGTTAGTGGCCATCACCACCTCCTGTGGCAGCATATTCCAAACACCAGTCACACGTTGCGTGAAGAAGTGTTTCCTTTTATTAGTCCTAATTCTCCCCCCCAGCATTTTCAATGAATGCCCCCTGGTTCTAGTATTGTGAGTAAGAGAGAAAAATTTCTCTCTGTCAACATTATTGAGTTAGTTTCCCTTACCTTAACAATTCGATTTTTCTTTCCCGCCAAAACGTCTGGCCGTTATCTACACCCCCTGTGCAGTCACCCAACCTCTCCTTTGGCTCCTGGTCCTCCATTTTTTCTCACCCCCATCTCGCTCCTTTAACCCCTTTCCTTTTAATTGCATTCTCCTTTTTAAAATATATATATTATCAAATTAGTGAAGTACTGCATTTTCACTAGAGCACATTGTGGAAAAAGCAAAAAGAAAATTATGGGGCAAAGGGGACATGTCCACTGCTTAAAGAATGATTTCGCAACTGAAAATAACTTCAATATGGGAAAAAGGCCTAAATCACGTCTCTGCTACTAAAATGGTTTCAAGGTAGCCGTGTTGGCTTGCAGTAGAAGAGCATCTAGGCCAATGGTGGCGAACCTTTGGCACTCCAGATGTTATGGACTACAATTCCCATCAGCCCCTGCCAGGGGCTGTAGTCCATAACATCTGGAGTGCCAAAGGTTCGCCACCACTGATCTAGGCTTACACGCTGTAATGTGCTACCTGAAGCACAGGTGAAGGGATCCTTTGCTGGGATTCCTTCACAAAAACATTTTTATCATAGCTCCCTGTCAATGGCGAATTCATTATTGCATGTTTTCTCTCATTGTTCCAAACACACTGTTGCTAGGGAAGAATGCCTTGCGGAATGGCTTTTAAAATATTCAGCAACTTCTGACACCCACAAATCAAGACTATTCATAGTGGCATCTGCAAAGCCTGCACTGTTCATGAGGGTGAATTTTCCACGGCTGTTTTTTTTAATTCTGAAATGTCCTTCTTGGCTTATGGGATGTGAAGCTTGAATAGCATCAAAGATAAAGCGGAAGATCAAGATCTGGCTGATTACCTACTGCAGGGTGTTCCCCACCTTGCCCCGCTCTGGAGCAAAAAGTCACACCAGAAGTGCTCTTGCTTTCCCTGTGGAAAGCGAGAAGCACGCGCAGTGCAAGGGGAAGCACGTCAGGACAGATTTCTGGCCCCGACACATTTCCGGTCCCACTGCACGCCAGAGTGCCGGCGAGTAATTGGCCTCTCAGTCCAGCTTTTGAGAGTCAAAGTTTATTCTCTGGAAATCTTTTGGTCTCTAAGGCAGTACCGGACTCAAATCTTGCTCTTCCCTCTGCCATAATATTCTTTCTCAAGCCTAATTTCATGAGTCACAGTGCTTGGATTGGGTCTGGGTCTGACAGATACCGCTAGATGAGTGTTCCCTAGCTCGCTCAATTTGCATTCTTGTGTGTATGCAAGAAAACAGTTCAATATTCATTCTGTTAAGCAGAGCTTCCATCTGACATGTTGAAAGGTTACTATTACAGTTACGCACAACCCCACTCCCTGACATTTTTATGACTGCTTCCTGCAACAGACATTTTGCAGTTGCACTCACCAAACTGTATCAGATATCCAAAGGTGCCCATAGCCTACAAAAGGTCGGGGACCACCTGATTTAGTCCAATGGATCATATAAACCAGACACAAGCAGATTTAATCTGTTCAGGACTTTCATTGTCAAAACGGGTGCAATAGATTTCTAGCAATCCCCTCTTTGAGCAGCAGTGAGCGTAGATGGTTAAGAGCTTGTGTATCTAATCTGGAGGAACCGGGTTTGATTCTCAGCTCTGCCGCCTGAGCTGTGGAGGTTTATCTGGGGAATTCAGATTGGCCTGTACACTCCCACACACGCCAGCTGGGTGACCTTGGGCTAGTCACAGCTTCTCGGAGCTCTCTCAGCCCCACCTACCTCACAGGGTGTTTGTTGTGAGGGGGGAAGGGCAAGGAGATTGTAAGCCCCTTTGAGTCTCCTACAGGAGAGAAAGGGGGATATAAATCCAAACTCCTCCTCCTCCTCCTCCTCTTCTTCCTCTTCTTCTTCTTTTTGTTCTGCAGATCCCACTGTTCCTGACTGTGTCCTCCATCTTTCTTGGGCTGAGTGGAGTGTCCTGGTGCTCAAGAGCTAGGACTAAGAACAGCCCCTCAAAAAAGCGTACCCCAAAAAAAGAGAGCCCTGAATATGTTTTAAGTTAAACATCAGATTTTCCCAGTTAGCAAAGCGTCAAGATTCCCACATAGCATTCAGAAGGCCCGTTTTAGCAGTAATATTACACTATTACCACTAGATGGCAGCAATGAAGACCTTGTCTCACCCGCCGCCCCCCCCCCCCCGCCGCAGCCCCCCGCGCAACACACAAAATGCAAAGAGCTGATTGTCACTCTTGAAAAATAATTTGACTGGAAATGTGCTAGGGAGACATTTTAAGTTGCAATATGTCAGGATTAAACACTGAAATGTGCATCATTTACTTATTAGCCAGCTCCAGCCATCTGTGCCAACAGTTGTAGAGGTTAATTGGGAGTCTGGGCGGGATGGAGGATCATCCTTGGGAGAGAGGGGGAAAGAATGGCCATGTAGAATTTGGGGGGGGGGAGGGGTGTGTGGCTTGCCTTGAACATTTTTCCTCGTACTTACCTGCACCCTATGGCAGAGACTCCCCTCCCAAAATATACTGGCCGTATGTCTTCGACGGGGTGGGGGAGGGGGGGAATGAGGTGTTTTTGGAATTATTTCTGGCAGCTGCATAGTAATTAGGTGCAGTTGACAGCTTTGGGTTGGAAAATTCGTAGAGCAGTGGTGGCGAACCTTTGGCACTCCAAATGTTATGGACTACAATTCCCATCAACCCCTGCCAGCATGGCAACCCCAATTGGCCATGCTGGCAGGGGCTGATGGGAATTGTAGTCCATAATATCTGGAGTGCCAAAGGTTCGCCACCACGGCTGTAGAGGTTTGGGAAGGGGAGTGACCTCAACAGAGTATAATGCCATGGAGTCCACATTCCAAAGCCACAATTTTCTCCAGGGCAGCAGCATATCTGGGGAGAGGGGGCCAACTAGTTATATTTCCAGCAGAGCTCCAGTCATTACCTAGAGGTCGGCAAACCTACATTTAGATGTCCTCATACGCCTTTCTCCTTGCAAATTAACAGGGACTTTAATAAGATCTGTGGCAAATACATTGCAAGCCTGATTGTGTGCTTACAAAGGCCCAGGACTCTACTCTACATGGATACATGTGGCAAACATGTCTGGAAGTAGTAAGTGATTTAACACAGAGGGTGCTCCACAAGGTCAACTCAAGAGAGCCAGCGTGGTTTAGTGGTTACAAGCAGGTGGATTCTAATCTGGAGAACCGGGTTTGATTCCCCACTCCTCCACCTGAGATACTTATCTAGTGAACCAGATCTGTTTCTGCACTCCTACATCCCTGCTGGGTGACCTTGGGCTAGTCACAGTTCTTTGGATCTCTTTCAGTCCCACCTACTTCACAAGATGTCTGTTTTGGAGAGAGGAAGGGAAATGAGCTTGTAAGCCACCTTGAGTCTCCTTACAGGAGAGAAAGGTGAGGTATAAATACAAACTCTTCTTCTTCTCAAGCAAAGCAAACCACAGATAACTTTCCTGGTTCAGGCTTCAGTATATAGTTGGCAGCAGATTTGTTTGTGGGGGCGGGGAGGGACACACACACACTATTCTTGGATAATACACTTGCAGGCATGTAGGGGTACCAACCACGGGCTGGCCACCAGCAGGAGTCTAGGGAGAAGGTATGGGGTCGCCACCAGTGATGGTGTGACATCGCTTCTGGGGGAAACTGAGAAGTGGCATCACACCTTTCTAGAAGTCGCTGGACACTTTATGGTTATACCACCTGTTGGTTATCCACTCAATATGGCCCACCCGGTTTCAACCAGAGCTCGGGACTTCTCCATCACAGATCCCCAAAGAGATGAGAGGAACCCCCAATATGAGATCTTTGGGAGATGCTGCATGGCTTCCTTACTTGCCAGAACTTTTGAGAAGTTATATTTTAAGGGTAAGGAAGACATTTGTTCAATGTATTGTCGAAGGCTTTCACGGCCAGATCACTGGGGTGCTGTGTGGTTTCTGGGCTGTATGGCCATGTTCTAGCTGATCCTCCGAAGATGCCAGCCACAGATGCAGGAGAAACTTCAGGAGAGAATGCTGCTAGAACACGGCCATACAGCCCGGAAACCGCACAGCATCCCACCAAAGACATTTGTGTCTGTGTGTTTTAATAAAGTAAGTAAGTGATAAATACAGTTTTTAAAAATGGAAGTTGGGAACTAGTAAGCCTCTAGCTTAATTGGTTGCAGAGAATTACTGACATAAAAAAAATTAAAATCTGGGAACTAGTACATTGTGGCAGCGTCATATTTCTAATTACAAGCTTGACCAGAGTATGGATCAACAGATCCATAAAATGGCTATGAACAGATGGGAGTGAGATTTCTCTACAAACTTGATGAATGGCTTCTCTGAATCTGGAAATTGGACCATCATCCGACAGCCATGATCCAGGTCCATTTATTCTTTATTGACCATCTAATGTTGCAATTATTTGTAAGATATTTACGATGCAAATTGTATTATCTCTTGTTAACCATCCAGAGACCAGCTTTAGTCCAGAAAGGTGGAGTAAAAATATTATAAACAAACAGATAGTCTACTCTGACTAGCAGAGGCTTGCCACGTTCTCAGACAGAGGCGTTTCACATCATCTACAACTTGATCCTTTTAACTGAAGATGCTGGAATTTGAACCTGGAACCTTCTGAGCCAGAGCCCCTCCCCAAGATACACTCCGGGAAACTAGACGCACCTTGATCTGCAGCCATTCGTTTTCTTTGTTCATCCGTGACAACTGCTGTTCCACCTCTTCCACCTGCTCCACTATCTTCATACAGCTGGAAGCCAAGCTCTCTTGGTCAGAGTTCAATCCAGGTTCTTGAAGACGTGGCTAAGAAGAATCAACATCAAGCGTGAGTAGACTTTTCCCATTCCATTGGGTTACTGTTTGGTGGCTTCTCTCTGTCCTGCATTTTCCTCTATTAATTTTGAAAGTGGCACATGCAAATTTGATTCAGTTGCCAGCAGGCAGGGTAGGAATTACAGGTGCATCCTGGCCTACTGCTTAAAAGGGGCACAAAAGGGAATCTTGATACGATGGCACAACTGCACCAAGATTCTTTTTCAGGTGGCAATTGAATCAGGGCACACGTGCACTGATGCTACATCAGTTATCTCTAAGGCAGTTTCCGCACAGCCAAGGGAGAGACCCTGCATCGGCATTAATAATGCTGATGCAGGCTATGGGGCCGTTCCCACAAATGGCCCCATGGGATGCGCAGCTGTGGAAGCAAGCTCCGCACAGCCGCGTATTCCCCTCCCCGGCCCCAAACGCCTCGTTACTTTCTGCTGGCAGCCACGTCGCTCTATCGTCGCTCTGAAGAGGGAAGGGGACACGCCCCCATGGCCACAGCAATGGCTGAAGCACCGGAGACCAGGGGGCGTGTCCCCTTCCCTCCTCAGAGCGCCGATAGAGCGACGCAGCTGCCAGCAGAAGGTAATGAGGCGTTTGGGGCTGGGGAAGGGAGGGGAAAATGCCAGCTTCCACCCACTGCCATTCACATGGCAGCGGATGGAAGCCGGCGTTTGCAGGAAAACTCGCTCCCCAAGCAAGTTTTGAATACACCGTTTTGGCAGGCACAGAGCGCTGCTGCATCGATTTGGCAGCGGCGCCTGTGCGAAGGGTCCCCGCCAAAACCGTGTTTTACCGGGGTGAAGTCGTTGCTTTCAGCCCGTGCAGAAATCGCCTAAGAAAGAAATGCAGACTGGAAACTGTGTCCAGCCCCCACCACAGCACAAGCGTCTGAATGAAGCCCTGGAATCTAGATGGGGAAAAGGCAGGTACATCCTTCCATCTCCAAAACCCAGGTAGTTCATACCCCTAAAATCCAAGTAGTTTAAATGGGGGGCAGGATTGTAAGCAATCTCTAAATGACATTCACAATTTAACTAGCAACTTCTGGCAAAGAACCTCCAAAGCAGTTACTTGGATGAACTCTGTGTGACTAAAATCTAGGGTTGCCAGGACCCCGTGGCCACCAGCAGGGGATGGGATGATGGTAGGGTTGCCAGATCCAGGTTGAGAATCATAAGAACACAAGAACATAAGAACTAGCCTGCTGGATCAGACCAGAGTCCATCTAGTCCAGCACTCTGCTACTCGCAGTGGCCCACCAAGTGCCTTTGGGAGCTCACATGCAGGAGGTGAAAGCAATGGCCTTCTCCGGCTGCTGCTCCTGAGCACCTGGTCTGCTAAGGCATTTGCAATCTCAGATCAAGGAGGATCAAGATTGGTAGCCATAGATCCACTTCTCCTCCATAAATCTGTCCAAGCCCCTTTTAAAGCTATCCAGGTTAGTGGCCATCACCACCTCCTGTGGCAGCATATTCCAAACACCAATCACGCGTTGCGTGAAGAAGTGTTTCCTTTTATTAGTCCTAATTCTTCCCCCTAGCATTTTCAATGTATGTCCCCCTGGTTCTAGTATTGTGAGAAAGAGAGAAAACATTTCTCTCTGTCAACATTTTCTACCTCAGGCATAATTTTATAGACTTCAATCATATCCCCCCTCAGACGTCTCCTCTCCAAACTAAAGAGTCCCAAACGCTGCAGCCTCTCCTCATAAGGAAGGCGCTCCAGTCCCTCAATCATCCTCGTTGCCCTTCTCTGCACTTTTTCTATCTCTTCAATATCCTTTTTGAGATGTGGTGAACACATAGAGTTGGAAGAGACCACAAGGGCCCTCAAGTCCAACCCCCTGCAATGCAGGAACACACAATCAAAGCACTCCTGTCAGGTGGCCATCCAGCCTCTCTTTAAAAACCTCCAAAGGAGGAGACTCCACCACACTCCGAAGTAGCGCATTCCACTGTTGAACAGAGAAATGTCTGGCAATCGGCGGATAGAGCTTGGGAGGATAGGGAGCTCAGTGGGGTACAATGCTAAAGAGTTCACTTTCCAAAGCATCCCTTTTTCCCAGGGGAACTCATCTCTATAGTCTGGAGGCGAGCTGTAATTCCGGGGGATCCCTAGGTCCCATCTGGAGGCTGGCATTCCCACGAAAGACTCTGCCTCCATCTTCACAGCCACACTGAACTCCCCTCGGGGGAGAGGGCTCAGCAAAAATTAACGGCAAAAATTATCTTTCCCCCTCTCGACTCTCAATATCAAATATCATGTTCTTTTAGCAAAACTCCCCGGGGTTTCAGATCTTGAAAGCATTAGCACAACAGACCTGATAAATAACAGCTTCTGATTTCCCCCCAGGACAGTGTTTTCTGCCGACAAGATTAATTAGCGCTCGGAACACTGCTGCAGACGGCAAAACTCTTTCCACCTAGGTCTGCAAACCGGTGGCATGCAATCGCTAAACGCCAAGTCGCATTTGTTGCAATTAACATTCAACGCGCTCTGTAGCTGAGAAAGGTCACCAGGCCGCTTCTTAATGAGTAGGTTTGAGATGCGGGGGCCAAAGGAGTGTTGTGGCGTTTTTCGCCAGAACGACAAAAAATGTGGAGGAGGGCTGTTCCAAGGTGGCATCCCAGTAGCGGTCAAGCTGCCCAGCACTGCTGAATTTGGGATGTTTTTGCAGCTGTTCAAAACACCGGAAAGACTGTTTTTATTTAGAGGTTTTGTGCCAACTGCTTTCCTGTTTCAAATCACGGCTCTTTTTAGCTGGGAGGTGATTAAACGTTTAACATCTGCACTAGAGCAAAATGTCCAAAAATCTGGTTTCCGTCAGCATTTCAACTTTTAACGCTGACCATTCTGGATTATCTCTAGTTTGACTGTGGGGGGGAAATTAGCCACGATATTCTGGCTCAGCATTAGGGTTGCCAACCTCCAGGTACGGACTGGAATTCTGGTTGCTAAATTATTTGAATTCCATCACTGGGTATACGCCACATTTCTTTATCTTTATATCTCAGCACAGTAAGCAAGACACATCCAACTCGGAAATTATAACATTTTTTCCACTACTAGAAGCCACCCCTACCTTTGAATTCAGTGTGCCACTTGAAACCCCATAGTTTTTACACAGCAGAGGCTGAACTTTAGCTAGAGTTGCTCTTATCTGTTGGAAGAAAACAAACAATCAATTAGATTTTGATATTTAAAAGCTGTGGTAAAGCAAAGTTTACGCACATGTAGCATGCCTGAAAACTTAAAAGTAATGTCATATAGAGACAGTGGTGGGATTCAGAGGGTTCGCACCACTTCGGCAGAACCAGTTGTTAAAACGGTGCTTGTGAACAACCAGTTGTTAAATTATTTGAACCCCACCGCTGTATAGGGAGCTTTACCGACAGCAGAAAAAAATAACACAAGAATCTAGGAGCAAGTTAAAAGATGAACAAAAGGGTAATAGTGAAATAAGCCCTGGCTCACAGAGTTTTCCAGACTTATGCCACCCTAATTGAGCCTCATAGTTGCTTCTTGGCAGTAGAGAGGTTCTTTTACTTTTCAAGCCGGGAAGCCTCTTCGTGGGGGGCGGGGCACGACCGGGCCACAGCTGTGGCTCTTGCGCAGATCTCCCCATTCATTCCAATGCTCAATCCACAATATCTCGCCACCAGAGGCTCAGAATGTTTCCACTTTGAGCCACTCTGGATCATGCAAAACTGTGAGGTAAAATGTTTTAATCAGTTAAAATATGTTCACATCATACCTGTTTTATATATTCAGTTTCTTCATTCAGCTCAGAAGCACTGGATCCATACAGGAGATAATTCCCCCCTGCGCCTTGGTTGTCTTTTAAAACGTGCGGCGTCAGCACTAGAGTAGTAGTCATGATCAGGGCTTTGGGGCGTTCTGCGTGGAAAGAAGAAAAGTATTGATTCGATATTCCTCCACGTGGCAGAAATTCAAAGTCCAACCAATGAATCACCCTCACCTCTTGACGGTCAAATGCTAGGAGAAACCAGTCATGATGAAAGAAGGTGGACAGAAACATATTAAATAACATCATGTTAATATTATTGTTGTTGTTGTTGTTGTTAATATAAAATGAAGAAGAAGAAGAAGAAGAAGAAGAAGAAGAAGAAGAAGAAGAAGAAGAAGAAGAAGAAGAAGAAGAAGAAGAAGAAGAAGAAGAAGAAGAAGAAGAAGAAGAAGAAGAAGAAGAAGAAGAAGAAGAAGAAGAAGTTTGGATTTATATCCCCCCTTTCTCTCCTGCAGGAGACTCAAAGGGGCTTACAATCTCCTTGCCCTTCCCCCCTCACAACAAACATCCTGTGAGGTTGGTGGGGCTGAGAGAGCTCCGAGAAGCTGTGACTAGCCCAAGGCCACCCAGCTGGCGTGTGTGGGAGTGTACAGGCTAATCTGAATTCCCCAGATAAGCCTCCACAACTCAAGCGGCAGAGCTGGGAATCAAACCCGGTTCCTCCAGATTAGATACATGAGCTCTTAACCTCCTATGCCACTGCTGCTCTACTATTTCTGCCAACTATTTCTGCCAAACTCTCAAAGTGGCTCTGTTCTATAAAAACACCTGTGGTTTCGGTCCAGCATACTAACTCTTCCCTTTTGGGACGAAAGACGCAAGGGATTTACTCCTTATTCGAGGAATCCTAGGAAATATATAAAAGCATTCCAAATCTGAAAGTGAAATTTTCACTTGCCAGCCTGACAGGGTGCTTTTACAGTGTGGCGCAGTGTTTAAGAGCGATGGACTCTAATCTGGAGAACCGGGTTTGATTCCCCACCCCTCCACATGAGTGGCAGAGTCTTGTGTGGTGAATTAAATTTGTTTCCCCACTTCTACGTTCCTGCTGGCTGACCCTTGGGCCGGTATAAATCCAAAACTCTTCTTTTTCTTCTTTAAGAAC
This sequence comes from Sphaerodactylus townsendi, assembly GCF_021028975.2. NCBI lineage: Eukaryota > Metazoa > Chordata > Lepidosauria > Squamata > Sphaerodactylidae > Sphaerodactylus > Sphaerodactylus townsendi. Next base: position 15,888,822 of record NC_059431.1, read on the forward strand.
ATAAGAACATAAGAACTAGTCTGCTGGATCAGACCAGAGTCCATCTAGTCCAGCACTCTGCTACTCGCAGTGGCCCACCAGGTGCCTTTGGGAGCTCACATGCAGAATGTGAAAGCAACAGCCTTCTGCTGCTGCTCCTCCTTTCCCTGGATCCTCAAGTAGAGGGAGTTGTATTATTTGTATTCTCTAAACTCTGCCCCCTTCTGAGCCTGACTTTTGGTGCACTCTGGTTCTTCACTATCTTTAAGAGTGCAATGTCAAAGTTAACCCAAATAAACTCAAAATCGCACACGTTGCACTCTGGCTGTGTCCAGTCTTATATATTGATCTTACATATAATTAAACAACTTAACACTTCTATTTGTATTTACATTTCCGTATTTCTCTAACAAAGTTCTTAACAGCATAAGGCTTCCAACTCTTGTAACTAAACATAAATAATCACATAAATAATCACAATGGACTAAGTGATTATTTATGTTTAGTTACAAGAGTTGGAAGCCTTATGCTGTATCTTTAAGAACTTTGTTACAGAAATATGGAAATGTAAATACAAATAGAAGTGTTTAATTATATGTAAGATCAATATATAAGACTGGACACAGCCAGAGTGCAATGTGTGTGATTTTGAGTTTATTTGGGCACTCTGGTTCTTTGCATCTAGCTTCCCAAACATTCACCCGGGAGACTGACTGGGAGAATATATGCCTCAAACAGCAAGATGTAATAAGACATGTTAGGGAGTGGAAGCAGGGTTATCTTCCCTCCCCAGCGTGCTCCAGTCAGGTTGAAAATAAGATCCCCACAACCCCTGCTTTACGCAGCAATGGCCAGATTCATAAATACCCACTCCCTCTGGAGACTTAGGTTTGGTTTCTGGCAATATGAAGGAGGCAGTGTGACTAGTGGGAAATCCTGATAAGTGAACTCTCCCTACCCAAGTAGCAATATTTGAGTCTCTGATGGGGAGACATGGGGGGGGGGGCATATTTTCTGCCTGCAAGGCAGAGAAAAATCATCTTTCCCAGTGAAATGAACTACTGGCAGTTTTAGAACAGAAGAGAAATCCTTCCTCACAGACAAAATTGATCCCAACAATGCATTTATGGTACAACGGTGACATCCAGTGTTTGAGTCATTCGTCTCAGGCCTATATATATAGTACAGCTTTAAAACAGACAAACACACACACAAACAAAAAAACCCTTTCCATATTCTACAGGATTCCATCAATACTTTAGTTAATATTTAAAGTGTAAAATGAGATGTAATAATAGAGGAAGTAAAGGCAGGTCACCCCTCTGGGTTTATAGGTAACCAGAATATCCACAAAACTGCTATTTAAATACAGCCTCTAACCCTTGACACAGAACTTGACAATTTGTGCATTTCGGTATTCTTTTTCATAAGCCAGTTATGAAGGCAGAGGAACACTTGAAAACATCTGTGTACTACGTTTGTGACGGCATAGTAGCAAAGAGCACAAAGCAGAGTCACAACTCCACATATCTCTGCTCATCACTAAATTCCTGTGCGACACACAGAATCACAGCCAGCAAAACAGACAATGGAGATTTTTGTCATCTGAGAGTACTCTGTAAATACATGTGTTTAGGAAGGATACACACAGCACATCCCTTTTCTCAGTGGTGGGATCCAAAAATTTTAGTAACAGGTTCCCATGGTGGTGGGATTCAAACTGTGGCGTAGCGCCAATGGGGCTGGAAATTTGCGGGAGCCACTCGATGGGGGGCGTGAGTGGGCATTCCCGGGGCGGGGCATTCCTGGAAGCGGGGACTGTGGCAAGGACAGCAGCCGCTTTCTGCGCCTCGTCCTTAGGCGAGGGAAACGCAATGCACACAGGCGCATCTGGCAGTGCACCTCCTGCTAGGACTGCTGTTTCAAGTTCTGGCGCGACTACTGCTGGAGAGGGAGGGCTACGTAACTAAGGCAAAAATCACGTGGCAAAATCACCAATTAGTAACCCCCTCTCGGCACACACAAATAATTAGTAACCTACTCTCGGGAACCTGTGAGAACCGGCTGGATCCCACCTCTGCCTTTTCTTCTTTCAGCATGCCAAACAAACACTAATTTAATTGAACATCTGAGTGACAAAAACTAACAAGGGTTAGATCAGGCAAGAGATGTTCAGAGGTGGTTTGCCATTGCCTGCCTCTGTGTCGGCTGAGAACGTTCTCTGATTCCTGTGACTGGCCCAAAGTCATCCAGCAGGCTTCATGCGGAAGAGAAGGGAATCAAACCCGCCACCATTCTGTTTGCAACAGGGTCAGCTAGATACCTTCAAGCAGTGGTGGGATTCCGCAGGTTCGCACCACTTTGGCAGAACCGGTTGTTAAAATGGTGCTTGTAAACAACCAGTTGTTAAATTATTTGAATCCACCACCGGAACCGGTTGTTCAATTATTTGAATCCCACCACTGCCTTCAAGCAATCTAAAAATTGACTACTGCCTCTGAAAATTGAGGTTCCAGTTAACGATCCTGGCTAATATCCATTGATAGGATAATTTTTCCCCAACTGATGTATTTCCATTTTAATGCCAATGGCCATCGCATTGATATTCCATTATACTACTCAAGTAGATTTAACATTCTTGTGGAATTTGGGATACTATGTCAGAGGGTAAGTCAGTCTCCCAGAAAAAGAAGATGACAGCATCATTACTGTCTTAAGAGTCTAAGAGCTTAGATTTATTAGCATTCCAAGTGGAAATTAAGTTCTTGAGATACTTCAGCTTACAGTTTCTTGAGTCATCCTAAAACAGTGATGGTGAACCTTTTCGAGACCAAGTGCCCAAATTGCAACCCAAAACCCACTTATTTATCGCAAAGTGCCAACATAGTATTTTAAAAACGGTTGGCTCCAAGGAGCGCATTACTCAGGAGGAAGCTCGGTGGTAGTCAGTGGCTTTGCTTTGAAGCAGCTGTGCAACGCTTCAAACAGGTGAATCACGAACCTAGGAAGGTTTACTCAGAAGCAAACCCCATTGCCAGCAACTGAGCTTACTCCCAGGTAAAGGATCACACTTTCGTTCTTCCCATGAAAATCAGTGGGGTTTAACAGCGCTTAACAGGGTTACCCACACTGCTTCCCCAAAACTAGGTCTTAGGTTTAATGCTAATAGTCTCCCTGAAATAATTACACTATTTTCATATGACGAACTCTGCGCACGTGCCCACAGAGAGGGCTCTGAGTGCCACCTCTGGCACCCTTGCCACCACTGTCCTAAGATGTCACTATAAGGACACACACACTGGTTATCACAATCAATCTTTCGTGTCCTGGTCTACCAAATGAGTGCTATGAGCCATCATAGATGGATCTTCTGTGTTCTTTGAAAGGCATTAATATCACTGTCTTGGTTGTCTGGGACAGTGAATCATCTATTGTCACAATACAGTGTTCTTGAGGAATGCTGAGTATCTTTTGATATTGAGGAGAACAGAATGGATCTAGCCTGGGTGGTTGAAAAGCAGGTTGTGGTGGCAGCCAGGATTGCTTTCTATCACCTGTATCTGTCTGCCAGTTCTCCCCTTTCTTATAGTACTGTACAAGATTGGGAGCATAAATACACTATCAATGAACACCCTTTAAAATAAAAAATAGGGTGCATGAATACATCAACAACGAAGAATGTTTTATAGTACTACAGTGGTTTAGTGGTGGGATCAGTTAAGCCTGTTCTTTATAAAAGAAGACAGTCTAGTTTGAGGTATAAGAAGTTTCCTGTTGTGATAGATAAGGGGAGTTCAGCTTTAACAAGAACGCCTTTGATTAAAGAATTAAAATATGAAACCTACTGTGTTCCCAATATCAATGAAACAAAAGAAGAATGGTTAGAAGTGGAAAATATAGCAACGCAAAATTGCAACGAACATTGTGACATTCAATGTTCGTGTTTAAATCAAGGCCGTCTACAGTTTGCAGTGGTGGCAGGGGTGGTTCATGATACAGTTGATGGAAAGTGTATAGGTTCAAGATCATGTGGGGCTGGAATATGTGAGTTTCAGATCGCTGGTGTAACCAAACAAGGTATTGACAGACATACTCCCAACATTGTTGGATCCTGGCATGAGAACAGAAACGTTATTGTTGGACCAGGGTTTCACAAATGGGGATTGACATTGAACACGGGTGCTTTGAATATCAGTGCATGAAACGAGAAATGTCATGGGAATGTTGACGTCTGTATGGAGGTAGTGTGGAGGCAGTGGTGGGATTCAGCGGGTTCACACCACATCGGCAGAACCGGTCATTAAAATATGCTTGTAAACAACCAGTTGTTAAATTATTTGAATCCCACCACTGTGTGGAGGGCATTGATACCTGGAGAGGAACAGGATGAGATTTGCTGGAGTTGTTGTTGCAAGTGGTTGGGATGTAGAGAAATGGGTCAATAGGCGTTCGGCTTTGGGACAACTACAGTGGAGGGCCTTAGAAGCGACAGCTAATGATTTTGAAAATGGATGTTGTGTGTATGTGGTGGGAGCTATGTTGGGATTGGAAGGGAAGTTAGTGGACCATTGTATGCAATAGTACAGTTACAGTAAGGTGACCAGATGGTCACCTTGTAAACCCGGGACGGGGGTAGGCTGACTGCATGCTTTTTTATCTGTAGCCCTTGGGAGACACACTGCCTTCCTGAAAATGGCAAGCCCAGAGGCAGTGTGCTCCCTGCGTGGCATGTAAGTGCAGCAGCACATGCAACCATGCAAGCATTCTCCCGCAGGGCCACATCATGCGCACATGGCGCAGGCTTATGTGCCTAGGCACCATTCCTGTGACTGGTGAGGAAAGCGGCGCCCAGAAGAGCGATGCTCCTCACGGCCGCAGCGTAGGAGCTACGCTGCCTGCCCCAGAAAGGCAGTGCAGTAGCCTCAAAAACTCAGGACAATGCACAAGGAGGAACCCGCAGGATCTGCGGGACAAATTGTGCGAAGGCAGGATTGTCCTGCCAAAAGCGGGACGGCTGGTCAGCCTAAGTTACAGAATATATCTATAAAATAATAGGAGAAGCTTTAAGTTGTCTAGCAATGCAGTAAGTAGCTATTAATTTGGAAGAAAAATTGAAAATTGCATTAATGGGAAATCAAGCTAATATGTTTGTCCAGTTAGGAAATGTACAATCTATTGTTTCAACTCACTACACGGGATGGTAGAAGTTGATTGAATATAATATTAAAGGAGAATTGTGGTATATAGAAATATTGTTAATAGAAAAAAGTATTAAGCATAAAACTAAGAAGGCAAGAATTTGCAGTGTAACACCGACCCCTATAGAGAAAAATGATGTGTTTTAGAGGCCATATTTCTTTACCAATAAAATGTGGCGCAATAATACAAAATACTATGCAGCTACCAGTACTATTGATATAAACTGATGTGGATTATAGGATGCTGGTTATATATGTCCCCAAATTGTTAAACAAATGGAACCTTGTGGTTTGGAACTAGAGAATGGAATTTGTCGACTACAAAAAATGGAGAATGATAGCTTTGTACAAGACACTGGGATAGGATGCCTTTGTGTTATCAGTGTCAATCCAGTGTTATGGTCTGATTGAACTATGATATCAGAATCGCATAGAGGTTAGGAAAGACATAAGAAGACCACAGAATTTAACCTACAATGCAAGACACATAATCAAAGCATTAGTTATCATAGTTGTTTGGATTCTTGTATTGCTTAGATTATTAAGAAATGTACAACAAAGAAAGAGATAGAAAATATTAGGCAAGGTATATTTGCTGAAAGGGTCGAAGGAAGAAATAAGGGACAAAGTAAAATTACTGTGTGTTCTTTTTTAGTAATGATTAAATAAGACATTATTTCGATATGTAACTAATAGATTTAATTATAGAGGGGAAGTCAGAGAGAGGGAAGAGAAGGGGAGAAGGAGGATTAGAGGGGGGGTTTAATGATTACAGGAGTAGACAAATCTATGTATTAGATATTAAAGTTTGTATGTGTTATATGGAGTAGTGGACTAAACTGCTTTCATTTATTAATTATTATTATTATTATTATTATTATTATTATTATTATTATTATTATTATTTGCAAATTTGTAAAAAGCGACAGGTTTACTTTTGTCTTGTTTGAAATGCAATTAAAGAAATGTACAACAAAGAAATGTACAAAAAAAATTGCAAGTGGAGGACCACATTGCTGTCACAGCACTGTTAAACAGATGCTAGACATATTCTGGCACTAACTGGGAAGAGACTGTGGTTGGTTAGTATACCACATATAAGGCTGCAGGTACGGAAGTCTGTGGAGGCATTTGTCTTCGTACTACTTGGCGAAGCACTTTGTCTGTGCAACCAATATTTGTGAACAATAAAAGTTGGACCGCTTCTGTGAAGCCGAATAGCTGTGTGTGAGAGTTCCTACTGGAGTTCACAAGAGTGGCGCTATTCTGCTACTAGGGGTTTTACCCCATCCTTCACAGCTGCTTGATGGTCCTGACAAGCTGAGCGAGATAACCCAGGGAAAAGCAAAATCATGCAGTTTGGCAGTAAAGGATCTGATATGGACAACTGAGCAAAAGAACTTTGTGAATGAACAAGCTGCACAGCAGATAAGTGAAAGGAGGCTGGCAGTGATAACTGAAGGAAAACATCTTGTACAACAATCATTTGAGAATAAGTCATATCTAAACAAGAGCTAAGAGAGTATAAGAAGAAGGGGTTTTCCGAGGACTGTGTCCCAGGTTAGCCATCCCTTACTAACCTTGATCAATTCAGTGAAGGGATTGAGGTGAGTGAGTATGTGGGTGGATTTGGTGGAGCAAAGGTATGAATAGATAAGTTCCCTCTGTATTTAATCAATGACTGGTTGAAATCAGAACTGGTTGTCCGTGAGTTTTCTTGCCCTGTGTAGTGCTCTATTGGTCTTGGTTTCATACTGTTTCCAGGAAAGAAAAGAACCAGTGACCGTTTTGGTGGACAAAGAAGGCTGACAGGAGGAACTCTATTTTTGGGGTGCTGTGTGGTTTGCGGGCTGTATGGCCGTGTTCTAGCAGCATTCTCTCTGACGTTTATGCAAATGTAGTTCAACTGGCATCTTCAGAATCATCTGAAAGATGCCAATACAGATACGAGAGCATCAGGAGAATACTAAATTATGAAAGCCATACAACTCCCGCAAACTACAACCTCTCAATGATCGACCATTGAAGCCGACAGCTCTATTTTTAAAAAAAAAATCACTGCGCACAGGAAGCTAGATATGGAGACACACTTGATCCGGCATTTTATTTTCTAAATTAACAGGAATATTTGTTAATGGAAGCATTTAATCAGGTGATGATGCCTGCATTCACAAAGTGAGACAGCCCAGACAGATTTACTACCTCTGTTATACTGAGGCTGGTGTTTGTTCAGCGCACTGACATTCTAAGCAAACAGTGACCTGCATGTGGACTTTCCACGAGGCTGTAAAATTTCTCCATCTGAATATGACATTTGATTACCACAGGACTGTGCTGGGTAAATACTGTCAAGATTATAGCCAAGGTTTTTGCAAATAGCCATTTGCACCCTGAACTGCCGAGCATTCAAAAAATTATTCTGCAACTCTACTGAACGGTACTAGTATTTGTTGGCCAGTTCTAAAGAGATATTCGGCGGGACCGCCAGATATTTTAGGAAACAGAAGGAGTATTAAAAGAATAGGGCAGGATTTGCATACATAAACCTCTGCATGGTGCTCGGTCGCCCATTCTTCTCATTTTTTAAAACATGTGACATCCAATCCAGCCCGCACGCATGGATGCAGTAAGACACCAGTATTACATCCTAAAGGAAACACCTAACAGGCGTAAGGAATTGTACCAAAGACCATAGAAAGTTTATTCCCAAAGTAGTCCTCAGAAATTATTATGCATAATAAAGGCAGGAGATAGACTTCCCCTTTGGAGGCCGGACTATACCAACGTACTTTACTACAGGGTCCTCCCGCAGTGGTGAACCCGGTATAAAACGGTATGGGTAGAGGTGAGGTGGGGCTCCCAATCGAAGCAGATTTCGAACTCCCAATCAAAGCAGATTTCACAAAATAATTATTTGTATAGTCATAGTTGAAAAGGGGTTGGTATTGGTGGGATTCTCTCCCCCCAAGTTGGCAATGGTATGGTGGGCAGCATGGATCCCCAGACAAACGAAGGTCTAAGGTCCCTTCCGCACATGCAGAATAATGCACATTCAATCCCTTTCACAATAGTTTGGAAGTGGATTTAAAAGCTGCTATTGCACAGTGAAATCCAGCTTCAAAGTGCCTTGAAAGTGGATTGAAAGTAATTATTCTGCCTGTGCGGAAGGGGCCTTACAGTTGTAGTTCATAGATATTTGTTACATTTTTCACGTTATTAATACACTGATGCATTCATGTATTACAAAATAAAAGAACAATAATAAGATAAAATCAGAGAGCATAATGAAAATGGAGGTTGGGGGGGATGAGGAGAGGGTTGGCTGGAAAAGTGGGAGAAGGGTGGGATGACACAAGTTTGGGAGAAAAAACCCGAATTAGGCATTGTGCATACATTTACTTCGCCTTCCCTGGGAAGTGAAAAAAAAGGTCAGATTTTCCCCACCTGGAAAATGCAGAGCTTCCCCTTAGAAAAGCGCAGTCACTTCACAGCAGTTGCATAAGGGAAACGCTAACCCAGATCATGTATCAAATCTGTTGCGTAATTAGAAATCTGATCCAAAGCAAAAGACTGCTTCAATCAGGGAATACATCAGTGCGTAATGGGCCATAGTCAGGGTCAATAGGGCGGAATTCTCTGCAGGAGACAGGAATATATCTGCCTTACTATATGCAAGCTATATTTACATGCACATTTATGCAATCAAATAACTGACTGAAATGACTAGCATTTATACAATCAAATAACTGCATGATTATGCCGTGGTAGCTTGCTGGGTGACCTTGGTCCAGTCACACACATTAACCTACCTTACAAGAGTGTGTGAAGATAAAATGGAAGTAGGACATGTTGGAGTTCCCCATTTGAAGAAAAAATAGTTCAATGTATTGTTAGAAGAGCTTTCATGGCGGAATCACTGGAAGTGCTATGTGGTTTCGGGCTGTATGTGGCCGATATTCTAGCCATTCTCTCCTGAATTTCTCCATCTAGGGGCTGGCATCTTCAGAGGATCTGATAGTAGGATCTGATACAGTATATATACTCCACTTGCTTTCCATTCCTACTATCAGATCCTCCGAAGATGCAACCACAAATACCAATACACAGAAACCCAAAATAGTTTACATTATCTAGTGAAAGGTAATGTCACAAAATCAATGGCCTCTCCTCCAAAAGGATCTCTTTTTTTGACCTGCCCTATTTGAAACATGGCCACTAAACTTCAGTGTGATGAGTCATCTCAATAAAATTATATATAGGACAATATATATCCATTCCAGGACAAAAAAAGAAGAAGAAAAACAAGAGAAAACTGGAATTTGTAATTGGTGTAATAAAAAACTCAACAGTGATCTAGTTAACAGGAATGAACAAGGAAATGGGCTGTTAGTGGCGTTTGGGATCCCTTCCACTTCCATTTTGTAAGCAATTTCACATAAATCCAGGAAGAAAAGCAACCCGAAGCAAAATGCTTAAATAAAAACATATGAAATATAAATATATCTGTATTTCCTGCAATGATTCAGAATCTGGTAGAAAAGCATTAAAAAAATTAGGCCAGCCCATTTTCTCAACCTTGACTTTCTTTTCTTATCAGTTAATTTCTTTCTTTTTGCAATTTTGATCATTATAACTGAAAGCCCTACATATCCGTATTGCTCCAACCTCTGAGAGTCATTGGGACATGTTCTATTAAGTCATAGAATTATAGATCTCAGACCTGAGCGTTTCACTTGCGGCCTCAGTGTTCATGCGCCCGCTTAAAGTTCACAGGCGTGAGGCACTATTCGCCTGCGCAAGCGTCTGCGAGCAAATTGTGAGCAGCAGATGGCGAAGCCCCGGCTCCGCCGGAACCCTCTTCTATCCCAGCCCTCCACGGTGTCGCAAACCGTGCATGCTGGAACCTGTAGCCAGCTGCCTCCGATACAGGTGGGAGGGCAGTGTGGGCGGGGCAGAGACTCTTAACGAACAGGCAACGACGAGGACACCGTGAGTATGGCCGAGAACGAAGACAGCGTCTTCCCCAACAGCAACCCTTTAAAGGGTTGTTGTTTTGCAGAAGGCGACCTGAGGCAGCCCTGGGGGGAGGGAAGCGGAGTCAGATTAAGCTGCTGCTGCGTTGCAGCAGCGGTGCCATAGCTATCGCGAGCAATGACCTGGGGGGCGGCGTTTTAAACGCCCCCTGGGCGATGCGTTAATAGACGTGCGGAAACGGCCCTAGTTTGTTTTTTTCAACACCGACTTACTTATGCCCTCCATATTCCAAATTGACGCCGCCTGCGCGAACAGTAGGGATCCAGGCAGGCAGTTAGAAATGAAGGTGGCGGAGTTCGCCTTTCGATATTGTGAAATAAGTCTCTGGCTCTCCTTTTATTCACTTATTTTCTTGAAGTTTGTACTGTATGAACTATGAGCAGTTGTTTTACCCCGTTAAACTCTGGATCATACTACTGCACAGTTTTATCTGTATTTTCTCTTGATGCCTAATAAAGGTTTTTGAATTGAATTGATCATATAACCGTCAGTGAAATATTGATGTCACTGTAGTTCCTGGGTCAGTCCTCCAAAATTCACTATGCCAGGTACGCCATACAAATGTGACTCTTAAAAAGCGGCATGCCAGCGAACAGTTGCGAGCTTTTGAACTGCACGTAACTCTTCTTCTGGCAGAATGCTGAAAACTAATAGCAGCTGACTGGGTTCATGTCACAAAACTTTTGCGATTTGGGGGCAGCACAGGTCAGTGTGGAGAAAGCACATATTTGGGGATTAGGAGCGTTATTGCAGGTTTACACTATATTTAGGATGTTAATTTGTTTTTAAAAAGCTATGCTGCTTTTCAGCCAAACAACTTGAGATGCTTGAAATTCCTTCATCTGGCCTATGGTTAAAGTGGAGGAAATAGTGCCTGATCTTCAACACACAATGTTACAAGTCCCAATTCGTATATGCAAAGTAGCACTTTTTTAGCCTACAACTGTACGTATGACTAGGACAGAGGTTATTTTATGTAGAGAGTGCTTTGGGGAAGAATCTCAAGCAGCCCTTCTCAGAGGTAAATATCTGGGTTTGGAGAGGGGCTAGGGCTCAGTGGTAGAGCATCTTCTGGGCATGCAGAAGAAGAAGAAGAAGAAGAAGAAGAAGAAGAAGAAGAAGAGGAGGAGGAGGAGGAGGAGGAGGAGGAGTTTGGATTTATATCCCCCCTTTCTCTCCTGCAGGAGACTCACAAAGGGCTGACGATACCTCGCCGCCCTTCCCCCCTCACAACAAACACCCTGTGAGGTAGGTGGGGCTGAGAGAGCTCCGAGAAGCTGTGACTAGCCCAAGGTCACCCAGCTGGCGTGTGTGGGAGTGCACAGACTAATCTGAATTCCCCAGATAAGCCTCCACAGCTCAGGCGGCAGAGCTGGGAATCAAACCCGGTTCCTCCAGATTAGATACACGAGCTCTTAACCTCCTACGCCACTGCTGCTCCTTTCACAGAAGGTCCCCGGCTCAGTCCCTAGCATCTCCCATTAAAAGGGCCAAGTCATTGGTGATGTGAAAGGCCTGCTATCAGTCTGAATAGACCACACTGACCTTTATTCGTTTGACTTAGGACAAGGCAGCTTCCTGCGTTCAAGTGGGTTCAAGGCCAGCCTTCTACCTCATTTACAGTATTTAAATATATAAAGAATAATACGAAATGTAAAATTCCTCTTACAAGCTGCAGAGTACTTTTCCCTCTGCGCTGAGTAAATACACAAAGTTCTGTCTGGCAAGAATTGGATGGAAGAGCTCCCAGATGGACAGAAAGGCTATTTTCAAACATACTTCAATTTCTCTGGTATTGAACAAAGCGTGTTATGGCGGTCAAAAACATAGATTGGGAATTTTGTTGGTTTCTACTAGTCTTGAACCTTGTTCTCCTAAGGAGAAGTTTGGATTTATACCTCACCTATCTCTCCTGTAAGGAGACTCAAAGTGGCTTACAGTCTCCTTTCCCTTCCTCTCCCCACAACAGACACCTTGTGGTGTAGGTGGGGCTGAGAGAGTTCCGGAGAACTGTGACTAGCCCAAGGTCACCCAGCAGGAATGTAGGAGTGCGGAAGCACATCTGGTTCACCAGATAAGCCTCTGCCACTCAGGTGGAGGAATGGGGAATCAAACCTGGTTCTCCGGATTAGAATTTACCTGCTCTTAACCACTACACCACGCTGGCTCTCATACAGTCATACATAGCTCTGCATGTAAAGTGCCATCAAATCTCCACCAACATGGTGATCCCAGCAAGGGGTTTTCAAGGCAAGTGAAAAGCAGAGGTGGTTTGCCGCTGCTATCCTGTGCAAAGTCTTCCCTGGTGGTCTCTCACCCAAGTATCGACCCAACTTAGCTTCTGCGATGTGCCAAGATCGGGCGATGTCAAACCCTTCCACATACCAACATAGCTAACCGCCTAATAATAACTTCCACTTGACTTCCTTTTCATTATTATCATCCTTTTCCCAGCATATCTCAGGTGTTCGTAAGTAGCTCATATTTATCATCTTGGTGAGATCATTACGCTGCAAGGAAGGTCCATGCTGTGCTAGGCCCATATCGTTGACAGATTGACTGAGGCTCAGAAACAGCTCATGCATGGTCATCTAGAGTCTTACGAGTGAGGAGATTCATCCTTTCCAGATTCATCACTCGTATCCAAAGCCTCTACACCACAATCCCAAGAACTTAAGGTCTGCAAATGGGCCAGCGCGTCAAGACAACTTTATGGTCACTGGCCTGGCAGGAGATTTGGTCAGCCTGAAGTTGCTTGCTAACAGGGATGCCAGCCTCCAGGTAGGACCTGGGGAATGGCCCGAAATTACAGTTCATCTCCAGACCACAGAGATCAGTTTTCCTAGAGAAATGGATGCTTTGGAGTGGTGGACTCTATGGTGCGGTACCCCACTGAGCCCTTCCCAGACTTCACTCCCAAATCGCCAGGAGTTTCCCAACCTGGATCTGGCAACCTTACCCCACCACCTCACCTGGCCACCCGACTTGCAAAAGATTTACCTGAGTCACTGGCTCAGGTAAGCGTTCAAGGTTTCCAGAACCTTTCCCCCCATCCGACAGCCTTTATTTTGAACCACCCTCTTTTTTTCCCCCCTTCTGACCAAACACACACTCAAAACCATCCCAGCGAAGCTGCGATCCCGGAGCAGCTTGGAAAGAAAGCAGGAGCGTCACAATTTCCAAGGAGGAGATCTCCAAAGCAGGACGTGAAGGTGCCTCCGTCTCGGAAGCACCTGGAACCGGACGGGACCCGACCCACAAACGCCCCATCCGCGGGGACAAAAGGATCCGGATTAACTTTGCCCTCTTACCGCGAACGGGATCGCTCCCAATCCAGGCAGCGCCTCCGCCGAGCTCCTCGCTCAGGAACCTCCGTGGCTCCGTCTCTGGGCGCCGGAGTCCTGCCCGGCTCTTCCCAAGCCCCGACCTGGCCGGCCCCGCCCCTGGCCCCGCCCAGGGCCCCGCCCCCGTTAGACGCTGCTGTCCTGGGAAGCAGGGAGGGGGACAGACTGCCCAGCTGTGGATGGGTGGGACAGCCCTGCTTTGGGGGGAGTGGGGGGAGACCCCAGGGCGGGTGAGGTTGGGGAAGGCGACGTGGGGGATAAGGTCTTAGAGTCCACCTGTCCGTGGTCAGTGAAAATGGACCTTTCATGGCCTTTCTGCTGCTCAAAGATTTTTGTTATAACCCTGGAAGAACAAAAGGCCATCTCTGGCACTCCAGTGGACTGAAGACCTTAGAATTCTTATCAGTATCTGAAGACAGGGCACACAGGCAGCCATGGCTCACGACCTTGTTCTTCGATGTTTGGAAACCATTTGCAGACAATTCTGTCCAGATCTGTTGCTGCTGTTCCTGTGGGACAAGAGCTTCAACTCCGGTAGCACCTTTAAAACCAGGAAAGTTTTATTCCCGGTATAATTCATGTGCATTCACATCAGTGTATCGGCAAAAGTGCATGCGCACACACGCCTAGAGTAAAACTTCGCTGGGTTTAAAGGTATGCTGGACTAAATCCCTTTTTCTGCCACTTCAGACTGACATGGATTGAAGACCTTAGAACTCTTATCAGTACTGGAAGACTGTTATATTTTTGTTTTTATTTTATGTACATCTTTTTAAAAGTTTTCTTTCTTTGATTTATTCTGGGATTTTTGGCAAGGAAAATAAAGGAAGGGAAAGCATCTGTAATCTGTATGCACACACACACACACACACACATTACATACACACATGTACATATATTGTGGGTGTATGTGTGGTTTATATATATATACACACATGTGGTATATATGTGTGTGTGTGTGTGTGTGTGTGTGTGTGGTGTATATATATGTATATATGTATATATATATATGTGTGTGTGTGTGTGTGTGTGTGTGTGTATATATATATATATATACACACACACACACATACACATACACATACACATACACATACACACATATATGGGTGTTTTCAGAGGTGGGATCCAGCAGGTTCTCACAGGTTCCTGAGAGTAGGTTACTAATTATTTGTGTGTGCCGAGAGGGGGTTACTAATTGGTGATTTTGCCACGTGATTTTTGCCTTAGTTACGCCCCTCCTCTCAGCAGTAGCACGCAGAACTTGGAGCAGTCTAGCAGGAGGTGCACCGGCGTGCCTGGCAGCCTGCGCCTGCATGCATTCGTTTCCCACCCAAGGACCGGCGCAGCAGCTGCATCCTTGCCACAGACCTGCCCAGGAATGCCCCGCCCCCAGAATGCCCGGCCACACCCCCGTCGTTCCCTGCCCAGCCCCATTGGCGCTACACCACAGTTTGAATCCCACCACCATGAGAACATGTTCCTAAAATTTTTGGATCCTACCACTGGGTGTTTTGCATATATACACACACATACTATGTATATAGAGTGTGTGGGTGTGTGCGTATGTGTCCATCTTCCACAACTTCCATTTTCTCCAGGGGAAACTGATAGTAGGAAGAGCTGTATAGTAGGAAGATTCTTACAGAAAGCAATCTACAGCATTAGATAAGGACAATTTCTTGCCATACTCTGTTGACATATAGTTGCAACAAGTACAGTAGATACAGTATTTGTTTCAGTATTTCCAGAAAGCCTCAAAGGAGAGTAAAACGAACTATCAGTTTGTCAAATCTAAGCCTTGTCTGAGATCAATGATGCTGCAATAACTATGTAAGCTGCTTGCGAGATTCTCTGATCTGTGTAACTCTTCAAGGCACAGAAAATCTTGCAAGATCAGCTGCTCAAGTTAGTTTTAATATTATAGTTTCACAAGTGAAATTGACTTTTTTTCCCTTTGAAAATTTATGGGCAGCCGTGGCTGAAGGGTCACAATCTGGAAGGGACTGGGTCTTCATGTCCTATCTGGAGCGGAGATGAAGAAATAAAGACCATTTCAACATGATTATAGGCTCAAGGGAAGCTGGCTCTGAAAACATCACTGTTAAAGTGTTTGGGGAAACATCAGAGGAAAAATGAAACAAAATTTTTTCCAGGGGCAGAGAAAATGGCTGAAAAAGAGGTTGGCAACTACAGAGGGGCACGGATAAAGGCCAAGTGCTTTGTGGGGTGAAGAAATAAAGGCCATTTCAACATGTCTGCACACTAAAGGGAAACTGGCTCCGAAATGGATAAAAACTAAACAACGTCATAAAAGTGCTCGGGAAAATGGAGGAAGTGCTCGGGAAAATGGAGGAAATATGAAGGGAAAAGGTTTCCAGAACCAAATATAGGGGGGAAAGATGTGGAATTTAAAGGAAAAAGTAAAATTTGGCAGCAAGATACGCTGTAAACAGCTCCTATGGGAAAGGCCAGAGGTAGGAGTGATTGATGACATCTCTAGCTCTGCAAATACTTCAGAACTTTGCTAGATTTCACTCATGTGAGTATTGCTAAACACATCCTTCAAATTACTGATCAGGAACACAGCGTCAGGGCCTAATTGCCAACATAAAACAGAGGTACTGTCACTGTGCAAAGGCCTGCTTATAAGCCGGAAGCACCTGCTTCCAGCACCTGGAGATTCGTCAGCCCCTGCAAAGTTGGCCTTTTCTGTTTCAGTACTGATTTGTCAGAGGATTTTAACGGGTGTTAATCACAACTTTGCTCACTTAAAGGGTATGCTTGCGGACCAGCCGGCTAAAGACTTCCATCCAATAGCAGCCATGTATGCAAATCTTCTCCTAAAGAAAGGAGGATTGGTTCAGGAGCTGCGTCTGCTGCAGCCCATTCAATTCGCAAATGCATTAAAAAGTACCAGCATATTTGAGATGTTTTTATATCCTCCGGATTAAATCACTTAATAACCTGTATCAGAGACTGGGCTTAATGGCTTTTCTCAGTACAATTCAGCATGAGAATATTTATCTTCAGAGCCATACAGCTCTGTACTTTAAAAAAAGAATAATTTGCAAATAAGAAATATCAATAAAACAAAAGAGGCAAAAATAATGCCAGTGATAGCGAATATAATGCCAGTGTAAAGGGGTGGGGGTGGGGGGTAAAGTCACAAACAAGAAAATATATCCTCAAGAGGAAAGAAATAAGATCCACTAAAATCCCCTAAACTCACACATTAAACAGTACAAACAAAATGCAGGTTAGAGCATTTTTAAAAGAACGGTGGAAGGAAATAAGGTATTACATTATAAGTTACTGTTAGCATTGTAATCTCATTAAGAACAATTAATCAAAAAGTAGGGATCAAGCTTTTACGTTCCCTGGAGCTTGTAAAAGAAGAATGGGAGACGAAAAAAAAGACATTTCAGGCTGTGACGATTTGTTTATTTGAAATATTTACGTTCCCACCTTTCTTCTGTGCATCTTGGATAACAGCAACGTGAAAAACAATTGTTAAAACACGCATGAAAAATAACAGATATACAAACACTACAGTCTGTAGTCATCTTATGCTAACCACCCATAGGTATTTGGAAAGAGCCGAAGTGCCCATATTCTCCAGGGGAGCTCAGCTGATCTGTGTAGTCTGGTGATCAGTTGTAATTCCAGAAATTCTTCAGTGTCTACTCAGAGGATGATGAATTAGAACCATGCCGTTCTTTTAACCCCCCTTCTGATTCTCTGGGAGCATTTTAAAACCTATTTAAGTACCCAGAGGTGGGATCCAGCAGGTTCTCACAGGTTCCCGAGAGTAGGTTACTAATTATTTGTGTGTGCCGAGAGGGGGTTACTAATGGGTGATTTTGCCACGTGATTTTTGCCTTAGTTACGCCCCTCCTCTCAGCAGTAGCATGCAGAACTTGAAGCAGTCTATCAGGAGGTGCACCGGTGTGCGTGGCAGCCTGCGCCTGTGTGCATTCATTTCCCACCCAAGGACCGGCGCAGCGGCTGCGTCCTTGCCACAGCCCTGCCCAGGAAAGTCCTGCCCCCGGAATGCCTGGCCACGCCCCTGTTGTGCCCCGCCCAGCCCCATTGGCGCTATGCCACAGTTTGAATCCCACCACCATGGGAACCTGTTACTAAAATTTTTGGATCCCACCACTATAAGTACCACTTCCATCAAAACTATTACTATCTGTACCAGGAAACACAGCATTTTGAGAAAACAGCATTTATATTGCTAGGGACACTTGTTATCAAGATCTTCCTTTTTGTAACGTTGTGTCCGCCATTTTCTTTCCCACAGAACAAAAAGGGGGATCTCAATAACAGGCATGTGAAGCAATATAAAAGCTATTTCATTAAGGTGACCAGATGGTCACCTTTCCATCCCGGGATGGGGAAGTGAAACAATGTGTGCACGCAGCACACAGCATTAAATAAGCGGAAGCAAACGAAGCTTCTCGCGACTTACGCTTGCCGCCTCTGTCACAGGTGACTGCAAACGGCAAGCAAGCCTCAGAAGTTCGCGTAGCGCGCCGCCAGAAGCGCACGATGGCTAGGTTGCAGCTTTTGCCGCTCTGTCAGCCCTGTCACAGGGTGGCAAACGGCAAGCCGCAGAAGCCCGCACGCACGACCACAGGAGCAAAAGGCAGCCTTTTGCACGGCGCTCCCCGGTCAGAAACAGGGAAGCGCCCCAGAAGACACTGCGGCTGCTGCAGTGCCTTCTGGGGCGCTTCCCTGTTTCCTGACTGGGGAGCACCGCCGCAAAAGGCAGTGTGCTGCTGGGGCCATTGTCCATAATCGGGACAATGGCATAAGCCCAGCGGGATGCGGGACACTCTACGCAAAAGCGTGAGTGTCCCGTGAAAATAGGGACGGATGGTCACCCTATATTTCATCAAAGTGCTCTGTTTCCCTGCACAGATAGTAATAGTTTCTACAAAAGCAGCACTTCGATAAGGTTTTTAAAAGCTCCCAGAGAACCAGGCTACTTAAAAATGCGGGCTCATGCTGCTCCGATTTCTGCTGGAGCACGCATGATTGCATTTAGTTCTTTTTGTTGAACAGAGTATAGAAATGCCATAGAATCCCAGAGTTGGAAAGGGCATGCAGGCCGACCCACTGCTCAATGCAAGATCAGCCTAAAGAATCCATGACAAATGTTCGTTTTGCCGCTGCTTGAAAACTGCTAGTGAAGGAGGTCTCGCCACCTTGATAGTTCCACTGCTAAACAACTCTCACCATAATTCCGCCCCCCTAATATCCAGCTGGTACCTTTCCACACATAATTTACACTCATCATTGCAAGTCCTGACCTCTGCTGCCAATTGGAACAGCTCCCTGTCACATATCTACAAAACGATGCCATGTTTAAATGCCAGAGCCACTCCTTTTCCAGCCTGGAAAAGCAAAACCAGACCTAATATCCCTCTTTGTTTGACTTGTAAACACAGGAATGGCAGGGCAGGGTGTCAAAGTCTACTGCTGTTGCCCTACAAGGCTAGATGGTTTCAGGCAGAGCCACTGAGCTTCCGGACCCCACCTTCCATTCAAATTCTGCACCAAGTAAACAAAAGGTTACATGTGTAATAACTCTGCTAGGCTCCCAGCTAACAGATATGGAAATGCGCTTGCTTTACATAAAAAGCGGCTCAACTTGAACAGTTGATTTTGAATGTACCATTATTCATAGGACATTGGGGGGGGGGGTACAAATTCCACGTAACTGGATCCCACAGCATGCCAGGGATGCTTGTAGGGCAGTGATGGCGAACCTTTTTAAGACCGAGTGCCCAAATTGCGATCCAAACCCCACTTATTTATCGCAAAGTGCCAACCCAGCAATTTAACCTGAATGCTGAGGTTTTAGTTTAGGAAAAAACGGTTGGCTCCCTCTTCTTCTGCTTCACCGGCTTGAGCAGGGGCTAGCCTCCAGCAAGTCCTGCGCACACCACTCTGTGCCTCTCTAGCATCTCTGCCTCCTCTGTGCCCCCGCCCCCAGGCAGCAGCCACCTGGAGCACAGACACCAGGCCCACCAGCCAAGTCCTCCCTGCTCACTGCGGTGTGCGCACGTCATGCTCAGTGACCTAGGCCAGCCTAGATGTGTGTGTGGGGGGAGTGATTTTTCTGCCCCCCACATGACAAACTCTGTGGGCCCTTCCGCACATGCAAAATAATGCGTTTTCAAACCACTTTCACAACTGTTTGCAAGTGGATTTTGCTATTCTGCACAGCTTCAAAGAGCACTGAAAACAGTTTGAAAGTGTGTTATTCTGCATGTGCGGAATGAGCCTGGGTGTGTGTGCCCACAGAGAGGGCTCTGAGTGCCACCTCTGGCACCCATGCCATAGGCTCACCATCACTGTTGTAGGGTATCTTGGAATATTCAGGAAGAGCCTGGGATCTCCTAGATGCATGACCCCGCTCAAGATGTCTGCAAAACAGATAGCTACGTAAGTAAACCAAGCCACAAACTCCAAAAGAAGGCACCCCATCTAACTATTTCTGTTGGGCTTTTCATGTACAAAGGAACCCAAAGTTAAAGACAATCTGCAGAACTCAACACAACTCATCAGAAAAACGATGAGGCATTCAAGTAAATTGGTAATGGAAAGTGCTGCCAATTCATAACTGACTTATGGGATTCCCATAAGGTGTTCATGG
This sequence comes from Sphaerodactylus townsendi, assembly GCF_021028975.2. NCBI lineage: Eukaryota > Metazoa > Chordata > Lepidosauria > Squamata > Sphaerodactylidae > Sphaerodactylus > Sphaerodactylus townsendi. The sequence goes on from NC_059431.1 coordinate 15,909,044, forward strand.
GAAAAGATCAGCAGGGGTGATTTGCCATTGCTTGACTCTGCATAACAACCTTGGTTTCCCCGGTGATCCACATACCAACCATCCAAGTGCTAGCCAGGGCTAACCCTGCTTCGTTTACAAGATTGGACTACTCTGGGTCATCCGTGACCAGGCTCAAATAAATTAATAGAACAAAATGTGGGGTTTTTTTTTGGGGGGGGGGGTGCCCAACATTTTCTATTGTGTGAAACCAGTCCCATCATGTGCCACTGACAACGTTTATCAGCCTGTATCTGAATGTACAGACATCTGACATAGTTGTTGACTGAGATATCACGGCTTGACATCACGCACTAAGATCTCTATTAAGGCTGTAATTTCCTGCGTAGGAAGACTTCTTGTAAATAGACAAGATTCATTCTGGAATTTCAGGTTTGGCTGACTCATGTTTCTCCCTGTCCTAATAATACATCCCTTGGGATGTGGAATGGTATACTATAGCACGATCTCATTGGATCTCAGAAAATGTTGGGTTGGGACTTGGAAGGGAGACCTCCAAAGAAGACTCTGAAGAGGACGGCAAAGGCAAACCACCTTTGCGTAATCACTTGTCTTGAAAATCCCACCACTATAAATCAGCTGCAACTTTACAACCTTATATGCACACCCATGACATCCTTTGCTACCTGCATTGGGACACTGGATTGAAGAGTTTGTTTTGGATGTTCAGTGGTCAGATATTTGGGGGGCAGTTTCCAGCTTTCATCCACTTGGTCCACGATCCCCTTCCAGTCGGAACGTCTTCAAGATACCTTCAAGTCATCTCAACAGGGGAAAATATATCCTTGCCCTGCCAAATTGAGTGTCTCGTGGTTGGAATGAACGAGTTAATGAATTGACTAAAAAAATCCCTCCTCTGTTCATTAAAAAAAATACTAGAAATATTCACTGTGCTGCTATCATCATGCCAGAGGCATTTGTTTTTTAAAAAATTTTTTTAATAAATGTTTATTTAACTTAACAACATTACAGAAAAGACATACATTGTCTCACAATTAAAACTTTACATGAAATTTGCTTTAAAAAGGGTAAGATGAACTCCCTTCCCAATACATAAACCCCTATTGGGGATTGTCATATCCATAATGTTCAACTTATTCAACTAAACTTGGGTTTGACTTCACCAATCGTAATAACATTCTTTGAGAAATTATTAATTAATTATTACTAGCCTTCTATCTTATACAACATAACATCTTCCTGTCCTTTACACCAAAAAAAACCTAAGATTAACAGATACAACTTTCGTATATACTTTAGTTCAAATAGTTTCAAATCTATTTGCGAAGAATTCTTTCAACGGAGACCAGCTGTCTTCTTTATTTTCCTGAATATCGTTATTCTGCAGTGTAATTGTCAATAAATCAAGGTCCATGTAATTCCATGATTTAACATACCAATCGTTTAAAGAGGGGAGTTGCGGTGATTTCCAGTACTTCGCTATTTCGATACGAGCTGCTGCTACTAAGTAAGTCAATAGTTTGGAAAAACAAGTAAGTTTTTTATCTTTATATAGCCCCAACAAGAGGCATTTGTGAGTGACCAGGGTGGGATACTGGTAGCTACTTTCATGGGGAAAATAGAACTCCTGGGAACCTGGGCAAAATCCTATATTCATGAAACAGCATATATGTGCACAATCCAATGTGGCAGCCCAATTTGCTCCATTGTGGGGTTCCAGTGTGTGGCTTCCCACAGCAGGGCAACCAGTCCCCTCCCCCAACAGCTGTTTCAGCTTGGGAAAACAGACTGGAAGGAAAGTTTCAGTGGCTTTTGTCCTAACACCATTCCACGAAGCCAAGTAAGGCCCCAGGGCACTTGGGAACTTTAGTTCCCTGATGTGGTGCCAAATTAGGTTGGGGGCAACAGTTCCTCTCACCATCTTATGGAATTGCGTGGAAGTGCCCTTCCTCTGTGCAGAAGTGAGCTGACTGCCAGAGCTCCCCCTGCTGGTGGCCACCCAATCTGCAAGGCACCAATATGGTGTCTGGGTGGTTGTGTGGTTTCTGTGCAGTATGGCCATGTTCTAGTAGCATTTTCTCGTGATGTTTCACCTGCATCTGTAGCTGGCATCTTCAGAGGAACACAGCCACACAGCCTGGAAACCACACAACGCCCCAGTGATTCCGGCCGTGAAAGCCTTCGACAATATGGTGACTGCGTGGTCGTGCGGCTTACAGGGATCGCTGGTTGGGCAATCTCTGATCCACCTTGCGTCTAGCATTGCTGACCTTCAGGAGGGGCCTGAAGATGTCTCAACATTCCAACTGATCTCCTGAGATCATTTCCCCTGGAGAAAAAGCCTGCTTTGAAGGGTGGATGATATGGCAGTATACCTCCCCGAAGACCCTCCCCTCCCCAAATACTGCCCTCTCCAGGCCCAAAACCTCCAGGAATTTCCCATCTTGGAGTGGGCAACCCTACTTGTGTCCCATGCACCATCTTGTTGAAACCTTGCAAAGAATTAAGTGGGGGCAAGGACAATGCGAAACCAGCAAGTTCTTCATGTGGGTAGAAGGAATTAATTTGCTAAATGAAAAGATGTGAAAGTTCTCTGTTGTGCCTGATGGAGGCACAGCAGGAACCAGAAAAGCCAGTGCTAACCATCAAAACAAAGTTGTTCACCTGTCCTGCCAGCCCTTTGTGCCGTGTTGTATGGCATTGGAATGTGGATCGCTTCTGGTTGCCAAGAGAAGAAACTCAACGGCTGTGCTGCTGTTTGTGTGGCATCCTTGGCATTTCCTGGAGAGATAGGATCACCTGTGTGGATGCTCTCATCACAACCAATCTGCCAAGCAGCCTGGCTCTTCACTGAGACTGGCTAGGGAGTATCCAAGATGGTTGCATACCAAAGCTCATGTAGGGTGATGAGATAGCCAGCGAAGGCAGAGACCCCCTCAAAATTCTGATATAAGGATGTTTGCAAGTCTTTGACATGACATCAAAGAGTGGGAAGTTCTTAAAAGTAGAAAGGATCACAGGTGCTGATCTAGCGTGCACCACTATGACTCATCCAACTTCAGAAACATTATGAGCTTTAGATGAAATCCTGATCTAATTAGTGGGAATGTGACTCTGCACATTAATCAGAGGTGGGATCCAGCAGGTTCTCACAGGTTCCCGAGAGTAGGTTACTCATTATTTGTGTGTGCCGAGAGGGGGTTACTAATTGGTGATTTTGCCACGTGATTTTTGCCTTAGTTAACACCCCCCTCCTCTCAGCAGTAGTGCGCAGAACTTGAAGCAGTCTAGCAGGAGGTGCACCGGCGTGTGTGGCAGCCTGCGCCTGCATGCATGCATTTGTTTCCCACCCAAGGACTGGCTGCGTCCTTGCCACAGCCCTGCCCAGGAATGCTCTGCCCCCAGAATGCCCGGCCATGCCCCCGTCGTGCCCCGCCCAGCCCCATTGGTGCTACGCCACAGTTTGAATCTCACCATGGGAACCTGTTACCAAAATTTTTGGATCCCACCACAGACATTAATGTGCTAGATGTAAACTAGTTCACTAGTCCCTGTTCCTTAATAATTCTTTGAGGAAAAGGAGTAGATATTCTTGGAGAATTCTCAGCACCTCAACATCCCCAAGATTCTATAAAACGGATCTATGTTTGTAAGCAGGATCTTGTAACAAGATGGGCCAGTGTCAAAGGAATTTCTTCAGCCTTTGGTGGAGGGGAAGTAGTCAGATTAAGCAATCTCAAGCAGAAAACACTGCAAATTGAATGTTTTGCACAGGGTCTTTTCCAACATGTCTGTACATCCCTTGCATACTCAACACTTCAAGATGTACATGAATTGTTGACTGAAAAGTGTTCTATATCAGTGTTCATACTTTCATAAAGTAGCAGTATAAGCAAGAATTCACTTCATTCTTGCTTACTTCATCATCATCATCATCATTAAATTTTGTTTAATGTTACAACTACCAGTTCTTTAGCTGGTTGTTGGCCTTTCATTACAGTTCGAGCCTCACCCAGAGGCCTAGGGTGTTGTAATGTATCGGCGTAGTATTTGTGCGGATCCCAGCAGGGCTGCCTTCTGAATCTGACAGATGTTAATTTTGTCAATTCGAAGATATTTCCAGTGCTGCCCTAGTGTTTTCGGAATGGCACCCAGGATGCAGATTACCACTGGGACGACCTCAGTTGGTTTGTGCCATAGACGCTGAAGCTCAATTTTCAAATCGTGGTATTTAGTTACCTTCTCGTGTTCTTTTTCAATGACTCTGCTGTCACTGGGTAGTGCTATGTCGATGATGGTCACTTTCTTGTCCTTGATCACTGTGATGTCCAGGGTATTATGTGCCAATGCATTGTCTGTTTGGATTCAAAAGTCCCACAGGATCTTGACCTTCTCATTTTCTGTGACTTTCTCTGGACAATGTTCCCACCAGTTTTTAGCTGTCCTTATGTTGCAATTCTTGCATACATTCCAGTGGATCATCTTGGACACTGAGTTGTGCTTCAGTTTGTGCTCTCATTCTGAGCGATCTTTTTGCAGCAGCTGAGGACATGATCTACAGCTTCGTCAGCTTCTTTGCACAATCTTCACTTTGCATCATCCAAGGATTTTTCAATTCTGGCCTTGACCTAATTTGTTCTAATGGCCTGCTCTTGAGTGGCTAAAATCAGGGATTCAGTTTCCTTTTCCGAAGTTCCAGTTGTTAACCACAGTCAGGTTTTTTTACTGTCCACCTTGTCCTTGATCCAAGGACATAGGTAAGGGGGGGGGTTTCCCCAGGTTTAACCCCCCATTACATGTCCAAAGCTGAGCCCACCGTTTGCAGTTTTTTTGTATTTTTTCATTTTTTTCCCAGTTTTTGGCCTGCAGGGGATGTAGTTTTTAGGCTAGCAGCACCAAAAGTTAAGGGATTTTCAGGAGACTCTTCTGCTGATACCACCTAGGTTTGGTGAGATTTGGTTCAGAGGGTCCAAAGTTATAGACTCCCAAAGGGGGTGTCCCATCCCCCATTGTTTCCAATGGGAGCTAATAGGAGATGGGAGCTACATATTTGAGGTCCATAACTTTGAACCTCCTGAACCAAACGCCACCAAACCTGGGTGATATCATTAGAAGAGTCTCCTAAAGTTACCCTGAAAGTTTGGTGCTGCTAGCTTAACAATTGCACCCCTGACAGCAGGCACCCCTGATTGCACTTGATGCTTTGGCCATCAGGCATTTCTATGCCATCAGTCTCGGTGATTTTGCCCCTTTTCATTGCCACAGTGGCACACTTTTCCAGGCCAAACTCCATTGAAATGTCTGTGCTGAATATTCGGACTGTGTTCGCTAGTGACTGGATTTCTGTGTCCGATTTCCCGTACAGCTTCACATCATCCATGTACAGCAAATGTGAGATTTTTTCCGAGTCTCTGGTCATTTGACATCCCAACTTTGTTTTCTTTAAAATTACTGTTAGTGGGATCATGGCAATGATAAACAGTTAGGGCGATAGTGAATCACCTTGGAAAATTCCTTGCTTAATGTTGACTGTTCCATAATTTTCATTTCCGACTGTCAGTTCAGTTTTCCACTGTCTCATCGCTTTTTCAGTGAATACTCGAATGTTTTAGCTGATGCCAACGGTTTCCAAGGATTTCATGATCCAACTACGGGGCAGTGAGTCTTGTAATTGATCCTTCTTGTAATCGATCCAGACCATATGCAAATTAATTCTTGCAGTTCTCCTTTATCATTTTGTCTGTCAGGAGTTGATCTTTTGTACCCCTGCTCCTTCTTTTGTTCCCTTTTTGCTCCACCAGCAGGATGATTGTCATTCATTCATTCATTCATTCATTCATTCATTCATTCATTCATTCATTCATTCATTCATTCATTCATTCATTCATTCATTCATTCATTCATTCATTCATTCATTCATTCATTCATTCATTCATTCATTCATTCATTCATTCATTCATTCATTCATTCATTCCAAGTAGTCCCTGTCTTTCTGTCTTAATTTTCTCCCTCTGCTCATTTCTAGGGCACCTTCTTCTTCCACACATTGCCGATTTTCCTTTCATCTAACTCATCCTTTGTGATGAGCGGCTTCAGGGCATTCCAGGAAAATCTGCAATCGGAAGGTAGGTGGCAGGATTTTAAGCTGGCTGTAATAAGACTTGGTGTAAACACACTCTTTTGTACTGCTGTGTAAGGCGTGACTTCCACCTGTCGGCTGCTTGTTAAAACTCCAGGAATGTCCTTTGATCAGTGTCATTCCACCATAACTCCTTTATAAATAACTTACCACTTGTGGTTACTGCTGAAAGCCCTGCCTTTTACTAGAGATCCGCATGATGAAGAGTGATATTTAAATACTTTGACACTTGTGGCGTTGGCGTGACAGTGCTGCCGTGCCATGTTCCCAAAGGTACATGGTGTTTGTACACAAATGCTTGTACATGTATACTAACTGGCAGTGGTGGGATCCAAAAATTTTAATAACAGGTTCCAATGGTGGTGGGATTCAAACAGTGGCGCCACCGCACACACACACACCTCCAGTCCCTGTTGGGCAGGGAGGTTGCTTTAGTAATCCCTTCTCAGCACTCAGAAAAAATTAGTAACCACTTCTACAGAAGTGGTGAGAACTGGTTGGATCCCACCTCTGCTAACTGGCCAATCCAGCTTGGGCGGGGGGAGGTGGCATGGGCCCACACTGGTGGGTTTGACCTTCCTGAAAGACTTATCTCAGCGGAGGGACAAACATACTGGTGGGCGGCTGCTCCGGCCCTCCCAGAGAACCGCTCCAGTGCAGCAGGGCCAGAGGTGTTCCCAGAAGTAGCACCAATGTTAGTCAGTTTCCACCCCAGGTCTGTGGGCAGGCATATACCACCCTTTCGGGTGGAAGGCTTTCCAGCAGTGAGGAGGTTATTCTGTATTTTCTGCAAACCCCCACCACCGGAAAGCCCTTCAGCGGCATGGGAGCCGCACTGTCCCCAACTGCTTCAGGCTATAGATTGCATGCCCAACACAAGGGGGAAAGGACAGAAGGGTTATTCCATCATTTGAACTGTATTTATTTATACCTCACTTTTTCCTTCATGGGGACATGAAGTGACTTAGAAAATAATTCTCCTCTTGGTGCTTCATCCTCATCACGACATCCCTGCAAAATAGGTTAGACTGAGAGAGAATAACTGGCCCAAGGTCACTTAAACAGCCTTCATGACATTGGCTGGGGGGGGGGGGGTTCTCAAACCTGGGGTCTTCCAGATTCTAGAACAACCTCTACCCCATACTGGCTAGACTTTTGTCTCAAGGAAAAATGTTTTTACCACAACTCTGTTGGCTGTCCTCATTCAAGCAAGCGGATTTTTAATCATGCTGTAGCAGCAACCACCAATGGAGGATCAGAAGGTCTGCTTGTTAAAACATGCAGGTTTGTAGTTTCATTCCCTCTTCTCTTCTTCTGTATTATATTGTATTGTCTTCCTTCTTTCCTTTCCCTGGGTTTCCTTTCATTCCTTTTCATTCCCTTTCTCTGATTGTTTTGCAAAGTGAGGAGAGAGATACTGTGTTTTGTTCTGCCTCCTATGGCAGCCATTTTGGGTATGTCTCTGCCTCCTTTGGCAGCCATTTTGGAGCAACAGTCATCATTCCATCACAAAATGCCCACAGTCTCAAATAAGTTAGGAACCCTGGCCTAAGGTAACAAATGTGAGTACAATTTATTCCTTATATGAAATAATTCAATCTAACAGCAAAGATTCTTAATAAAACAAAACAATGCAGCGGTGTTGGGATTGAGGTATTGTTGGTCCAGGTTTGTTTCCCTACTCCTCCACATGAAGCCTGCTGGGTAACCTTGGATTTATTTACAGAAGGGAAAAAAACCTGTCTTGCTCTAGTGAAAACTTTAAAACTCTATTTTTTAATGAAAATAATTAAAACATTTATATAACAGAACCACAACTCTTAATCGACAAACTGAAGTATACATATTATAAATAACAACAATAAAACAACGAATAATACACACACAGGGGATCCCAAATACAATGATATCAAGTCTCTGTAATAAAGTTATCACTTTGAAAGAGATCCACTAACGGTGTAGAAGTGAAGGATACCAATGTCTGATGCCTTTAAATGCTCAACTTCCGTAGATGAGTCTCGTGTATTCATAGCCTTTGGTGAGGCTGGCCGCTGAGTCCGCCCTTCTTTGTTGCTCCTTACAGCTTTGTCATCTGCTGACTGAATATTGGCCAGTCCCCTCCCGGGGGGTTAATGCTGGACATCATCTACCTATTTTAATTGTGGAAGATCACTGCTGCTAGTGTTTTAATGTTTAATTTATTTATTGTTATCACCTCAGGGCCAATTTCAAGCAACCAGAGCAGAGATACTTGTCCTTGGCAATTGTTCCTCTGTTCTGGAATGTATTGCCTCTGATCATTTTGTTCTTCCAGACATCATGTAAGGTTTTGTTTCCATCATTGTAATCCTTTTGTAAACATGCATAACTAGGATTTAGGGTTGCAGTTATGAACTATGCAAACATGTTATCTTTTAAATACATGTAGTCAGTATTAGGGGACATTCAGAAAGCTTATACCTCTGCAGATAGTTTCAAACGGTAGCTATGTTAGTTTGCAGTAGAATAGCTAGATTCAAGTCCAGTAGCACCTTAGACAACAACAAAATTTTGAGGGTATAAGCTCTCAAAGGTCAAAACTCCTTCATCAGATATCTATGCTGATCTCTTGAGAACAGCTCAATAAAACAATAAAAGCAAGATAGTAAATATAAAGTCTGTGGGCTAGGATTCTTTCATTCTTACCAAACATACTACCAAATAATGATTACACTATGGGGAAAAGTGATCTGTTGTTCTTGGATTCAATTTTCCTCTGGATGTTTGAAGAGGTATTGGGTGATATAATTTCTTTATGATTTCTTAATTCTCAAAAAATGTTCACATTCTACATTTTGGCCAATTCAGTCCAAAACAATTAATATGCAGGCATACAAAAATGCTGAAGTGAAATCAAACAGTGGCAACTGAAAATGCTAAACTAAAGAGCTTGAGGGGAAGAAAAAACATCTAGCAGGGAAAACAAATCAATACTAACATCAAAGGAGTTGTCGAAAGCAATTTCAACCTCCCCACCGCTGCTGCCGCCGCCGCCGCCGCCGCCGCCGCCGCCGCCGCCGCCACCACCACCACCACCAGAACACATTTGCTTTGATCAGGCTCCAAAAAACCATCAATGGTCTTTCAATGTTATTCTAAGACACTGGATATAATTCAAGATGGCATGTGTTCTAAACTGGAATACCAGGACATGAAAGACCCATACTCAAAATGTGATAAGGTGCATGACCATTATGACAGGCTCAAATGGGCATCTCTGATGCTTTCCTTGATCAAGTTATAGGAACAGTAAGACAAGTTAGCTTGTAGGCCAAAGATCTCGGCCATGGCAACCTCAAGAATCCGAAGGGCATATTCTGGAGCCTTGGACAATGACCGAAATGTCTGGTAATGTCTTTTAGGAATCCAGCCCTAGGATGGTTCTGGTGGGTTTTCCGGGCTGTGTGGCCGTGGTCTGGTGGATTTTGTTCCTAATGTTTCGCCTGCACCTGTGGCTGGCATCTTCAGCAGCAGCAGCAGCAGAAGGCCCTTCCTTTCACATCCTGCATGTGAGCTCCCAAAGGCACCTGGTGGGCCACTGCCAGTAGCAGAGAGCTGGACTAGATGGACTCTGGTCTGATCCAGCTGGCTTGTTCTTATGTTCTTATGTTCTTCTTATGTTCTTAACATTTACAGCAATTACCGAACATGAACACGGAAACTCATGAAGCTGCCGTAGATCCATCAAAGTCAGTTTGTCTATTCAGACTGCTGGTGCTCTCCAGTGCTCTCCAAGATAAAGATATTTCACATGATCTACTTTACCTGGAAATGCTAGAGATTGAACCTGAGGTCTTCTACATTCCAAGAAGATGATTTTCCCCTGAGCCACAGTCCCTCCCCAAGGAACATACCATGAATGCAATGTCAACCATGTGCCACAACTGATTTTTTGGGGTTCAAGAGTACTCATTTTCACTGCATTGTCCTTGCTCATTCTAAGAAACACAATCAGATGTGTTAAGGAATTTAAAGTAAACATAACAGTGTGGTCAACTCATGTGATAATGATCTAGCAATGGAGTTTGATTGGGTGGCATTGCATTCATGTGATAAGAAGGTTCCGTTTATAATAGTAGTTTGGTCTGCCTGAGTTGTCATATGGAAATTAAGATAATTAATCAGCCTTAAATTTTGTTCTCCAGGGAAGAAAGTAGTGAATCCTAGAAAGGCCCTGTTGAGTAGGTATTCAGATATATATCCACAGTCAGTGGTGGGATCCAAAAATTTTAGTAACAGGTTCCCATGGTGGTGGGATTCAAACTGTATGTGTAAGCCAATTGGGCTGGGCGAGGCATGACGGGGGCGTGGCCGGGCATTCCGGGGGCGGAGCATTCCTAGGCGGGGCTGTGGCAAGGACGCAGCCGCTACGCCAGTCCTTGGGCGGGAAACGAATGCACACAGGTGTAGGCTGCCACACACACCGGTGCACCTCCTGCTAGACTGCTTCAAGTTCTGCGCGCTACTGCTGAGAGGAGGGGCGTAACTAAGGCAAAAATCACGTGGCAAAATCACCAATTAGCAACCCCCTCTCGGCACACACAAATAATTAGTAACCTACTCTCGGGAACCTGTGAGAACCTGCTGGATCCCACCTCTGTCCACAGTCCATATGGAACATGTAAGAACTTCTAAAGCTCTGAGTCATCTCATCTGGAAAAAGGTCTCAAGCTGTATTAACAGTTATGTCCCACAGAGCTATCCTCAGAATACTTTCCTGGGAATGAGCCATCTTGAATAGACTTGAGTAGGAGTCTGAGTAGAACTGTTTCTTGGTGTCCATGGAGAAGTTCATGTTTTTTGACCACAATGGGATTGCTGCTGGAGATATGATGCTTTAGGTTATAACATACCTATGTTTGTCTATTATCCTGCCTGTCTCTCAGGACAGCAAACATCAGAGATCAGCACATGTGGAGAAAATGGCAGCTTTGGAAAATGGACTCTATAGCATTGTACCCCATTGAAGACCCTCCCCTCCACAAACCCCATCCTTCACAGGCTCCACCCTTGAAATCTCCAGATATTTCCCAACCCATTGTGATATAGGATAGGTGGAAAGTATATGGCCGGCCCAGAGTCATCTGGTGAACTTCATGGCAAAGTGGGGATTTGAACCTGCATCTCCCAGACCCTAGTCCAAATATATTATGCTTGTGTCCACCTTGTAGCTAATTCATAAGAATATAAGAACATAAGAACAAGCCAGCTGGATCAGACCAGAGTCCATCTAGTCCAGCTCTCTGCTACTCGCAGTGGCTCACCAGGTGCCTTTGGGAGCTCACATGCAGGATGTGAAAGGAAGGGCCTTCTGCTGCTGCTGCTGCTGCTCCCGAGTGAGAGGAACTGTTGCCCCCAACCTAATTTGGCATCACATCAAAGAACTAAAGTTCCCAAGTTCCCCTTGGGCCTTACTTGGCTTCGTAGAATGGTGTTAGGACAAAAGCCACTGAAACTTTCCTTCCAGTCTGTTTTCCCAAGCTGAAACAGCTGTTGGGGGAGGGGACTGGTTGCCCTGCTGTGGGAAGCCACACACTGAAACCCCACAATGGAGCAAATTGGGCTGCCACATTGGATTGTGCACATATATGCTGTTTCATGCATATAGGATTTTGCCCAGGTTCACAGAAGTTATATTATCCCCATGAAAGTAGCTACCAGTATCCCACCCTGGTCACTCATAAGAACATAAGAACATAAGAACTAGCCTGCTGGATCAGACCAGAGTCCATCTAGTCCAGCATTCTGCTACTCGCAGTGGCCCACCAGGTGCCTTTGGGAGCTCACATGCAGGATGTGAAAGCAATGGCCTTGTGCTGCTACTGCTCCTGAGCACCTGGTCTGCTAAGGCATTTGCAATCTGAGATCAAGGAGGATCAAGATTGGTAGCCATAGATCGACTTCTCCTCCATAAATCTGTCCAAGCCCCTTTTAAAGCTATCCAGGTTAGTGGCCATCACCACCTCCTGTGGCAGCATATTCCAAACACCAATCAGACGTTGTGTGAAGAAGTGTTTCCTTTTATTTTATTCAAGCTATTGTTTAGCAAACAGCTTCAGTTCAGGCACTAATAAAGGATTTGGCCAAGATGAAAACCAGTACCTCGTGTTTCATTTTAATTAACTGTTGGGAAAGTCAAAGATGTTTGTTGGTTGACCAGAGGAACCACACTGTGGGTGGCGTGGTTTTAGGATCCCTGTTCCCAAAGTGTCAATCCAGCATGTTTTCACAAACTAACTCAGCTACTTCACCCTTTGAACTGTCATATGGAAGAGGGTGAGTCTTAGACAGGGCATGCAAGTGGATAATGAAAGCATGCAGAAGATATTGAATGAATGAACACATGCAGAAGATGATGGTCCTCCCCGAACAGCACAAAATAAAATGTTTCGCAGATGTTTTAAAAAGAACTATTTTGGCTTTCCTTGTGTGCATAGTGCGGACAAAAAAAAGAGTTGCCAGGGAAACCAGTCCTCCCCCCACCCCCAAGTTGGTTCCCAATTGTGCCCTGCCATTTTCTTCTTCTTGTGATTCTCCCTCAGAAGTAGTAACAATCGTTTTGCGTTGGTGCTTCTGGGCTGGCTGCTGGAGTAAATTGTGCATACATTTGCCCCTTGTGCCAGTGAAGTGGGCACCCACGCCGGTGCAAGGGCATGTCAGCATCAGAGGGGGATTTCCCTTCCCCTTGGATTGGGCTTCCTGAGTTGCTAGTCTGTTATATATTTCAGTATACGTATATTTTTAATCAGTAGGTTACTAAGACTTTTTCCTCATGGAATCAGAGGAGGTATTTATACTACAAATGTAAAGTGGATGTATACTATTTCTGTCACTGTGGTTTCCTTGAAATTATTCTTTGGAATTGTAACTTGGTGACATAAGAGAACGCAACATGGTATACCTGTCAGGATATTGAAAATTGCAAGGTGGTCATATGCTGGTCTAGAATGACTGGAATGTAACAGTCAGCAGAATTGTAACAGCTCCGGAGCCTCTGTCTGGGTCTGCAGTGATTGGTAATGTGTAGTCAGTGTGAATTGTAAAGGTCGGAGCCTCTCTGTCTGGGTCTGCAGTGATTGGCATGTAACAGTCAGCAGAAGTGAAAAGGTCACAGGCCAGGATGATTAGATCATCTAGCTAATGGGATTCGGTTGGACAAAACCGTATAAGAAGACTGCATACCCAATTCAGTACCTCTCCCAACCTTCAGGTCTGGCCTGATTATTGTCAGAGTAGAGAGTGGATAGTTATTGTTATTTTTGTTCCTTTGAGAAACAAGAGATAAAGTATTCCTGTTGGAACTAAATCTACCGTCTGGATAAGGTTCTTTTTCTATAACTGCGTGCCAGTTACCTCCTGTTCTAGTATAAGGGTGAGTTGGCACCTAGTCCTTCCGGGCTGTGCACTAGCCAACAATTTGCTATGGGCCCAGTATCCCAACCACTGAAGCTAGAGAGTGTCGGTGTGACACGATGACATCTACCATGTGCAGTTTGTCTTTGAACGGCTGACCGCAGGGAACTACTCAGCATGGAGTGTGAAATGCAGAGCTTTCATAATGCGAAGATTTATGGGCTGTAGTCGGTGACCCCAATCAACCCAGCACAGCAGCAGAGCAGAGGGCAGCAGATGCCAGAGCCAGGCGTCCATAATGTTGGCTGTGGAAAACCCCAGCTCATTCATTCACGGGCTGCTGAGAAGGTTTGACCGCTGGAAGGTGTTGAAGGACCTGTACCAGACGCGCAGACTGCTGGTTCCAAGGTAATCTTGACCCGACGCTTATACAATTTGAAGTTGAAAGGAGGGTGAAAATGTGGCTAACCATAACCAACAGCCAAGGCATAATCATTCGTCGAGCTGGACGACAGCGGCATGACTTTCGCTGAACAGCATAGGGCCCATATTGTACTATCTCCCTGGGGATGACAGTTACCAATTTTTTGCCTATAGTATGCAGAGCATAAAGGAAGATGATTTGGACTCTAGGACTATGTGGACTGTATCGGCTTTGGAGCTCCAGGAACAAAGAGAGTTTTGCCTGAAGCCACAGAAAGCCAGAGAGAAGCCCGCTGTTTCCAGAGGCAAAAGTGGTGTCCCAGCTTTCCCTGAACTGTCCAAGGTCAGCATGTAGTTCGCATTGTTTCATAGGTTTACCAATCATCTCTCCGAGAATGCCCACAGAAGGGGAGAAGAAGGCCAGCTAAAGGACAAATCGAAGAGGGAAAGAAGGGAGCACTACTTGGACGGCATTGTTGAGAACCGATGTCCAGAGAAAGTCTCCAATCCCATCTGGCTCTTGGACTTGCCTGCTCAGAGCATGTCAGAAATGCTCATCACCCATTGGACTGGAGAGTCCAAGGCAAGTGTGAAGCATGTCATTACCGGCTGGATCACCAGCTGCTGTTACGCTTCTGCAAGGAACTGGGCTCTACATACCATGCCTAGGTAAAAAAGTTGCAAAATGTGTTGTGTGTTCCTGGACTGGATTTTTGCTTGTTGAGCGTCCCCAAGTTTAGCTGAACAAGTGCACAAAACTATATTTGATAGGACAGGGTTGCGGCCAGTATGGCAGAATGACATAGAGGTGCAAAAGGGTACACCCATGCATAAAATGTATGACTGATAAAGGCAAAATGAAATGTAATGAATGTTTCCGTCTAGCTTAATAAAGCCTATGCATGATGATTGTGTGCACTATCTTCACAGAGTCCTTAGGATGCAAGTTTTGCCACCATCAAGCAGTTACAGCGGTATGATTTGAGTGTAAAGTCTTGCAAAGCATTCCTAGACTGTTCAGTCTGTAGTGGGTTAAGGTGAAATCCTATCCAATCCCCAAAAGATTAAGGAGACAAATGGAAAGACCCATTTGAACTAGTCCATGCAGACTTAGCTGGTCCCTTTCCAATCAAGCCGTATAAGTGCACTCCATATATATTTCTTACGGATTGATGATTATAGCAGATATTCCTTACCGGGTTTGCTGTTGAAATCTTAAGGATGAAGCCTTTACAAGGTTTTAAGGAATGGGTCTCACTGATTGAACGGAGGTTCCCCACAAGGTGGTTTGCCTGCAATCTGACAGAGGCGGTGAGTTCATAGAACAAATTCCCAAACATGGCTAATACAGAAAGGTATTAGCCACAGGAGAACAACCGCTCAGCCCGGCTGAAATGGCGTATTGAGAGGAGACTAGGTATCTTTCAAACAATGCGACGTATGATAAATGATGCCAAGGTTCCACCCATTTCTGAGAGGTTGTTCAGCTGCCACACATGTAATAAACAGGTTGTGGAGTTCAAGTATCAATGAAACACTACTCTTTTCAGAATGTTTTGGCAAAATCTCCGTTCAATCTTTGTGAATATTTGGAGTTTTGTTAACGCCTCATTCCCAGACAGCAAACGGAAAAAGGACAAAAGAAATGGCAGAGACTGGCGCTTTGTGATGGCGCGCAGAATACCAAAGGCTATAGGATTTTCATTGGCCATGGAAAAATTGCTATCTCAATGAAAGTGCAAATCCCTTTGAAACATACAGGTTGGGAACATGTGCATCAAAATTCTGAAGTGTTCTTACCACCAGTAAGCCATGACACAGTGGCACCTAGTGACAGTAATATCAACCCCCCACTCCTGTTCAAGGTCACACATCTGTTCGAAAGCCCTTTAAGCAACAACAACAGAACAGCGATAGTGATCAGGAAGGAAGCCAGGAGAGGAGGGGCTGGAGCAAACTGGAGAAATAGCTATTCAATGCAGGATCAGAAAGAGCAAATAAAGGCATGTCTACCAAAAAAAGGTTTATGGTACAAGAAGTGAGAGTGTGCCACTAGGGACAGAACCATTGTTTCCATGATATGTTGAAAATGTCCAATCTGAGGAACAGGAAAAATGGAACTGTGGCTATGGACAATGAGTTTGAATCCTTGGTGAACTTAAAAGTGTTTAACATTGTTGATAAACCTACCGGATAAGTCATCATAGGTGCAAGATGGGTATACAGGGCGTGAAACCTATTATCCGGCGTGGGACTTTGCAAATATAAAGCAAGATTAGTCGCGACAAGGCTTCTCTCTCAAACAAAGTTTGGATAAAGTTGCGATCAGATCTTATGCACCCACCGCAAAGGCAGAATCCATGAGATTAGTGATTGTTCTTGGCTTCGAGTAAAGAGACTTTAAAATGAGGCACTTTTGATTTTGAAACAGCTTATTTAAATGACAAGAGACCATACATGAAGTAAGCACCAGGTTAAGTGAGCATGAACAAGTTGATAAAGTTTATAAGCTCAACAAGCTTTGTACGGGCTGGAAACAGTCGCCAGATGTTAGAACAGGTGCATGTACACAAAGCATTATGTGAAATGAAATTTGACCAAAGTGTGGCCGTGATGCCTGTATATATACCAGAGGTACTGGTGATGAATGTATCATTTTGATGATTTATGTTGATGATCTCTGTGTGGTTGCAAAAAACAGACAACCAAATCAAACAACTTTACACTGAGTTGGGTAAACACTTTAAGCTGAAAGACTTGGGGTATCTAAAGCAATACCTGGGTATTCCAAGTCAGTAAATCTGAAGAAGGGATGTGTTTGACACAAAAAACAAAGATAGAGGGTGTCATACAAAAAGTTGGTCTGCAAGATGCCAAAGTGGCACAAACCCCAATGGTGGCTGCTGATTTTGTAAGCAAGATAACAGCAAAGCATTTGAAAGGCAAGACCTATATCGTCCTTAATTGGCAGCCTGCTGCACATTGCTAACTGGACAAGACCAGACATAGTTTTTGCTGTAGGTTTATTAAGTAGAACAGTTGCATAAAACCTACTGAGAAAAGACTGGGCAGGCTAAAAAAGGTAATTGCTATCTGAAGGAACTGCTAACTATGGTTTACACTTTTCTAACCAAAACAACAAGGACTTAGTGGGTGTATGCGACAGCTCATTTGGCAGAGGACTCAGGATGTAAGTCAGTGAGTGGTTATTATATGCACATGGCAGCATCCCATTTGTTGGAGATCTCGAAACAAAACAACGCTGCCACTTCAACTGTTGAGGTAGAGTATGCGGCTCCAATGAGGCATGCAATGAGCTACAAATGGCTATGCAGTTGCTAAAAAAGACCTGGTGAGAAATGTGAACAACCTATAATAGTTTTTTCTTTTGAAGACTCACAGACATGTATAGCCATGGCAGAGAACTAAACCTTAAAAGTCGCATCTAAACATGTAGCTGTGAAATTCCAAAATGTAAACAACTGATACAGTCAAATATGATTAAGTTGCAGTACTGTGAATCATCTGCAAACATAGCCTACATCTTAACAAAGCTATTACCAATACAAAAACATAAATGGACTTGGTGTTTGGTTTGGCTTCTAGTAGATGTACAATTTGGTAAGGACCTGTAAAATAAAGTGAGTGAAATATAACTCTGTGTAAATTGGACTATGTAAATTAACTATGTAATGAGTAAAATAATGTGGAATGACTTTTGTTTGTAATTTTGTTTTGTAAATATTATGTATCGAGGCAACATTCCAACCAGATATGAGAAGGTGTCAGGGATATTGAAAATTGCAGTATGGCTTGCATGTTGGTCTAGAATGACTGGAAATGTAACAGCCGCAGAATTGTAAAGGTCGGAGCCTCTGTCTGGGTCTGCAGTGTGATTGGTACAAAAAATAGCCGCAGAATTGTAAAGGTCGGAGCCTCCTCTGTCTGTCTGCAGTGATTGGCATGTAACAGCCGCAGAAGTGAAGGTCACAGGCCAGGATGACAGGGATCATCTAGCTAATGATTTGGTTGGACAAACTGTATAAGAAGACTGCATACCCAATTAGCACCTCCTTCACCTTCTTCTGTGGTTCGGGTTCGATTGTTACTAGAGTAGAGAGTGGATAGTTATTGTTATTTTTGTTCCTTTGAGAAACAAGAGATAAAGTATTCCTGTTGGAACTAAATCTACTGTCTGAGTGTTTCTTTTTCTTATACTGCAAGCAGTTACCTCCTGTTCTAGCAAGGGTGAGTTGGCACCTAGTCCTTCCGCTGTGCACTAGGCCAACAATACCCTGATCTCATCAGATCTCAGAAGCAGAGTCAGTGCTTGGATAGGAGACCATCAAAGAAGTCCAGGGTTGTTACACAGAGGAGGGAAATGGCAAACCACCTCAACTTGCCTTGAAAGCCCCTTGCTGAGATCACCATAGATCTGTGGAGAACATTCCAGCACACAGGTTGGTAGTTGATCTCCCTGATGTGACCTGGACATTCCAGGCAATCCTGATCTTTTCAGATCTTAGAAGTTGAGTACTTAAGATGGGAGACCACCAAAGAAGACTCGGTAGGAGAAGGCAATGACAAACCACCTCTGCTTCTCACTTGCCTTGAAAGCCCCTTGCTGAGGTCACCATAAGTCAGCTGCGATTTAACGGCACTTGGTGTAGTGTTGGTGTACTTGGTGTAGTGTTGACTATTCACTGTTAGAGACAATTCCCCCAACAAATACAGTTGCCAAGTTTTTGGGAAAAGGGAACAACTCCAGTTATTATTTGTAGGACAGATACACCTTGACAGTGGTGTAGTGCCCACGGGGCAGGGGGGGCATGACGCCCTGGGTGGAGCTGCAGCACAGGCATGGCCAGGCCGTGGAGGGGGCATGGCAGGGGCCTTCCCAAGCAGGGTGAGGGCAGGTAGCACTGTGGCAGGGGTGCAGGGGGTGCGCACGCCCTGGGCACAGTTTCCCCTTGCGCTGCCTCTGCACCTTGATATACCTCCAAAGCCTATATAATCCAGGGGACAATTTGCCACAAGCAGGGAGCCAGTGAGCCACAGAAACACACTTAGCTGAAGATGACTCATGCAAGCAAGGCAAGCCACACGCTGTGGCAGATGGTGATAACCTCTCAGCTGATCTGATCTGGGAGAAATTCCTTTCTAGCATTTGTATTAAACTGAGCATGCCTGAAAGTTATTAATCAAGTCATGCTAAGGGACATTTAATCACATGTGTTTCCATGTGTGGTGATGGTTGTTCCTCATGCTTGTTTGTTGTCTGGAGTGAGCCTGCAGGATCATTTCCCAGATATTTGAGGTCTCTTCATGGGCTGCGCATTTAGTTTCCAGCTCCAGTTGGGAAAAGGATTTGAGGTGGAGCCTGGGGGTGGGGAAGGTTTTGGGGAGGAACTTCAGCAGGTCATAATCAGAGGTGGGATCCAGCAGGTTCTCACCAGTTCCCGGTAGGGTTACCACTATTTAGTGCCAGAGGGGGGGTTACCACTGGGTCCTTCCCATCCCCACTGCTTCCCTGAGAGGCATACTGCCTTTGAACTTGAAGGTCCCTTATAGCAATTGCGACTAATAATGTAACTCCCTGAACTGGGTTAATCCCTTTCAGGTACTGCAATTCATTGATTCTCAGCCTTTCTTACCTTTTATCTCACCAGTCTCTATCAAAGAACCTGTGTGTTTCACCATTGCTGTGTTCAGATTTGTGAGTTGGGGCATTTTCTCTATAATGTGATGATGATTTAGAAATGACCTGGTGCAAAAAACATCACCTTTTGGGGGGTCGCGGTAAGTGGCTGCCCATGGGGGGCATCTAACCCAGGTTTTGCCTAGGGCTCAGGGTTTAGGTCAGGAATCCCAGCTCCAGATACCAAGGAACTACAATTCCCATCAGCCCCTACCAGCATGGCCAATTGGCCATGCTGTCAGAGGCTGATAGGAATTGCAGTTCCTGAACATCTGGAGAGCCGCAGGTTCCCTACCCCTGGCCTAGGTACACCTCTGCCCCCTTTGCTGGGGTGGGGGTGCTGGCGAGGGAACCTGTTACTAAAAATTTTGGATCCCACCACTGGTCATAATGCTATATGACTTTGGAGTCCACTCTCCGACACAGCTGTGTTCTCCAAGGGAACTGATCTCTGTGGTCTGGAAATCAGTTGTAATCCCAAGAGAATTCCAGTCCAGATCTGGAGGTTGACAAATCTATGATAGACTAGAAATGGGGAGATGGGGCTCAAATCGTCCTTCATTCCACAAAATTCCTGGGATTAACTCAAACTAGTCTCTCTTCTCCTCTTGCGGCCTAATCTATAGGCTTAACAAAATTGACAAAACAGGATTACGGAGGCACCTTAAAGACCAGCCACATTTCTTCTAATGGAAGTCCTGAATCATTCCTCAGAGTCAAGGTTTACTTGAAGAGCATCAACGGAAGTCTCGCTGTCTGGTTTCTAGATGGGGCAGTTGGCGTTTCCAGGATGTGTGTTGCGTGACACTGTCATCCTTTAGCCAGGCATGAGGCACTAATCTGCCTCAAGTGTTTAAAAGTCATAGGGGAAGCCTTGTAATTAATTTACACTTTTAATTATACAGCAGGTTAACTTGATCCCAACAACGTCTCTCCCACTGCATTGTTTGCAGAAGATCCAGATTTTGCCATGGGACATAGCACTGGCAGGCCTGAAGAAATTTACTACCTCGCTTGCTTACTTTGGAAATGGTTAGAGCTGAAAAGTAGTTGTGGAAATATGTGAAACATCACTGAATTTGTGGCTTAAGGCAAGCCATTCGCCATTTCCGCACAAGTCATTGTAATGTTTGCAAAACATTTTAAATCTCCCCCCATTTGTTTGCACACACCTCCTCAAAATGATTCTTGGCTACTATTTTGTGTTCATTCCAAGGTTGTTGTTTTTTTTGGGGGGGGGGGGTTGGACGTCTTTGTGGATTTGATGCTTAAAAGTTTCAATGCTTTTGTGCTGCAATTCAACACAGCATGTGTAACAGAAGTGTAACCCCCATGCTCAGAATGGGTTGACCCAGAAAGGGGTGGAGACTCAAAGCAGCAGGAGGCTGCAGAGCTCATGTAGTTTGGAGGAGACAAGGTTACCAGACTCGGACCTTGAGCCCTCCAGGGATAGGGCAGTATATTAAAGCTAATAATAAATAAATAAAATAATAAAATAAATAAGCCCTTAACACCTTGTTAAGGGTTTTTTGTGGTTGTAATGTGTGAGAGTTCTCCTGGAAACTTTCATCATGTTGAATCCTGTTCACCAAGCCCTTGGAGTCTTCAAGAGCCAACCCACTTGCAAAGAAGAATTGGACTTGGCATTACAAGACTGTAACTAGAAGGACTTGAAATGAAACCTGAACAGGACCTTGAACTGTAATGTGTTAAATGTTAAATGTTAAAAGTGTTATTTGTTCAGAAAGTAAACCCTTTTGTTTTAAATTTAGTTTCTTTGCAACTCCTTCCAAGTACTGCCCCACAGAACTCACAAGCTGAGGTTACAGAAGCTTCAAAGAAAAAACACTAAAAAACAATAATTAAAAAACCCAGAACCGACAAAATAAACAGGCAAGACAGCTGGCATGAACTCAGAAAAAGGCACCAAGGAGGGACTGTAATCCAGCTCACTTTTGTAGATGCTCCCAAAGTCTTATCATTTTTCATGGGCACATAAGTGTCTTCACAGGCTATTATGCAACCTCATGTACAAAAAAAATGTTAATCCCATTATCCTTCAGACAAAGTATTAGACCAATAATCCTTCAGGCTAATCAGCCACTGGTTTCAGACCTGATCTTGCCATCTTCTTGGCCCCAAGAATGAGACTCTGTAAACTCCCGACATGCTTCCTCTTGCCCCGCCTCTGCTTCTCACTTTCCCTGCGGACTTTTGGCATGACTTTTGTGCCAGAGCGAGGCACAGGTAGGGGTAATCGGCCCAAAAGCCTGCTGGGTGATCTTGGCCCAGTCACAGTTCTCTCAGAACTCTCACAGCCCCACCTTCCTCCAAAGTTGTCTGTTGTGAGGAGAGGAAGGGAAGGAGTTTGTAAGCCGCTTGTAAGACTCCTTACATTGACAAAAAGTGGGGTATAAATCCAAACTCTCCTCCTTTGTTGGTATTTGTACCTTTCAAGCCCATTTAATCTGAACGCTTTAAAACAAGATGCGGTTTTACTTCAGAAAACGTTAACTATATGCGACTAACAAATTCCCCAAGCCAATCATTTGGCATCAACACGCTTCAATGGCTTCACGAATCAATGACTTCTCTGTGAAACAGTCGTTAGGCTCCCTTCTGTTCAATTCAGTCCACCTCCCTTTGGACCACTCTGTGCGTTGCATCCATTTTGTACTCTCTCCCCTACAACTTTAGATCTGCAAAATACAAGCTGTTAAATCTTTTCCAAAAATTATAAAGTCACAGCAGGCCTTGGTCATCGTCAGCTTTTGCAACAGATTCCTGTAAATTATTGAGCTTTTTGTTCTAATTTGTTTCCCGCTGAAATATTTTGGAGGACTATTAATTCTGTGTATCGCTTCTCTGGGATGCATGCATTATTCCCCTCCAGTCAAAGCAAACGCTTAAACATTAAAGCCAAATCTCATTGGCAGTCAAATCTCTGCAAATTTCATCCGATATCAATTTCATTCACACCTGTTTGATTATTGCCTTGATTTCATTGATGATATTATTACAGTGGCTTTGAGTCTTTTGGTTGGTGGCACAGCCATCAAATAAATAAGTAGAGGTCTATTAATTCAGGGCTGTGGTATGATCAGAATGAGACCATTTGTCTAATTTAACTCCATGTACCACAGGAATCCCCATGGTGTAAAACTCAAGTATACGACTTGCATTTGTGAGTTCTGCCACACAGTCTCACTTACAATATCCCGGCAGTTGTGCGCTCTGAAGTCTGTATATAGATGTGCTTGGCTTGGATTATTCAAACAGCAGTCAAGCCCCAATAGAATCCTGTTGCACCTTTTTGGGGGGAGGTGTGGAGGAGTCAGACCAGATGGCATGCTATGAATTTAGACACACAGGAAAAAAAGAACACGTAAACCTCTTCTGAACAGGAGTGCTTTCCTCTAATTTTTGACCTCTTTGCTTGAAAAAATAATAAATTGTCCCATTTCAGCAAAGCTATGTTTCCCCAAATAGAAGACATCCCCTGAAAATAAGACGTAGTAGAGGTTTTCCTGAAGTACGAAATATAAGGCATCCCCCAAAGTAAGACGTAGCAAAGTTTTTCTTTGGAAGCATGCCCGTCGAACAGAACACAGAAAAATAAGACATCCCCTGAAAATAAGACATAGCACATCTTTGGGAGCAAAAATTAATATAAGACACTGTCTTATTTTCGGGGAAACACAGTACTAAATGTGTCAAGGCTCCATCATATGTAGGGTGTCAAAGGTCAGCAAGGCCAGATTGCATGAGGATGTAGGATCCGTTCAAATGTATTTAGCCTGAATAACTGGGGCTAGCCCAGGGGTCTGCAATTGTCCATGCTGGCAGGGGCTGATGGGAATTGTAGTCCATTAACATCTAGAGAGCCACAGGTTGCAGACCCTTGGGCTAGGCCAATCTTTCCAGAGCTAGGAAGCTAGAAGATGAAGAAGAGTTGGTTTTTATACTTCGACTCTCAGAGCTGCTTACAATGGCCTTCTCTTCCCCTCCCTACAACAGGCACCTTTTGACGTAGATGAGTTTGAGAGAGTTCTGAGAGAACTGCGACTGGAGGTGTGGGGAATCAAGCCTGGTTCTCCAAATTAGAGTCTGCTGCTCACATGGAGGAGCGGGGAATCAATCCCAGTTCCGCAGATTAGAGTCCGACTCTCTAAACCACTATGCCATGCTGGCTAAGTACAGTGGGCCGTGGTCAGTACGTGGATGGAAGACCACTAGGAACAACTGAGGATGCTTCGCAGGGGAAAGCAATGGCAAGCCACCTCTGCCCCTCTATTGAAAACCCTGTAGTTCTGGCAATGCCATGAATAATTTGCAACTTGATGGCACAGAGTTATTATTAGAGGTATATAATTTGAGCAACGAGCCCACAGTGGAATTTCAGGGTAGCCATAATATGAAAGATCACGCCTCAGGTGACAGTCTCCAGGAAGAACGCGGGGATCCCCCAGAATTACGATTCATCTCCAGAATACAGAGATCCATTTCCCTGGAGAAAATGGATACTCTGGAAGGTGGACTTTATGGCGTTGTACCCCACAGACGTCCCTGTTCTCCCCAGGGCTCCAAATTTCCAGGAGTTTCCCAATCTAGACCTGGAAACCCTAATCACTCCACTCCACCAATGAACATTACTGAGTGAATGCCACGTTAGGATCTGAAACTGTGGTTTAAACATGGTTTATTAACTGCAACTAAACTGAACAGTGGCGTATCTGCCCAGGGACCAGGTGGGGTCAAATGCCCTGGGCACCCCCTTGTCGGGGCGCAAAAATTGCAGGTTCATTTGTGGGTTTTTTGAATTTTTTAGTGTTTTTTCAGTGATAGCACTGCTTATTTGTTAGCACTGCCTTTGTCCCAATGGAAACTGGGATCCAGCTATGTTTCTGCAGGAAGGTGGAAGAAAGAACTCAGGTACTGCAACTAACATTTGTCAACTCAGAGCAGGATTTGCACAAGGCTCTGTGCACCAAACCCTGTCTTCACAGACTATCGTCAGAATGAACTTTGGTTTCATATGATGTCTGAACTGAGCCAACTGAAGAATGGGCCTTTCAGCCACCTGGAAAGCACTCCCTCTCTAGCTGCAGCTTTAAAATGGGATTTTTTTTGCTAGATATGCCTCTTTAGTACCCTGTTTCCCCGAAAATAAGTCATCCCCTGAAAATAAGACATAGTAGAGGTTTTGCTGAAGTGCTAAATATAAAGCATCCCCCGAAAGTAAGACATAGCAAAGTTTTTGTTTGGAAGCATGCCCGTCAAACAGAACACCAGAGCATGCAGCTGTGGAGCGGAAAAATAAGACATCCCCTGAAAATAAGACATAGCACATCTTTGGGAGCAAAAATTAATATAAGACACTGTCTTATTTTGGGGAAAACACGGTATATTGCAGGCTCACCCAACTCCTGTTAGGGAAATTTCTGTACATTTGGGCATGCAGAATGTAAACGGCAGGGTTTTGAAAGTGAGAACCAGCATGTAACAGTGGTTAAGAGCAGCAGACTCTAATCTGGAGAACTGGGTTGGATTCCCCACTCCTCCACATGAAGCCTGCTGGGTGAACTTGAGCCAGTCACAGTTCTCTCAGAACTCTCTCAGCCCCACCGACCTTACAAGGTGTCTGTTGTGTGGAGGAGAAAAGGAGGCAGTTGTAAGTGGCTTTGGGATGCCTTAGTGGCAGAGAAAAGCAGGGTATAAAATCAACTCCCCCCCCCCCAGAACAGCCAGGGAACTGAATTCTGTAGTCTAGAGGTCTGTTTGAATTCCAAGAGGATTCAGCAGAGGCAAATTTTCTGGTGGTCCCCGGCCCCTCTGTGATGCGGCTAGCCTCCACGCGGGCCAGGGCCTTTATGGCCCTGGCCCAGGCCTGGTAGAACACTCTCCCTCCAGCTGTCCGGGCCCTGCGGGATCTCGGTGAATTCCGCAGGGGCTGTAAGACCGAGTTGTTCCGCCAGGCCTTTGGAGCAACCAGCCGCTGAGTATGGCGCCCCTGCTCGATTACATCACGATTATCCTCCTATGGAGGAGTCCGGTTGCTCCCTAAGGGAGGGTTTTAAAGGAAAGGATTCACCGGGTGCCTTTTATTATGATATTACCGCTGTTTTAATGAAAATTTAGTATGTTTTAATGTTGGAGCTTTTATGGGCTGTTGTTGTTTTAATTGTATGGTTTGCCCCTTAACTTGTTGATTTTGTTGTGCACCGCCCGGAGCCCCTTGGGGATAGGGCGATATAAAAGTCGAAATAAATAAATAAATAAATAAATAAATAAATAAATAAATAAATACATACATAAATACATAAATACATAAATACATAAATACATACATACATACATACATACATACATACATACATACATACATACATGCATAAAAGAGACCTCCAGGTCACAACTGGAGATTGGCAGCCCTGATTGGTTGCATCACATATCTTTGCTTTGTTTGTCTCATTTTAAAGGCTAACTTTACGGTGTTTTCCAGCTGTGAGAGAAACATTAGCAAGAGCTCAGGAACACTCGCGTAACTCCCCAGGTGAAAACCAAACAACATGGCCCATATTTCAAGAGTGCTGGGAATAAGAGATTCCCCAGCTTGCTCAGCAGACATCTGTACGTGGGAAGAATGGCAGGCTGGGGCAATTAGGAAGCCGCTGCCCGGAGGGACCCAACACGATTGTCTTTCTGCCACCGCTAAGACGGCGGTGACAACGGGAGGCGCAGGGATGGCATGGCACAGGTGGGCTTTCCTTTACATGCCTCAGCGGCCCTTATTTAAAAGAAGGGAGCAAATGGATATTTCGCTTCTTGAGACGCCATTTAATCACAAGCAAGCGGAGCACGCCGTGTTCTCCATGGGCCCAGGTGTGCCGTTTGCGTAACTGCAGCGGGAAACCAAACCGCAAGGCTGCAAACGGTGGCAAGGAAGGCTAACTGCCGTGTTACCCTCAGCACAATTGGGATCTGTGCATCAGAGCCTCCTGTTTTTTTCAAAATCTATGCAGGCTGTTTTAGCTGGCAGCTCCCTCCTTGAATTCTACACCTCCTTCTTGTCTTCAGATTAGGTCAGGAGCAGCAGGGATACATCTCAGCCATAATTAAGCACCTGGAGGTGGAGGGGGGGGGGAGGTCTTATGTGCAGATGATTTAGGATGTCCTTTGTTCACCATCTTCCTTCACTAGAATTTGCTTCCATTATGTAACTCTGGGGAAGAGTCTCCTGAGTAAGGGACCAATGGTGGGTTGACTCCTTTCTTCCCCAATGCCTAGGCTGACCAGACATCCCGCTTTTGGCGGGACAGTCCCGCCTTGAAACAACTTATCCCATGTCCCGGGTTTTGGAAGGCTGCCGCACTGCCTTCTGGGGCGCAAATGTCCCGGGTTTTGGAAGGCTGCCCGCGACTGCCTTCCTGGGGGGAAGCAATAAGGAGCAGTCGGCAGCCTCCCACAGCCTTGTCAGCAGGGAACGCCCACAGCCTTCTGGGGTGCTGCTGATTTCCTCGCTTCCTGTGATAGAGCGGGAAGCGGAAGAAAGCCCCAGAAGGCACAATGTCGGCTCCTGCCACACACCGCCGCCCGCCCACCTGTCCCGGTTCGCGAAGGTGACCATCTGGACACCTTACCAATGCCCAGCAATGAAATGTGGAAAGTGTTGGATTTGACAGCCTTGCATGCAGCAGGCACGGAATTCTGGGAGAGCTCAGCAACCATTCTAAAAGTGACAGTTGGAGGCTGTTGTTTTCTGACTGAGGAAAGATGTTGTTCAGTTTTATGTTAACTAAAGCTATGTAAAAGCCTCTGACTGGAAGTTTAATACTGTAAACTATACTGGTTATTGGTAACCAAATTGTAACAAAACGATGAACTGTTACTTTGGTGGTGGTGGATTTTCTGGGCTGTGTGGCCGTGGTCTGGTGGATCTTGTTCCTAACGTTTCACCTGCATCTGTGGCTGGCATCTTCAGAGGTGTATCACAGAGGGAAGTCTGTTAACACACTGTGTCTGTGACAAACTTCTCTCTGTGATACACCTCTGAAGATGCCAGCCACAGATGCAGGCAAAATGTTAGGAACAAGATCCACCCGTCCACGGCCACACAGCCCAGAAAGCCCACCAGAACCATATTCAGATGACTTTTCTTATCAGTACACGTGTGTGCATCAACATTAGGATGAAGACATAAACAGATGGAAGGAACACATTTTGGTTGATTTTTACTGAGTTCTTATTGTATTTTGCTTACTTTTTATTGATTTTTTTGAGTTATATTGTTTTATACGTTACCTTGGAGAAACAGGCTGTAGATAAACTAAATTTAACAAGGAAATGGAAGATGATTTTGTAATTAAGTGCCCAGCGAGGTCCAGTATAAGAACAGGAGCGAGAACTTGGTGATAACATCTGGTGGAAGCCAGCAGCGGGAATTGTAGTGTCCGTGTTCCTAGCGACTCTGCCGCGATGCTGGTTCTTAGCACCTTTTATTATGATTCTAAGCGAGTGTAGAGGCGGAGACGGGGGGGATTCGGAGGGGAGGCGGAGACTGAGATCATCATGTGATGCATGATCTCACCTGGCTGCTACGTGCGGAGAGGAGCATCAGCGTCTGGGCCTAATCCTCACCTGGGGGCAAGACCATTGTCCCTTTGTCCGGGACACCCGGTGGTTGTGAGCCAGGTAGTTCATGACCCGTGACTCATCGGGGGATGAGGGGTGGGGGAGCGGTGCGACCAGAAGGCCGTAGGAGCGCCGGTGTTCCAGCGCTCTACTTACGGTGCTGCTGGGTCAGCAGTTCATCCCTACATGATTTTAAATTGTACCTTCCAATTCTTGAGTTAATTTCAGAAAGTGTTCTGCTTTCAGTGGAATTCAGGACGTTCAGACTTCAATGCACAGTGAAATTTCAGAATATTTAAAGCACGTAATGTGGGAAATGCCTTCAGTTTAAGAACTTGGTTCTGTTTGATTCTGAAAATTAAATGCACAGGTTAAAGACTTTGCTGAGGATTACTGGTCAGCTTCCAAGCTAGGATGATCTTATCACCACCAAGCATTAAACAAACTATAGTAAATAATTGCCTGCTTTCCTTATCAGAAACAGCAAACCAATTTTTCCTTAGCCAATAATGTGACTATGTACTGCCACCTAGTGCTGGTTTACCTGAAAAGCAGAGAATGATTAAACCAAAGGCAATAAATAGACTTAACATTGATTTAAGAACATAAGAACATAAGAACTAGCCTGCTGGATCAGACCAGAGTCCATCTAGTCCAGCACTCTGCTACTCGCAGTGGCCCACCAGGTGCCTTTGGGAGCTCACATTTTCTGCACCCCAGGCATTTGCCCAGGGCATGATGCACCCCCCCGTCCCCTTGTAGCTCCACCACTGCATACTGGTAAGAAGAAGAGTTGGATTTATATCCCCCCCCTTTCTCTCCTGCAGGAGACTCAAAGGGGCTGACAATCTCCTTGCCCTTCCCCCCTCACAACAAACACCCTGTGAGGTGGGTGGGGCTG
Organism: Sphaerodactylus townsendi; assembly: GCF_021028975.2. Lineage (NCBI taxonomy): Eukaryota > Metazoa > Chordata > Lepidosauria > Squamata > Sphaerodactylidae > Sphaerodactylus > Sphaerodactylus townsendi. Next base: position 15,938,228 of record NC_059431.1, read on the forward strand.
AGAGAGCTCCGAGAAGCTGTGACTAGCCCACGGTCACCCAGCTGGCGTGTGTGGGAGTGCACAGGCTAATCTGAATTCCCCAGATAAGCCTCCACAGCTCAGGCGGCAGAGCGGGGAATCAAACCCGGTTCCTCCAGATTAGACTACACCTGCTCTTAACCACTATGCCACTTTTTTGTGAGCTTATTGCTTTCCCAAGAGTTTTCTGAGATTATCAGCTTTCCCGGGAGAGAAAGGAGTTTCTACTTCTCCCCCAACTCCCATGCTGCCATTTGCTTTTTTGCAGGCAGTGCTGTGACATTGTTCTCAACCACTGCTCTACCACCACCACCTCACCCCCTTTGGATTGGGCTGCCCAAAGTGCTACAGAAATGTCAGCTATTATTATCACTAGCCATAGCCTTGATCCACGTACAAAGGAATGAGGTGACACCCACTGTGTTTTTCACCTGCCTCTCCATGTGTACAGCTGACCATGTGCAGCCATGGTAAGCAGGCACTTGAAGGCACCTCAAAGACTTCCCTGCAATCAGGATCATGCTTTTGTGCAGCTTGGAGAAGCCTGGGTGCAGAGTAGCGATCACCACTATGGTGTTCAAGAGCACCGTAGCACCTGCCAGTGTGTTTGCTTGCATCCATTTGCTTCTTATGTTTGCTCAGAAGCAGTCACTGTAAGACATCACTTGGGTTGGATTTTTGCAGCATTTTCTCGTTGGCCACAGCCTAGGATTGCCAGATTTTAAACTGGTCCCTCTAGCTTAGGGCTACCTAGCCACTTATGGGATATGGATTCTCCCACTTCCGGGGAGCAGCAGCGGGATAATTTCTTTTCTTTTCTTTAAATGCATCTCCATTCTTACCAAGTTCTTACTGGAAGTGACAAAGGATTGATCTAGGGATCGTGAGAAACTCTTACCATTTTATCAGTGAGTTTCCTAGATTCCTAGAGCTGTCCTTTGACACTTCTGATATAGGGGCTCACCACAGATGCTTCAATGCATACATAGACGTCTAGGGGTGGAACCAGGATGTGCATTCCTGACCTTGGACACACATACATACATGTGTGACCCTGAATGCCTGAGCAGGGCTTTTGAGTGGGTGGAAGCAGATATGAAACAATAAAGCAAAGCGTTGCTTTCATGTGCTTATTGAAAATACAAGAACACATGAATCTTCTACTTGAAACAGACTCCTAGTCAATCAGACTTTCCCCACTACAGAAGGGAGCTAAGGTCGACTTGGTTCCCTTCAGTGGAGGGCGATTCCAGGCTGTCCCCACAGCAACAGAGTTGGCCCCCTGGAACCTGCGCTGGCATGGATCATCTTGGTGCCTGTTTCGCTACTCGATCGTGATTGGCGCTTTGTGCTACGGGAAACGTGGAGCTTTACAGTTTTTACAGCTTGCAGTTACTGGGCGCTTTCTGCCCTCGCCACGACTCTCCCATTCTGCACATGCCACAAAAGCGGCTCGTGATTGGTTGAACGGATGAGGTGTCATTTCGATGCTTCCCCACTTCGAAGCTTCGAAGCGGTATCGACCTTGTTCCGGCAGAAAAGTGTAGTTCATAATTGCGACAAGGATGTCGCAGTTCTGAGGGGGGCGGAACTGAGACAAAACAGTATTGAGCTCGGTGGCAGTGGGGATTCACTGAGGCGAACCTAGGGTATGCCAAGCAAATGCCAATTTAACTCTGTCAGCCAGGAAAAGCCCCAATAGTCAAATTCTGGGTCAGCATCTTGCTTTGAAGTAAGTGACTCTAGAAAGTCTCAGGTACAGATTTTTCACATCATCTACCTCCTGGCCCTTTTATACTTGAGATACTGGGAATCAAACCTGGGTTTTTCTGCATGCAAAGCAATCAGATCAAATCAAATCAGCCTTTACTGGCACATCAATACAATATCATAGCCGGAGAAATTCATTGAAACCAAGCACAAAAAAAGGAGATATTAGTCAGATCATTTAAATAAAGGTTAGAGAACACTGGTGCAAGGACACAGCCCTTGTTTTACTCCCTAGTAATAGATATTTTGGGTGAGAGCAGTCCCTCCTGAGTACATTTAGCTCGGCATTCGGTATCTTGGTGCAGCACCTTGATGAGAAGAAGCAGTCTATTCTCAATACCCATTTTGGTAAATTTGACCCTTAACTTGTCTCTTGGGACAGAGTCAAAGGCCCCCTTTATGTCCAGAACTACAGCATACAGGGACCTTCTTGGTTTGCTGCAGGTTTTAGCAATGAGTTGGTTAGTGACCATTATGTAACAGTTTCTCGAGAGGAGACTTGCCTTTACTAAACCCCATCTGTTCAGGGCCCAGTACCCCACTCAAGATGACCCATTCATTTAGTCTGGCAAGCAGAAATTTGACATAAAGTTTTCCTGGTATTGACAGTAGGCTAATTGGCCTATAGTTCACTGGAGAGAGATGGTCAGCTTTTTTTAAAGATAGGGACAATTATAGCCTGGTCCAAGCCTCAGCAGTGGTGTAGGAGCAGCAGTGGCGTAGGAGGTTAAGAGCTCGTGTATCTAATCTGTAGGAACCGGGTTTGATTCCCTGCTCTGCCGCCTGAGCTGTGGAGGCTTATCTGGGGAATTCAGATTAGCCTGTGCACTCCCACACATGCCAGCTGGGTGACCTTGGGCTAGTCACAGCTTCTCGGAGCTCTCTCAGCCCCACCCACCTCACAGGGTGTTTGTTATGGGGGGGAGGGCAAGGAGATTGTAAGCCCCTTTGAGTCTCCTGCAGGAGAGAAAGGGGGGGGATATAAATCCAAACTCTTCTTCTTCTTTAGGAATTAAACCAGTTTTGTTGACCACTGTGAAGAGGGAGGCCAAAAGTGGGGCCCACTAGACAGTATATTTTTTTAAAAGCTCTGATGGTAATCCATGACGGCCTAGCACTTTATCTGTCTTATGATGTTCAATTAGTGTTGCTACTTCAGAGGGAGTAACTGGGGGCCAGTCCAGGAGATGATCAGGAAGCGGTTGGTCTTGAGTTTTAAGGTCAACCTCTTCCACATGAAAGATGTTCTGATAATGCTGAAGCCAAGCTTCAATCGACATGCCGGCTACCAGATTGTTGCTAGTTTTTAAATTACTGGAAGCTACGGTCCAGAAAGATCCGGAGTCATTAGGACTGGTTACCTGAATGAGTCTTTCCCACTCAGCATTAATGATAGCCAATTTATTGTCCTTTAAATGCTGAATAAGTTGTTTTTTTGGGTTAAAAAATAAGCAGGAGGTAAGGTAAGTTCATTGGCAGTTCTCTGTCTTAAGTATATGGTTCGTAACTGGTGTATGCTGTTTGACTGAGCTACAGCCTCTCTCTTCCTCAAGGACTTTGAATTTTCTTTATTCAGCTATTCTCCCTTTAATTATTCTACTTACCCCGCGAAAAGAGTTAGTTGATTTTGAACTTATTACACTTAACATGGCTCAAATATGCTGCTCTCCCTCCTCCACTGCCCTTGAGAAACGGTGACAAGTCTGAGAGCCACTGCTTGGGAAGGGATCTTATGTTTACATTTATTCTTTCAAACAAAAAAAGATGTTTTAAAAAATCCTAGGCCGCCTTTCTACCACCCATCCACTCAGCAGGTCTCTTCACTTTCCCCTCAAGCCGCACAGGAATAGTTGTGCTAATTTGCATCAGTGAGAAAGACACAACAAAACATGCCTCCGGAGAGACAAGCAGATGCGCTGCGAGAATCACTGTGAGAGAATCATGGGTGCCAGATGGCACCAGGATGGCTCTTGCATCCCTTTGTGTGGGAGGTGCCAGAGGTCAGCTGTCGCATTTACTCTGGGGACACTGAAGATCTCACCTCCATGACTGGTATCTCCATCAAATGATGTCAGACCGAGTCCACTTTTGCATATTTACCAGGAATTGGGCCATTAGTAGAAATGATTAAAAGAAAAACAAAAAGCTACTAGGGGCAGTGATTTGGTTTCGTATAATTCTGCACATAATAGTCTGAAGAATGATGGGAAATTTCACCTGCACCTAAGAGGCCAACCAGGGGCGTAATGTTTGTGGGGTGCATCAAAATGCAGGGTTCGTTTGGGGGTATTTTTAGTGGTTTTCCATTTTTGGCCTGCAGGGGGCGCAGATTTTAGGATAGCAGCACCAAATTGTCAGCATATCATCAGAAGACTGTCCTTATGCTACCCCCCAAGTTTGGTGAGGTTTGGTTCAAGGAGTCCAAAGTTATGGACTCCCAAAGGGAGTGCCCCATCCCCCATTGTTTCCAATGGGAGTTAATAGGAGATGGGGGCTACAGTTTTGAGGGTCCATAACTTTGGCCCCCCCTGAACCAAACTGCACCAAACCTGGGGGGTATCATCAGGGCAGTCTCCTGATGAGACCCTGAAAGTTTTGAGACTGTGTCTTCAGAAATGTGCCTCCCCAGCCTGCAACCCCCATTGACAGCAATGCAGAAAACTCAATGCAGAACAAAGATTCTTGGGCAAATTTCTAGGATGTTCCTGCAGGGGGCGCATCTTTGGGTGCATTGGCACCAAAATTTCAGGTGGAGTGGCCGCCCATGGGGGGGGGGGCATTCAACTCAGGTTTTGCCCAGGGCTACAGTTTGCCCAGGGCTGCCTTGTTACGCCCCTGAGGCCAACACATGCCAAGTTGGTCAATACGGCAAGGAGGGAATGACACATGGGATGCTGCTGGAATACAGGATGGATGGAGTAGTAAACCAGTCATTCCACCATTCCTAGGTCCAACCTGTTATTCTCCAGCATCTTTTCTCCCCATTGACTGGATGCTGCTTTTGGAGAGGAGAAATATTCTAGGATGAGGCCGTGAAGATCCATCTTCCTCCTCTGGAGTGCTCCAGAATCACTTCTCCCCCACCCCCACCCCTGCAACAAGAACTGCATTCTGATCCCCAGATGTATATATGAAAGGGTTCTGAATGATAAATATTGTGAGTCATTTAAGGTCCAAGATGCATTTTTATGGGAAGGGGGTAGGGATTGGTTCAAACCACTGGGAATTGATGGGAGGTATCAGCATAAAAATCAAATTAATCATACAATCATAGATTGGGAAGGGGCCATACAGGCCATCTAGTCCAACCCCCTGCTCAATGCAAGATAAGCCTAAAGTATCCCTGACAAGTGTTCGTCCAGCTGCTGCTCGATAACTGCCAGAGAGGGAGAGCTTGCCACCTCCCTAGGAAGCTGATTTCACTACTACTACTACTACTACTACTACTACTACTACTACTACTACTACTACTACTACTACTACTACTACTACTAGTAGTAGTAGTAGTAGTAGTAGTAGTAGTAGTAGTAGTAGTAGTAGTAGTAGTAGTAGTACCAGTACCAGTACCAGTACTAGTACTAGTACTACCCAGACAGTACCATTGTTACCGATGGGAAAATAGACAAAATATTTTCCTGAAGTCAGGTTGCCTAGCTACACTGGCTCCATGCCTGGACACGGAGACTTGTGTGGTTCAGAAGCCTTCATAAGGTTCACAAAGAATGTATATGCATGATTGTGCCAATGCTATATGGTTTCCCTCTTGTTTATGCCTTTCTAGGATGTAATAAAAGCCCCTTTTAAGTTGAATTTATGATGTGCCTGCAGTTTAGGATGTTAGTTTAATAAGGTTCTTCAGTTAGGTTAAGGTTCTATTAGTTTTAAGCGAGCCCTGCCAGTAGGTAGATGTACAGTCCTGCCTATAAGTATAAGTATGCGTGTTTATCCTTTAAGGTTTTCCTAATGTTTAAGTTAGAAATGTTATTTTTGAAATTTGTGTCTGAGAATAGAAGCAATAGCCAGTTAAGGTCTGATATTAAGGGACAAGGAAGTTACTCCTGGAATTTAGTTTGGACCAACACCCAGGTAATCCCATCTTCACCAACAAAAGGGCCTTTTGACTAACAAAGGATGTCACCCTGATTTGCTATTGGACGGTTTGAAGTTTTACCCTCAGGATCCAGAAGCTCATTGGACTGTTCACATCCTTACTTTCAGGATCCAAGAATTCATTGGTTGATTTGAACTTGTCTCTGTCTAACACTCCCAAGGAACCACCTCAGGCAAGAAGGTACTAGCTTTTCTTCTGGGATTTGATCTCATCAGCATGTGCAAAGGGACTGTTTTCTCCCTTTGGCGTTCTAGGATTTTTCTCTGTATTAGATGGAAGGAGACCGCCCCCTTCCTGGGTTTCGCACTGTGGGGGTGGGACTGCCCTACACCCCTTTTCTGGGTTACTGGGAAAGGTATAAAGGGGCTGAGGCACAGCCACGTGGAGTGCCCTTTCTGCTGAGCTGTGCCAAGAGATCACTTGCAATAAAATCCTTCCTGCTTTGAAGAAACGCCGGCTTCCTGCGCCTCATTAAGTTGCTGAGCTGAAATCACTTATTGTTACCTGGCAATTCGCGGTAACAAATTGGGGGCTCGTCCGGGATCCCCAAAACCTACTTGGGGAGCAACGAGGCGCAGGAGCAAGGAAGAAACGAGCCATTGCCTGAATCTGGAAGCAAGAAACCTCTGAACACAGGACGGACCACCCAGGAACACCGCTTGAACCTTGAAGACGGGTGAGATCCCCCCCCTTAGGAAAAGGGAAAGTTAGGTCTAGGGAAGCCAGGTTATTAGGGTTCAGGGAGCAAAATGGGTGCTTCTGAAGCTAAGTTTCTGAAGTCCCAGTCTTTGACTGAGAACGATCCTCTAGCATGTGTCCTATTTAACTGGAGGAAATTTGGGAAAAAGCCTAAAGCCAGCAAGAAGCAATTCTGTGCCTGGTGTAAGGATGAATGGGTGAACTACAACTTGGCTGCTGGAGAGTGGCCAAAGGAGGGATCCTTTAAATGGGCCCTCCTCCGAGATCTGCATCAGACCCTGATTAATGTAGGGAAGAAACGTGAGGCAAAAGGCCTTAGACGAACCTTCATGGAAATTTACAAAAATCCAGATCTGTATAAATGCTCTCCAGGTTCTGGTATTATGATTCTTAAGAAGCCGCCTAGGATAGACAGTGAGAAAGCCAGCAAAGAGAATTCCCTTGCAAAGGTGCCAGAAATTATTCCTTCAGCCCCTGAGGACATCCTGGATTCCCCTCCTGTGTTAGTTGCCGCTCCAACGATAGCTGCTGCCCCTCCCCAATTGGCGATTGCCCAGCCAGCCGCCGTTCAAGCTGCCAGTGCGGGGACAGGACTCACCCCCTCTCCCATGCCCTTGCCAGCTTCTAGTACCCCTGGAACTTCCACGCCAGTAAGTGGAGACTTAGCGCAGTTAATCCAGCAGTTTGTGACCCAGAAAGTACAGCAGATGAGTTCCTCCCTTTTAGGCTCCCCCTTGCTGTCTCGGGGATCTCCCAGAGTTGCAGCAACGGATTCCCCCACAAGCCCCTCTGGTGCGCAAGCCCCCATGCCTACCTCGACCCCCCAGCCAGAAGAAAGGCACGTGTACCCTTCTAGGGTCCACAACCCCCCAGATAGATTACAAGTTGGCATAGACACCCCCGCGAAAGGAGCCGGCTTGTTTCCACTCCGTTCACAGCTGGTGATGGGTGCAAACGGGCTCCAATCAGTTTATGTACATGTTCCCTTTACGGCCTCTGACTTGTATAATTGGAAGCAGGAAGTTGGCCCCTATTCTGCCAACCCCCACGCAGTGAGCCAGTTAGTGGAATCCATCTTCCAGACCCACCTGCCCTCCTATGCAGACAAAGAGCAGATATTGAGAACTTTCTTAACAGTGGAAGAAAGGTCCCTAGTCGTGAGAGCAGCCAGAGAAGAGGCAGAGAAACAGGTAGAACTCAGAAAGCAAGGAACAAACCCGCCCACTCAAGAGCAGATTTTTCCATCCCAGGACCCTAGCTGGGACCCCAATACAGATATGGGAAAGGAACGGTTAGTTCTCTATAGGCAGATTATACTGGTCGGTCTCAGGAAGGGAGCTCCCCACAGGAATGACCTGTCCAAATTGCATAGCCTGAAGCAGGAGAAAGATGAATCCCCAGCTGCTTTTATGGAACGTATTCGCACTGAGTGCAGACGAAGTACGGATATGGATCCTGATGATGTTAAAAATCGGCCCCTCCTTAATGGTGTATTCATTGGGGGGAGTGCACCTGATATTAGGAAGAAACTGAACAAGGTAGACAGTAATGTGACTGCAGAGCCTGGAAAGCTGCTTGAGGTAGCTACCACCGTCTTTTATGAAAGGCCTGAAGCTGTGATAGGTGCCCTACAGGGAGCTCTGGAAGGGATTCTTAAGGGACCCATGGGTGGGAATGGAAACCCCCCAGTGGGACGATATGGGGGCGGAATGCCACGTGGTCCCCCTCCAGCACCCCGCCGAAGCCCCATTGACCCAGACCGATGTTTATACTGCCATGAAAGAGGCCACTGGAGACGCTCCTGCTCCGCCCTTCAGGCTGCTGCCCCGCCTTTGGCCCCAGCTAATGCCCCATGGCAGGGATATGCCCCCACCGGGGCGGCTGCCCCCAACTCTGCATTTGCGAAAGGCTTGGGTTTTGCTCCCCAAGGCCAGCCTATGGAACAGCAGTTTGCCAATCCCCCTCCACAGAACCCCAACTACTCCCGCTAGGACAGCCCGGGTTCGTTGGGTCCCCTGTCTGTAACCAGCCCCCGTAGGGGACCTGGGAATCGATGGGGACCCAATCGCAAGGCAGAGGCCAGAACCCCTGGGCTTGGGTTGTCTGCCGTTCTTCCCCTTCCGCCCCACCTTCGCCTCCCCGATCCACTACCAAAGGATGTGAATGCGCTGATAGGGCTCCTTAGAAGCCAGGACTTAGAGTTCTTGCAGCTTCAGGATGAAATACGTAGGATTGAGGGGGATTTGGAAGCTTTCTGCCTCGCCACCAGACGTACCTGGGAAGGTGACGCAACAGCCCATCCCCCTTCCAGCCCTGCTTCCTCCCCATCTCCCCGTAGAAACAAGCGCAATAGACCCCGTTCGAGAAAGGAGAAGGCTGGACGGGTTCTCCCCAGGTCTGCCTCGGTGATCAGCTGGGCCACCTCCCCCTTCTCCTCCCAGAAGTGTTCAGCAGTTATTAGATCCCCCATCCCCTCCTGGTCACTAGACATTGGCTCCAGGATCTGTCCATGTACCTGACTTCCCTTTTTGAGACTTGGAGGAGCCCATCCCGGCAGCATGCCAGCTCTGGGATGGCTCTCAGTACCCCGCGTCACATCTGTTTAGTTCAGCACCAAAGTCCCATGGATCTCGCCCCTGTGATCCCACGGCCGCTCGCCCCTATTGTTGTTGCAGCTGATTCCCGTGCACCAGCTTTCCGGATTCAGCAGAGCTGGACAGAGCTTTCAGCCTCTCCCAGCCCCCAGATAGCTTGTGTTGTCAACCCTGTGCCAACTGTGCTTGTTGGATGCCTGGCCCCTGATTGCCCTGAAACTGTTTGTGCTGCCCAGCCAGTACTAGCGCTATGTCCCCTGGCCCCCGGGAGTGCTCCGGTGCCCCGAGTGCCAGCGGCTGTCCAGGAAGTTCCCTCTGCCCCTGTGAGTGCTGTAGATGCTTCAGGTGCCCATTCTGTGCAATCAAGTGCCCTATCTGTGCCACCTCCCTGTCCTGATGTTGTTTTGACCCTGATTATGTTATTTGCTATGCTGGGGTTTGTGGTTTTCTACCTTTTGACTTTGCCTGTCCAGTTCGCCATTTTGTGTCTGAGTTATTGCATCCAGAGGGGGGAGAAGGCCCAGGCCGCCATTTCCAGATGGGATGCAAAATCTCAGACACAAATTTCAATAACCCACAAGATTCAGAAGGGTTTGAAGCCAAACCGGAAAGTCTTGCCCAGGAAACAGAGAAAAAGAGTCAGAATCAATGCCTTTGTGTCCTCAAAGAACTCAAAAGGGGTGATACAAAATAGAGGGGGGGTACAAAACTGCAGGAACACCCTGCCTAACGTGGAATTGGAGCTGAGGAACGAGGTCCCAAGCAAACCTGGCATGGATTCTTTGTTAACAGGTGTAGATTCTTGGTTGCACCAGTTTTCTCAATTAAGCCATCATATGGAGGAAATGGCAGCAACTGTGTACCCCCTGCTCTTTCAAAATGTCCGCTGCGCCACAGACCCCAAGAAGTGGCTCTGTGCGGGCGGGTGATACTCCATTGTGCCCCCCCCTTTTCTTTTCCTTTCATCCTAGTTTTTTTCCTTGTTCCGCTCTTCAGTATAATTGTGTTTGCTGGCCCACGTTCACTTGAAATGGATTGTGTTCAGTGTTAATAACCTTGTGTTTAGAATTGTTTTGCAAAGCAGGTATGCATACCTACAGTCCCTGGAAGCAGCGACACGGCTGAAGCCAACCCTACCACGTTATCGTTTGCCCTTCTGCCCATACTGTCTCCACTTTGTGTTATGTATCCCCAATGCTTTAACTGCCTGGCTCTCTTTTCCAAGTGCAATGTCACAGGAGCTACGGTCCAGGACAAGACGACGAGATTCTTTGAGCACTGGGTTCAGGTCCTAGTTGGAGGGGTCAGGGACCCCTGGTCCAGAAGTGGGGTTAAAGGCCCCTGGGAATCCCAGACCTTAGAGTACTGAGCTCAGGTTTTGGTTCGGGGTTAGAGTCCCCTGGAACTTCTGCCTGCATCGAGTTCAGTTCTGTTTTGGGGCCCCAGAAACTCAGGTCATGCTCTAAATAAAGAAATCTCCTTGTTGTTGAAGAGTCTCCGGTCTCCTGTGCTTTTCCTCTTTACTGCCTCCCGCCTAATGTAATTTGACACCCCCTCCCTATGCCTTTGTCTTTGGTTTTAAAACTGTTTGTGCCTTAAGGTTCCACTGTGCGTATGTGCTTTATATTGCTATTGTTCCCGGTCTGCACGAGGTAGTCCAGGCGCTCTGCCCCCTCCTTCTGCCCTGATAGTTGTCTAGGGTGCTCTAGGCTCTGCTGTTGCCCAGATCCCAACTTGAGAAGAACCTGATGCGACCAGACTCTGACTACCATGCAGAGAAACATTCCCTTGAGATGGCCACGAGCTGATGACGAAAAGAGGACTGCCCTGATACCTTTGTCCACAGCCAGACCCCGCAGAGCTGCCAGGAAGACTTTTTGAAGCTGCTGCCCTGCCTGTTTCCCCAGCGACTGAGCTTTGAAAGCACCAGAAAAGCCAGCGTGAAAGGGACCGTTTGTTCCACCCGATGAAGTGAGTGAAGTCACAGAAGAACAACGCCTCGCCTTAGGTGGAAAAGCATCAGAGGGGGGACACTGATGCTGCGAACGCTTGGACAGCACCCCACTGACAGATGGCTGACAGCTCCGCGCCTGCGCGATGGATGCCAACCTCGCCAGCTTGCTTGGATTCCTTTGGCTGAACTGTTGCACTTTGCCAGCATGGCCTTGCCAGCAGCAGCCGCTTCCCTCCCGAGTTCCAGTTGGATTTACAATCGTTCCACCTCACCCCGTTTTGCCAGATCCTCCGAAGTTTGCAAGTTTCCCCGCCTCTGAGCACCCTATTGCCCCAATCTTGATCCCCAGTGGTCGAGCCTAATACAAGCGCCTTGCCTACCTCCCTTCCTTCTGAAGCCTGGTTGCCTGAAGCCACTCTGACCCCATTTAGCGATAGTATGTATTCTCTTTGATGCCTTTGAAATTGTGTTCACTCCATGCTTGTTTGTTTGTACACCCGCGTAAGTTGGTTCTAGGCATCCATGTCCCGTGCCTCGCCCGGAACATGGATACCTAGAGAAGTGGGGACTGTTACCGATGGGAAAATAAACAAAATATTTTCCTGAAGTCAGGTTGCCTAGCTACACTGGCTCCATGCCTGGACACGGAGACTTGTGTGGTTCAGAAGCCTTCATAAGGTTCACAAAGAATGTATATGCATGATTGTGCCAATGCTATATGGTTTCCCTCTTGTTTATGCCTTTCTAGGATGTAATAAAAGCCCCTTTTAAGTTGAATTTATGATGTGCCTGCAGTTTAGGATGTTAGTTTAATAAGGTTCTTCAGTTAGGTTAAGGTTCTATTAGTTTTAAGCGAGCCCTGCCAGTAGGTAGATGTACAGTCCTGCCTATAAGTATGAGAGTAATGCGTGTTTATCCTTTAAAGGTTTTCCTAATGTTTGAAGTTAGAAATGTTATTTTTTTGGGAAATTTGTGTCTGAGAATAGAAGCAATAGCCAAAGTTAAGGTCTGATGATTAAGGGACAAAGGAAGTTACTCCTGGAATTTAGTTTGGACCAACACCCAGGTAATCCCATCTTCACCAACAAAAGGGCCTTTTGACTAACAAAGGATGTCACCCCTGATTTGGTTGCTATTGGGACGGTTTGAAGTTTTACTCTCAGGATCCAGAAGCTCATTGGACTGTTCACATCCTTACTTTCAGGATCCAAAGAAATTCATTGGTTGATTTGAACTTGTCTCTGTCTAACACTCCCAAGGAACCACCTCAGGCAAGAAGGAATTTACTAGCTTTTCTTCTGGGATTTGATCTCATCAGCATGTGCAAAGGGACTGTTTTCTCCCTTTGGCGTTCTAGGATTTTTCTCTGTATTAGATGGAAGGAGACCGCCCCCTTCCTGGGTTTCGCACTGTGGGGGTGGGACTGCCCTACACCCCTTTTCTGGGTTACTGGGAAAGGTATAAAGGGGCTGAGGCACAGCCATGTGGAGTGCCCTTTCTGCTGAGCTGTGCCAAGAGATCACTTGCAATAAAATCCTTCCTGCTTTGAAGAAACGCCGGCTTCCTGCGCCTCATTAAGTTGCTGAGCTGAAATCACTTATTGTTACCTGGCAATTCGCGGTAACACCATTTAAACCCATTATTACCAGTCCTATCCGCTGGTGCCAACAGCTACCTGCCCTCCTCTAAGTAACAGCCTTTCAAATGCTTAAATACTCAAACACTTAATATAATGTGATCCACTCCTCATTACATATGTATTTATAATGATGATCCACCTTACAGGATTGTTGTAAGGTTTATGGTGCTGATGTGTCCAAAAGTCGTTGAATACCAGAAAAGGATTTATAAATACAAATAAATAAATTGTTGCCTCAGGCTCATATCCTTTCCCTGTCGTCACAAAGGACTATCTCATCTTCTGAGAGGTTTTGTGTAATAAGTTACAGTGAATGACTGACATTTGCTCAGTGTTGATATCACATGGGAATATTGCAGAAAAATATATCCAGATATACAGCTTATGCATAGCCAAAGTGGTGACTCAGGCCTCGAACTAATCTCCAAGGTATATATGAATCCAAGCTAAAGCCCCAGAAGTAGCTTGTGCTTTTCCTTTGTTTTATTTAAATTGTATTTTCTATTGTTTTAAGTTTTGCAGGGTCTCTTCAAGGAAAAAGGTGGGAAATTAAATATTTGAATAACTCTTTCAAGTAAAGAGAAGGCCAATAAATCATTGCAACCAGCCAAAATGGAGCTAGGATCAACGTTTTCATAGTGTCAACATTCATCCAATGTTGAACATTCACTATGAGGAACATCAGTAAAAGAAAATAATTTTATGAGCAGGAGTGAGCTGCAAATTGACCCAACTTGTAGAAGTCCAAAAGACTTGACTCCTGTCTGTCCCACCTTTGTCTTCTGACATCATTATCAAAGATAAGCAGAGCGGAGATTCTGTTCCCCTCTGAAACTGAGCTGAATGCAAAACAAACTTTTTCCACATCCCCAAAATGATTAAAATCATATGCAAAAAGTTTCTCTATCATTTCATGAGCTAATTATTGTAATTAGCCTCTTAATTTGAATCTAGAAGCAATTTCCTTTCTTCCCTTCTATGTTTTTATCCCCCCCTCTCTTTTTTTGTCTTTCTTGGAAATCTAAATTAATTCCCTGGGAAACTGATGAGAATTTTTCAAACTAGAAATAAATGCCTGCAATAAATCAAGAGATAAGGGAATGACAGAGATTATTCTGCAATTAAAGTTTACAAAATTAATTCCATTTAAAATCTGTAGAGCTTAATGCCAAAAAAACCACAAAAAAAGAAGGAAAGCACCCTAGTAGCCAAGACTCTGCGAGAAGCCCATTTAGAAATTTTGGAGAGGGGGGAAAAAAGAGAGAGAAAAAGATTCTGGAAAAACCCAGGCAATAATCAATATTCATTTGCTCCTTAATCATCAAAGAGACTACACAGCTATCTTTCTCCGTGTGACATTCACATTAAACAAAGACATACAGAGTGCCCAGACTGATGTCACACGGAAGGAGAGTCTGGACAGGTGATGGGGAATTGAACGAGCGTCCTTCAGTTTTTACCCTGATGAATGTAAATTTCATTAGCTGATAATTAAAAGGAAATTATACCGACATTACATTTACTGCCAATGGCATAAGTGATGAAGCTATATGGCACAACAATTTAGGAACCCTATCGCTGTTCTTTTTTTCTTCTTTTTTTTTGTCAATTTGGTTACCAAAGAAACCAAGAATAAATAATGTACTCAGTGGCTCTGCAAATGAAGCATTGATGTGTTGCTAGGCTGTTAAAGCTTAATGCTGTTGCATAAAACAATAATGTTAAACATTATTAGTTTTTTAATTATGTCAGTTAATTAGAATTGCTCCTGTTAATTGCCTGTGATTCATCTCCAGATTTTTTTTCTTTTTTAGAAAAGGAGAGGGGTTTTGGTGGGGGAGGGTCCCCATGCCCCAACACTAGATTTTTTTTTTCAAAAATAGATACCAGGGATATGATGTAAGATACACAATTTGACAATCTGGGCCACTTCAAAAGCAGTTTTCCAGATCTGCTTACCACAGTTAAAGGACCAGGAACAGGTGTTTCTTCTACATTCTGTTCAGTTGCTGTGACAATCTTCCCTTCCCTTTACCAACGCTCCCTTATTGGCATGAACTGTCGTGTAGGGTTATCTCTGCACCAGAAACAGTAAGGGTTGATGTTAACCATGCTGAACTTCAACAAAGACCCCTTCCACACATGCAGAAAAACACACTTTCAATCCAGTTTTACAATAGTTTGCAAGTGGATTTTGCTCTTCTGCAAAGTAAAATCCAGCTGCAAAGTAGATTGAAAGTGCAGTGAAAGTGCAGTGAAAGTGTGTTATTCTGCATGTGCGGAAGGGGCCTGAGGTTTGCAAGCCCACCAAATTGACAAAAACTAAACATGGGTCAATTCCGCACTTGAGTTATCGACCTAAGTTCGAGCTGCGTTCGACCTAAGTGCTCCACACAACCACTGGGATCGACGTGGTTTTGTACCAGCTTCGCCCCGTGTAACGGTCAAATTTCCGACTCCAGTTGGGAACTACTACTTTTTCAGGGAACCACGCTCGGACTCAGCTCGATTCCAGTAAAGTGTGGAATCTCTGGTGCCAGGAGTCCCCCATTCAGCCAATCACAGCTGAGTGTTTCGGGCATGCGTACAGCTGGCCAATCAAAAAACGCCACCTTTGTCCCTCCATTCCTGTGGCAGTTTTTTTTATAACGTGTGTGGGGATAGACGGAACATGGCCGTAGAACAGTAGCCAATCGGAACGGAGCGGTGAAGAGGCACAGGATGATCCCGCCCTCCGAGCTGGGATCAAGCTGGTTGCAGTGGGGAACAACAATGGCTTCGACCTAGGTCAGTACCCTTCTCAGGGAACTGGGTCGAATCTATTTTACTCATGTGCGGAATCGCCCATGGTTGGAATGAACTAAGGATGGAATTGGTGTAGTGGAATCACAAAGTTGCATCCTGGTTCACAACATGTAGAAGAAGGAGGGGGGAAGGTGAGGCCCTTTCCGTACAAACCTTTTGAAACGTTTTGAGGCAGGAAATGAAATGTTTCCTCCATGGAGTTCCACATTTGTTTTTACCCTCCAATGTTTTATTGGCAGCCTCAAATTGTGTTAAATGAATCCCTTTTAAAAACGGTTCTCCGACTGAAACATTTTGAACACGACTGCAGTTGCTGTGCGATCTATTCATTATGTTTCTCACACTTCTCTGCTTCCCTGAACTTCCTCCTCGACGCCATTTTCTGAGCTAACTCCATTCTCCCTTGCCAGTTCATTTGCAGCATTTCTGTTTGTTTTTTATTGGGGTGTGTGTGTGTGGAATCTTTGAAGAATCATGTGTACAAGGAGTACAGAATCACAGCACGAGGCTTTGAAGCAGGAGCAGCAGTGGCGTAGGAGGTTAAGAGCTCGTGTATCTAATCTGGAGGAACCGGGTTTGATTCCCAGCTCTGCCGCCTGAGCTGTGGAGGCTTATCTGGAGAATTCAGATTAGCCTGTGCTAATCTGCCACACATGCCAGTTGGGTGACCTTGGGCTAGTCACAGCTTCTCAGAGCTCTCTCAGCCCCACCCACCTCACAGGGTGTTTGTTGTGAGGGGGGAAGGGCAAGGAGATTGTAAGCCCCTTTGAGTCTCCTACAGGAGAGAAAGGGGGATATAAATCCAAACTCTTCTTCTTCTTCTTCTTGAAACACTGATTCAACACAGAACTCAAAAAAGGCTAAAAATCATGTAATGGTGGCCATGAATCATTTTGAGGGGTGAGTGTGGACATACATCATTGTAAAAGGGGGGATTGAAAATGTTTTAGAATGTTAGAAATGTTTTAGGTGATTTGTGCTGAAAAGAGTCAGCTTGTGAGCTGGTCCAGTCTCTCAATCAGAATTTATTTTATTCACTTAACCTGTGAAAATTTTATACTACCTTTCCAGGGACCCTGCCTAGGGAGGCATGCAAAAAAAGAGCAGCAGTGGCGTAGGAGGTTAAGAGCTCGTGTATCTAATCTGGAGGAACCGGGTTTGATTCCCAGCTCTGCCACCTGAGCTGTTGATGCTTATCTGGGGAATTCAGATTAGCCTGTGCACTCCCACACACGCCAGCTGGGTGACCTTGGGCTAGTCACAGCTTTTCGGAGCTCTCTCAGCCCTACCCACCTCACAGGGTGTTTGTTGTTGTGAGGGGGGAAGGGCAAGGAGTTTGTAAGCCCCTTTGAGTCTCCTACAGGAGAGAAAGGGGGTATATAAATCCAAATTTTCCTCTTCTTCATTTTTGCCCTGGCAAGCTCAAATACATTCTTCTTCTTCTTCTTCTTCTTCTTCTTCTTCTTCTTCTTCTTCTTCTTCTTCTTCTTCTTCTTCTTCTTCTTCTTCTTCTTCTTCTTCTTCTTCTTCTTCTTCTTCTTCTTCTTCTTCTTCTTCTTCTTCTTCATCATCATCAAATCCCAAACCACCGCATAAGACAGAAGTCTCCAACCTTTTTGATCGTGCGCCCACCTTTGGAATTCTGACACAGTGTGGTGACTGCAGCCACAAAATGGCTGCCACAGGAGGCGGAAGCAATCACCAAATGGCTGCTGCAGTTTGCTTTCAATCACACAGTGAAGATCTTTGTGCTGTGGAGCAGGGGCAGAACGAGGGGGAACGGTGCCTGGGGCACGTGTGCATCCTGCGCCCCTGCCACACCCCAGAATGCCCACGCCATGCCCAAGCACTGGCGTGTACTTGGGGCATTTAACCCACCCCCGCCCCGTTGGCGCTACCCCACTGCTATGGAGGCAGTTCCGTTTCAAAGCAACATTTTTTAAAAAATCTGCACAGTAGTCAGAAGCCTTGCTGCAGAAAAGCTCACCGGGCCCGGCCCACTTCTGAAAATACTTGGTGGGCACCAGGAAAGGTTTTGGCAGGCACCCTGTTGGGAAGCTTGGCATAAAAACATAAACTAAAAGCATGAGCCTTTTTGAGGAGCTTAAAATAGCAGTTTCAGATGAAAACACACTAAAATGGTGTTAAAATGGCAATACCGTCATTAAAAACCTGAACGAACCGAAACCTTCGGGATTGGCACCTAAAAGAGAGCAATTGCACACCGGATGAGTCTCAAGGGGAAGGAATAACACTGAAGGATTGTATCTGTGCCTAGCTATGAGTTTTGCTTATTATTTCATAACTTATAGAACAGTGATGAACAAGGAAATATATCCATCAACAATGAAGTGTTGCTTTTATTAGAAACATCAATGATCCTCAGAATTCTTATGCACCCGGCAATTCATGCTGATATTTGATGCATTAATTTTGATTGGAAATCTTGGGTACAGCTAAACTTTAATCACTCTATGCCATAAAATGCTGACACCCCCCCCCCCCATGCCTTCATGGTTTGGCTGCTCACCTGCAGAGTCAGGCTCATATATCTTCTTTCTTCACCTTTCCCCTCTCACCATCTCTCTCTAGATCAGTAATACTTGCTGAGGTTAGGATTTAATGGAATTTAAGATTTGTGGAACATTTATTGACAGTCCACTCCAGATCAGGCTGGTGGGCAGAGATGGAGCTGCTTTGCTGCCCCCACCCTCTCCAAAGGGCTTCTCTGCAGTGTGAGAAGCCCAAAAAACAAAACAAAAAAGTCAAACTGATGGTATGAATCTCCGATAGAGGATAATGGAAATACCAGTGGCATAGCACTCATAGGATGGGGGGTGCAACACCCCGGGCGGAGCAGTGGTGGAGGTATGGCCAGGTCATCAAGGTGGCATGGTGGGGGGATTCTGGGGTGTGGCAGGGATGGGCGAAGCCACAGCAGGGGCGCAGGGCATGCGGGCACCCCAGGCGTAGTTTCCCCTCGCTCCGCCTCTGGGAAATACACCATGTTTCTGAGGCCAGCTTCACTGACGCTCAGGGAATGGGTGGGCAGTGGAAGCCCCCGGCCATACAAGAGCAGAGGCTTCCAGGGCAGGCACTGCATAATCACACAGAACTCACCCAACGGGGTAAGCTACCCTTCCATCAGCATATTTGCCCCTTGCCCCGGCTCCAGAAATGTGTCTGGCCTCCGCACTCTGGATTGGGCTGCCTCTGTATGTGTGCATCTCAGCTCTGTATTCAATTTGCAAATTATGTTTGCTATTATTCCTTTTCTTACTAAATTCTTAACTTGATACCTGTCAACAATACATTGATACCTGTTTATTTCTAAAAAAAATTGTACCCACTTGCAGGATATTAGATCAGTTCTTGGAACCTGGTAAACACCTGGCAGAATGGTCCCGACAATAATTGCCCTAAGCACATACTTATGGGTTTTTGTCATGTTAAAGAAGGATGCTCCTGTACTCTGGGTAACACAACACCAGTGGGAATCCTAGTATCCTCCACACCTTGGTCTTTGCTGCAGACATGCAGTGTGTACTGAACACTTTTGTTGAGTACCAATTTCCTGGAGAAAGTATGTACGGCTTTGTACAGCCACTCCGACAACCACTACGTCAGACTACACAGAGAAGCCATTGAAATTCACAAACACATGGACAATTTCAACAGGAAGGAAGAAACCATGAAAATGAACAGAATTTGGCTGCCATTGTTGAAAAACTCTAGAATCAAGACAGTGACTGATCAGCTCCACACAAACACAGGACAACTATAGACTATAGCACTCAAAGGGAACAAAGACCAGGATACTTCTATTCAGATCCATTCACATATTGACCTTGCTATCTTCATTGTTACTCCCATGCTACTGACTTCTCTGTGACTCACATGCCAGGCTACTCTATTCAGATGGCCTCACCTTTTGACCTCACAGTATATATACTCCACTTGCTTTCCATTCCTACCATCAGATCCTCTGAAGATGCCAGCCACAGATGCAGGCGAAACGTCAGGAGAGAATGCTGCTAGAACACGGCCATACAGCCCGGAAACCACACAGCACCCCAGTGATTCCTGCCGTGAAAACCTTCGACAATACATATGTACAGCTTGTTTGTAAACAGGCCTTATGAAGAAGGAGGTCAAGGGCAGGCCAACGTCACCCAGATTTCTCCACTCCTCAGACTTCACACTTGATCCAATGACTTGGTTTCATTTCTCCTGTTTTCCGAGTACAGCAGGCTTCTGTTGTGGGCCACGCCTTTGTATGCTGTTCCATGCTTGGCAACTCTCCAGAAATAACTGATTCCCCCTTTAGATCTGTCAACAGAGCGGAGCCATCAAAGCCTGCTGAAATCTTAGCCCTGATCCCAAACACAACCTGGGTGTTTCTCCTCATGCGCTCTTGACATAAGCCATACCTGACCACAATATTTTTAAACCTGAAGGAAAGAGTTTACCAATTGCAAACGCGACTTATTGTACCATAATTTGAGCCAATCTAGCTGTTTCCACTTTCTCCAATCTGTTAATTAATTTTTCTCCCATACTGCTCCTCGGCTAAGCACCTGTGCAAAGAATAGACCATATTGTAGCACAGAATAAAATGCAAACAGACATTGTTTATAACACATAATCTTTGGATACAGCTTGACACTACTTAGGTGACAAATGTTTGGTTCAACTAGATGTGTCAGAAATAAGTGTGTATTAGCAGGTTGATTAACTAGCTATTCCATTGCTAAATTTAACATCTATTGTTGCTAACAGAAAATTCTTGATGGTGATGAAAGATTATCTAGCTTTGAGAGGGACTTTGTTGTTTGAAGTTTTCGTGTGTTTTTTTCGCAGCAACAAATTATTGCCGAATTACCAGCAAGGGGAGTTTCAAGTAAACATGAAATGCAGGATTTGCCATTAAGTCTCTAATTTGCTTTGAAAATTCCAAAGGTCATATAGAGTTAGGTCTTAGAGAGAAAGAAAGAAAGAAAGAAAGAAAGAAAGAAAGAAAGAAAGAAAGAAAGAAAGAAAGAAAGAAAGAAAGAAAGAAAGAAAGAAAGAAAGAAAGAAAGAAAGAAAGAAAGAAAAAGACAAAGATAATTCTATGGTCATTTATGGGATGTTTGACTTTTAACAAACTCTTGGGCTCAGTTCAGACATAACTAAGGTTACTGTGATATACTGAACATAGAATCATGGAGTTGGAAGAGACTCCAAGGGCTGTCAAGTCCAACCCCTGTCATGTAGGAACACACAGTCAAAGTACTCCTGATATATGTTCATCTGGGCTCTGTTTAAAAACCTCCAAAGAAGGGGCAACTCCACCGCTCTCCACATGGACTATTCTGGTAGATAAGGCTGCTTCTCGGAATGCAGTCAGCCCCCAAATCCAATGGCAGCTTCTACATGACCCTTTGCAAACATGTCTCATGAAGCTGCCAGAACTTTCCTCTTTGAACTGAAACAAAGGAAAAACTTTTTTAAAAAAAGCTCTGGTGTGGCTGTATGTGGGGCATCCATAGGCACACTCGGCCTGCAGCCAATACAGGGAAGGGGGTGCGGGGTGGGGGAAGAGACCTACGCTCTGACTTCAAAATGGCAGGGCTAAGCTCTGTCCCACCCACCCCCTCCCCCAGCTTCAAGGGATGTTTTCTGTTGTCCAGCTGACCTGAACAGCACAGCTCTGCTAAGGAGAAGTGGGGAACAAAAGGGAAGCTTTCGGGCCACAATGGTGGATTCTGTCAGCACAATCATAACATCTTTAGGAGGTTATGAAAGCATTTTGGGGGAGAACTTTGCATAGCTCTCTTCCAGTGGCGTAGCTACCACAGGGCAGGGGGGTGCACTTTGCACCGGGTGCGCGCCTGGGAGGGGGCAGCAAAAATGTATTTTTGATATTTTTAGTGTTTTTACTTTGTCAGCCAGCAGGGGGGCACAGTTTTTAGGATAGCAGCATCAAAATTTCAGGATATCATCCAGTGACACTCCTGATGATACCAGACAACTTTGGTGAAGTTTGGTTTGGGAGTCCAAAGTTATGGACCCCCAAAGGGGGTCTCCCATTGTTTCCAATGGGAGCTAATAGTAGATGGGGCTACCCTTTTGAGGGTCCATAACTTTGGACCCCCTGAACCAAACTTCACCAAACCTGGCAGGTATCATTAGGAGCATTTTCTAAAGATACCCTGCTTTTTTGATGCTGCTAGCCTAAAAAACTGTGCCCCCTGCAGGCCAAAAACTGAAAAAACACTAAAAATACAAAAAAACACAAACGAACAGGGGGGGGGGGCAGCAAAACTGCGATTTTGCATCAGGCTCCATTTCCTCTAGCTATGCCTTTGCTCTCTTCCCCAAAAGGAGTTCAGCTTGTTATATTCCTCTCAACCTGGGTTCTTTAAAAATGGTTTCCCCCAACCTTGGTTGAGGACGATTCCTGCCTGCTGAGTGAATGCCAGCAAGCAGGAAACACTTAACTTCTTCTACCCAAACCTCTTATTTTCATTTCCACCGCTTGTGCCCACCATTTTGTGTGCTGCAGCAGGTTCTCCATGAAGATTCCCCATAGAGGTTTCCTCTGCTTGCAGCTAATCCATTTGCTATTTCACTGTAAAAAGTAGACGATTAAAGTTTGTTCAGCCTGGTGATCCCATGCACATGTTGTGTTTCCTTTTTTTGTTTTTTTGAGGGGGATGTCTGTGAAGCTACGGCAACACGATTAGAGAAGCTGCATTATGCAGCTTACAGAGCACATCTAAGCAGGTCTACTCACAAGTGAGTCCTATGTTATCCAGTGGGATAACTCCCAGGAAAATGCTCTTAGCACTGCAGTCTCAATAAATGACCGTTCCCTGACATGTTCTAGAATTCTTAAGAAGCAGCATTCTCCCTTTTACTGAAATATACCAGTGGGAGTATTGACAACAAGATTTCAGACCGAAACAAATCCTGGGGGTTATTTTCAAAGGCACTGTACTACCTCCTTCTACAAATAGCAATCAGGCCTCTTTCATAGTTCAGTCCTGAACAATTAGTTTTTAGAATGATAGGTTTAGACAATAGAGTCTTCACAGACTTTTGTATGTAGCATTTCCCAGAATCTATGCTTGTTCTTCAACTAGTCCAGTAGATTATTTGCAAGCAATTGCCAGATTGGTGTTCTGATTTTTCCCCCCAAAGATTTATTTTTTTAATTCTTTATTTTATAATCTGGTTGATTGGCAAAATTTGACTCAGACTAAGCATAATCACAGTTGATTTTGCTTGTTGCGGATTCAAAAGCTACACTGAAAAGCACAAGCGATCCACTTATCTCCATTCTTCAAAGATTTTGTTTAAATTAAAAAATTCCTCAGCTTTTATTGTGCACTAGTATTTACATTACAAAGGTCCTGATTCCCTCTGTGTATGGAGTTACAACCCAAGGTTTACTTGTTTGTTCGGAATATAACCCAGAGGACTGGAAACTTTTCCTGAAAAATAAAAGAAAGAAAAAATGTTCAAGAAAAAAAGAAAAAGAAATTTGGCCTGGATCCAAGGGAAGAACTAGTTCTGCATACCAAGGTAATTTTGAGACTTGTGCAAACATCTGCACAACAAACACCTATTGAAATTAAGGGTGTCTTGAAAGATGTTTATGAGATGGTGTTGGTACTGAATGGATAAGGAAAAAACCCCAAATAATTCTGGGCTTAAGGCTGAGGAATTAGAGGTATGTAGGCAGTGGTGGGATCCAAAAATTTTAGTAACAGGTTCCCATGGTGGTGGGATTCAAACTGTGGTGTAGCGCCAATGGGGCTGGGCGGGGCACAACGGTGGCATGGTTGGGCATTCTGGGGGCAGGGCATTCTTGGGCGGGGCTGTGGCAAGGATGCAGCCGCTGCACTGGTCCTTGGGCGGGAAATGAATGCACGCAGGCGCAGGCGCAGGCTGCCACGCACGCCGGTGCACCTCCTGCTAGACTGCTTCAAGTTCTGCGTGCTACTGCTGAGAGGAGGGGCGTAACTAAGGCAAAAATCATGTGGCAAAATCACCAATTAGTAACCCCCTCTCGGCACACACAAATAATTAGTAACCTACTCTCGGGAACCTGTGGGAACCTGCTGGATCCCACCTCTGTGTGTAGGTCTCAAGGGAACTTCTTTTCCATGAAGGCCTGAGGCCTTGGTTCAAGTTTGCAGAAGGTCTACATTTTCAAGGCACTTTCCAAGCTTCAAGATTGGACTGGGGGAAATGGAAGGGAAAAAGACATTGATTGTGGTCAAGAAGGCAGAACTTTAACAAAAAGGATGTAGCTCTGCACAGAGAAGGTGGATGTTCTCTCCCTGGTGGATTCCACAGAGGGCAAATACAATGGATGTAGGATGCTATACAAACCATTGGGGGAGGGGGTGGATTTCGCACAGGCCTCATCCCATCGCCAAAATGACCCTGCTCTGTTTTATTTCCCTCAACCCAGGGTTTTTGAAAATTGCTAAACCAGTAACCCTTTAGCAAAATCCCAAGTTGGAGCCAGAGGTGTATCTAGTCCAGGGGTGTCAAACTTGCGGCCCTCCAGATGTTCATGAACTACAATTCCCATCAGTCCCTCCCAACAAGAGCTTTGGCTATACTGGCAAGGGCTGATGGGAATTGTAGTTCATGAACATCTGGAGGGCCGCAAGTTTGACACCTGTGATCTAGTCAAACTGGAGCCTGGGGACAAAACTTGAGTTTGGCGCCCCCCCCCCCATGGGCCAAACACACAAACCTTCCTCCACCACAACCAAACAATGATTTTTTTTTGCACCAGCTCACAAAACACCTCCCACCCCCAGCAAAACATACATGGCTCTCTCCCCACCAACTCTCTTTCCTAATTTTGTTCTCACACAAACCCTATGAGTACAAGTGGGTATTAAGCATGTAAATCTTTCACAAATCACCCCCAGCAAAACATTTACCAAACAAATGTCAGCATCATCTCTCACAAAACACCTCCAGTGGAATCCACTCCCAAACAACATCACTTTCAATGGTGTTTATGGAGCCCAGATTCTTCTTTTAAATCCACCTTGAAGGGAGAATCTGGGGTCCCCAGTTAAAACAACATTGAAAGTGATGCTGTTTGGGGGTGGATTCTTCCCCACCCTGAAACAGCATCACTTTCAATGTTTAAACTGGGAACCTCACATTCTTCCTTTAAGTCCATGCCGAAAGGGATGGATTTAAAAGGAGAATCTGGGGAAATTTGGAGGGTGCCTGCTGTCAGGGGTGCAATTGTTAAGCTAGAAGCACTGAAATTTCGGGGTATCTTTAGGAGACTCTCCTGATGATACCACCCAGGTTTGGTGAAGTTTGGTTCAGGGGGTCCAAAGTTATGGACTCTCAAAGGTTTATTTTATTTATTTATTTATTTATTCATTCCACTTTTATACCGCCCTCCCCCAAAGGGCTCCTATTAGTTCCCATTGGAAACAATGGGGGATGGGGCATCCCTTTTGGGAGTCCATAACTTTGGACCCCCTGACCCAAACCTCACCAAACCTGGGTAGTATCATCAGGAGGGTCTCCTGAAAGAGCCCTGAAATTTTGGTGCTGCTATCCTAAAAACTGCACCCCCTGCAGGCCAAAAACTGAAAAAAACACTAAAAAATGCAGAACACACACAAACCTGAAATTTTGTGCCCTCCACTGGGCGGGGGGGCACCCAGGGACATAGGGTACCCCATGTCTCCTAGGCAAATACGCCACTGGTTGGAGCTGCTCCCGTGTGAATGGCCAGGCAGGAGGTGCTCACAGATAGTACCACACCAATGGCTTCAGGACTCTAAACAGGGGCAAGGGGTAGAGGCAGAATGGATACACAGGATAGAAAAGGCTTCTGCAGTTAACCTGTGTTTCAGTTAAAGGCACAATATAGCTTTGCAGTAGCTTGAGTGGTAAGATAGTGACTGGATGCCCACCTGTTAAAATGCCTTCATTTTGCTCAGTAATTCGGGGTTTCGGCTTCTTAATATGCTGCCCCTCTTCTGACAGCTCCCGTTTTCCAAACCTTGGATTTGCAATCTCCCTCTCTTTTTCTGTCAGTCTTTATACCTTTTCGTCGAAAAACAAAGAGAAACAAAGATCCTAATTATACCCACAACGATTATTCTCTGAAGAAGTTCCCAGTAATTAAATTTTAAAGAAAGAAATTATTTAATGAGCTTTTTTTCCTGCAGTTACAGCCAAGCAATACATATTCATGTAGATAGTGATTAAGATGAAACAGTTCTAATTTGAATGACTTGATAAAAGCCCCTACTCCATGACTGTGTTTTTTAATAATTGTGTAATTACACAGAGAAGGGTCCCTGTAAATATCACTTGTTTCTGAAGAGAATGGAAGACACGGAGATGCGTTTTTTTCAGAAGAAAATCTCCAGTATTTCGAAGCTGTGTTTTTATGTCAGCTAAAAAGCTAATACGTGCATCTGAATTTCTCAGAAACATGATAACTATATCAAGAGGAGCCACAAAGCAAGTGCCCAGTTTCTACCAATGCCTGAATATCTGGTCTTGCTTATCTGCTCCTGCTGGAGAGGGCAGGAAAGAGGTTCATACTCTTCTCTGGTGTTTGGCTCTGTAAGAGATTATGTGGCTACCTCCTCTCTTGATGTTTTTAATTCTGTTCCCTAACAGATGATAATTATTTTCCAGAAGTGTTTGTTCTGCCACATGGCCAGACGCATTTGGTGAGGTAACCAGCGGAGGGAAAACATCTGGGGCCTAATAAGGACCGATATAGTTTTTTTAAAAAAACCCAAAAAGAGAAGGAAAAATGATAAAATAAATAAAACAGAGGAATATTGGCTTTATAATTTTCCCTTGCTTCATTCTTTTTTTAACTTCCTGCTCCTTTCTTCTCTTCCTTCCTGCTTTTTAAATCTTCCCATTCTCTTCTTTCCTCTTTGATTGTCTTCTTCTCTTCCTGTTCCGTTCCTTCCTTCTTCCCTGTTCTCAGTCTTCTTTCTTTCTCCCATTCTGGTTTTGTCATCTTCCTTCCTTTATACCATTATGTGAAAGATGTTTAGAATAAACTCCACTTTAGATGTTTAGAATAAACTCAGATTTCCAGTAGGCTTGAACCTGAGGTGGGATCCAGCAGGTTCTCACAGGTTCCCGAGAGTAGGTTACTAATTATTTGTGTGTGCTGAGAGGGGGTCACTAATTGGTGATTTTGCCACGTGATTTTTGCCTTAGTTATGCCCCTCCTCTCAGCAGTAGCGGGCAGAACTTGAAGCAGTCTAGCAGGAGGTGCACCGGCGTGCATGGCAGCCTGCGCCTGCGTGCATTCGTTTCCTGCCCAAGGACTGGCGCAGCGGCTGCATCCTTGCCACAGCCCTGCCCAGGAATGCCCCGCCCCCAGAATGCCCGGCTACACCCCCATTGGTGCCCCGCCCAGCCCCATTGGCGCTACACCACAGTTTGAATCCCACCACCATGGGAACCTGTTACTAAAATTTTTGGATCCCACCACTGGCTTGAACCCTACGTGGCCTTAATAGCCTGGAAGAAGGATGAAGATGACTAGAAAGCCCAGTTTCTCCTTTAAAAGCATACTTCACCTCTCACCCCACCCCTGCACATCTTCCCCCTCCCCGCCCCACACACAATGGGGATCATATCACCCCTGTGCTGAAAGATCTGCACTAATTATACATCTGTTTCCAGGCACAATTTAAGGCTCTGGTACTTCCATTTAAGGTCCTAAATAGCTTGGTCCCAGGGTACCTAAAGGTCTGTCTATTCCAAATTGTAAACTGTCTCAGGCAAGACTAAATAATAAATAAAACATGATATAAACATAGTTTACTATCTGGAACTTTTGAAAAGTTCTCAATATCTCTCATCAGATCCCACTTCCTAACCAAAGGGCTTTTTTCTCTGGCTTCCTAGGGAAGAAGGAAAGAGGCCTCTCTTTTACTGACTCCACTGCCAACCTCTGCACTGGTACGAGATTACTGGGTATAACCAGGAAGTAACAATGGGTAACTGAAAGGCCCACTCTGCAGGGGCCACTGCAACAGCTGCACACGGCATATATGATGCCGGTGTGGCCCCAGGACCGTTCGCACGCTCCCGTGCAAGTGGCCCCAGAGCGGCCCCGGCCCCAGCCCCAGCTCCACACTGTCCTTGGTCTTCTCCAGCAGGGTCATGCAATGCTTTTTTGTGTCAGCTTTCGGTCCTCATTTTAATCACTTTTTTTTTCTGCACTCCTGCTTGGTTCACTGGACTTTCAGTAAATTTCTGTTCTCCACTTCAGTCAGTACCTATTCTTGACTTTCACAGGAAGCAGTAAGATCTAGACTCTGGTGGCAAAGAGCAGAGGAGAGCCGTTGTCCTTACATTTAGCACAGGAGCTTCTCAGGGATCTCATTGGTCACTGTTAGAAACAGAACGGGCCATTAGTCCAACAAGGCCTTCATTCTGTCCTCACAACGATCCCAGGAAATAGTTAAGCTGAAAAGGAGTTACGGATCCAAGGTCATCCACAGAGCTTTGTGTCTGAATGGGGTCTTGAAGCTCGGTCTCCCCAGTCTTAATATAGCATTCTAATCTAAACCGCAACACCACATTTGGTTTCAGAATCCTGGTTCTTCCTTGGTGTGACATTTTTTTTCCGTTCCCCCTTTGACAGGAAGCCTCCTAAGAGGCCTGGAGATCTCCCATAATTACAACTGATCTCCAGACTACAGTGGTGAGATCCAAAAATTTTAGTAACAGGTTCCCATGGTGGTGGGATTCAAACTGTGGCGTAGCGCCAATGGGGCTGGGCGGGGCACGACGGGGGTGTGGCCGGGCATTCCTGGACGGGGCTGTGGCAAGGACGCAGCCACTGCGCTGGTCCTTGGGCGGGAAACGAATGCACGCAGGCGCAGGCTGCCACGCACGCCGGTGAACCTCCTGCTAGACTGCTTCAAGTTCTGCGCGCTACTGCTGAGAGGAGGGGCGTAACTAAGGCAAAAATCACGTGGCAAAATCACCAATTAGTAACTCCCTCTCGGCACACACAAATAATTAGTAACCTACTCTCGGGAACCTGTGAGAACCTGCTGGATCCCACCTCTGATCAGTTCTCTTGGACAAAATGGCTGCTTTGGAGGGCATTGTACTTTTGGCATTGCACCTCACTGATTCCCCTTTTCCTCAGACTCTGTTGTCACCCGGCTCCACCCCCAAATCTCCAGGAATTTCCCAACTCATTGTTGGCAACTTCCCAACATTTTGCGATTGGTCGCTGTCCCTCGGCAGCCATTTTGTGGTAGGCCGTGTCCTCCTTTCAATGGAAACAGAGATGGTATGGTAGTATTCATGCTGTAGTGGTGCCCAAACTTCCAGTAATGACCACAGGAAACTTAAGAAGGCTGAGGAACTCTAACAGACCACAGGAGGTCCAGCGCTAACGAGCTTGAAGATGTTGTTGATCTGTTAGTGGTCCTTTCGATCGGTCGAATGTTAGTGATGTTATAAGGCCCAAGCCCAACTTAGGAAAGATGGTGAAAGTCAGCATGGCATAGTGGTTAAGAGAGGTGGACTCTAATCTGCCTTCTGGGTGACCTTGGGCTAGTCACGGTTCTCTCAGAATTCTTATAGCTCCCCCTACCTCACAAGGTGTCTGTTGGGGGGAGAGGAAGGGAAAAAGTTTGTAAGGCGCTTTGAGACTCCTGAAAAAAGCAGGGTATAAATCCAAACTCCTTTTCTACTTCTCTAAATTCCTATTGTAACAATGTGATTTCAGTCCCCATGCTCCTTTTACCAAATCAGCCGCCCTCAGCCCTCAAATATAGTCTCAGATTACTGGTTTAGTTTAGATTTACACAAGCGAAGTCTGAAAACCCTGCATATGAAATGCAGTTCAGCATAGCAAAAGAAGCTGGATTTTGAGCCACGCAGTCCATTTACATCATATTTTAGGGGTTGTTCCCCCCCCGTCACACTCCCAATTATACGTGCCTATACGTATTCACCATCAAAGTGGTAGTTTCCCCTGATTGAGATTCCTAAGTAGGTTTTAATAATAATGGTGCTACTAATTTGCAGAGATAGGAGACTAAATCTAAGTGATGTTATGGAAGGGATAATTAAATAGGAGAAAAATATAACGTTAGCGCTGATTTTTCAAGCAAGGCTGCAGGTGATTCTCTGAATATCTATTTTGCCTTCTGCACTGTGATTGCATTTGGTAAATCCCAAGGCATGTTTTCACAACATATTGTTCTTCTTTATTATATATAGACAGATATGAGGATAATCAGGTTGTGTAGTAACTTGCACTCGTTTCATCTGTAATGCGTTCAACATTTCTGCAGAATTGATTTAACCCTTCTTGAAATTCTACCCATTAAGGTATATGGGGCCCGCAGTCAAGTAGTTTTGCTGAGTGTTTTAATCTAGGTTGCTAGGATGTGTGTGTTAGCCTCTCTCTGTGTGTGAGGGGGTGTATCTTGAGTTCCCTTGTATCTAGCAGGATCTAGAAAGTTCTGCTGATTCAGCCAGATGAGTAGGGTTGTTTGGACACCTGTTTTCACTTATGTCCTGCTCTGCAGGTACAAACAGGGAATCATATGAACTCACAGAAGCTGTCTTAGTCTCCTTCTGCACAGGTCTAATAACACGGGTTAAGGGCGGGATAAAATCCAGGTTGGGGGAACTTTGCATGGATCCTGCTCCTGAAGTGAGTCTGCCTCAGAGGCGTGTTAGGCAGCTGCCATCCAACAAGAGAATCACAGTTCCCAGCTCCCATTTGCAGAGCCACGCAGGGACAAGGGGCTGTTTCATGACCCTGGGGGGATCAGTTGTGCCTGTGTAACCCCCATGCTCAGAATGGGCTGACCCAGTAAGGGTGGAGACTCAAAGCAGCAAGAGGCTGCAGCAGAGCTCATGTAGTTTGGAGGAGACAAGGCTACCAGACTCGGACCTTGATTTCTATAAGCCCTTAACACCTTGTTAAGGTAACTGCAAAGTTGTTGGGAACTACTGGGAAGGTAGTTGTTTGTTTTTGCTATATTGTAAATGTTTGAGCTTATTGTTTCAGGGGCCCCTTCTGCACACACAAAATATTGCGTTTTCAAACCACTTTCACAACTGTTTGAAAGTAGATTTTGCTATTCTGCACAGCTTCAAAGAGCACTGAAAGCAGTTTGAAAGTGCATTATTCTACATGTGCGGAATGAGCCAGGGTTTTTTATGTTTGTAATGGGTGAGAGTTCTCCTGGAAACCTTCATCATGTTGAATCCTGTTCACCAAGCCATTGGAGTCTTCAGGAGCCAACCCACTTGCAAAGAAGAATTGGACTTGGCAGTATCAGTAGACTGTAACTAGAAGGACTTGAAAATGCAACCTGAACAGGACCTTGAAGTGTGATGTTAAATGTTGATGTTATATGTTAAGAAAGTAAACCATTTTGTCTTTAAAATTTGTTGTTGTTGCAAACTCATTCCAAGTTCTGCCCCACAGAGCCCACAGATAGAGGTTACACCTGCAGCTTTGGAGGGAGGCAGGGACCCAAAAAGACCCTGTGAATCCATGCGAAGGTGTACACCCCGTTCGCATGGCTGGCTGTCCACGGGCTGGGGCAAGGATGGGTTCATGTAACCTGCCTTTCACCCGGGTTTATTGGCCCGTGCAGATAGGGCCTTATACTGAGTCAAACCACTGGTCCATCAATGCAAGTATTGCCAACTCAGGCTGGCAGGTGCTCTCTGGGTGCTTAGAGGTCTCCTTTTTTAACTGAAAATGCTGTGGACTGAACCTGGGGCCTTCAATATGCAAAAGAAAAGCCACTATTGCACTGTAGCCACAGCCCCTTGTGGTTGTTTGGCAGATTGTGTGTATGTGTGTGTGTGTGTGTGTTAAGTGCAATAAAGTTGCTTCTGACTTATGGTGACCCTATGAGTTAAAGACCTCCAAAATGTCCTTTCGAGAACAGCCTTGCTCAGGTCTTGCAAAATGAAGGCCGTGCAGCCCTGAATTAACCATTAGGCAAAATAAGCACATGCTCGGGGCCTCAAGTAAAGAGGGCCCCATAAAGTTATAAGTAAGCAACAGTAAACATTAGTTCGCTTCTTGTTTCTTGAAGGTAGAAAGTATGGAGAAATAACTTTTGTAGGGCCCCTTCTGCACATGCAGAATAATACACTTTCAATTCACTTTCAATCCACTTTGCAGCTGGATTTTACTGTGCGGAATAGCAAAATCCACTTGCAAACGATTGTCAAAGTGGATTGAAAATGCATTATTGTCAGAGGTGGGATTTGTGTGTGCCGAGAAAGGGTTACTCATTGGTGATTTTGCCACGTGATTTTTGCCTTAGTTACGCCCCTCCTCTCAGCAGTGGCGTGCAGAACTTGAAGCAGTCTAGCAGGAGGTGCACCAGCGTGCGTGGCAGCCTGCGCCTGCGTGCATTCGTTTCCCACCCAAGGACCGGCGCAGTGGCTGCGTCCTTGCCACAGCCCCGCCCAGGAATGCCCCACCCCCGGAATGCCCGGCCACGCCCCTGTCATGCTCCGCCCAGCCCCATTGGCGCTACGCCACAGTTTGAATCCCACTACCTTGGGAACCTGTTACTAAAATGTTTGGATCCCACCACTGGTTATTGTACCTGTGCAGAAGGGGCCCAGGAGTCACACAACTCTCTGGTTAATAAAGTGAGTGACTTGCCTGTGCAGGGCAAGGGTGAAAAGAATCACCAGTGAAACTGGATTATTGTAATGAAGGCTGACTCATGAATCATACAGGAAAGAACTAGCACTAATGTCCTTAAGAAGACAACCTTTTGGATGCTCTACAGTATGGAAAAAAGAGAAGAACATGGCATCAAGTCACAACCAGCTCGTGGTGAACTCATCCATGAGGCATTCCAGGCAGAAGTGGTCTGCCATTTCCTTCCTTCTTGTAGCAGCCTGAATCTTTCCTGGTGGTATCCCGTTGACGTACCAACCACGGCTGACCTTGCATAGGTTCTAGCCTCTGACAAACTTTGGCTTAAGCAGGGCTATTCAGGCTGTCAGGAGAAATAAGAATAGATCAGTCTAAAAAGATCTAAGAAATGGCATCTTGACTCCATGTGATTATTATTTCCAGTAATACCTTTGCCTCTATAATACTGCCTAATTATTTCATCACTTAATACTATGCTCCGGTTGCATACATTACAATTTCAAACAATAGCAAAGAATGAGTTACAGTTTTCCTTTTTCAAATAGTGTTTTTTTTTCCTGGAGGAGTTGTTCCATGTGCACACAGATGCACAGGTCTCACACCATGACACACACCTGTATAATTTGAACAGAAACTCAACTGCTATTGTTTTTCTTCGAACGGAACTTTCCCATATCATCAAAATGGAGTATCGCTGTATCTATACCAACGAAAGGCATCGCAGATTAATTTTACTTGACCCAATCCAAAGGAATGAATAAATCTCATGCTTCAAATACATGAATAAAACTAGCACTGCAAAAAATAACACAAGCCCTTGTTCACTATTAAAACTATAGCTGAGATTTTATATCACCAAAATGGTAGAGAATTTGAGCTTTAGAGTTGGGTTCAGATTCAAATTTAGGCACCTTTTACAGTGACTAATTACATAAAGTGGGAGGGAAAGTGACATGATATCGATCAGGGGTCTGCAACCTGCGGCTCTCCAGATGTTCATGGACTACAAATCCCAACAGCCCCTGCCAGCATGGCCAATTGGCAGGGGCTGATGGGGATTGTAGTTCATGAACATCTGGAGAGCCGCAGGTTGCAGACCCCTGATATAGATCAATCTCATGAGATCTCATAGCAGGGTCAGTACTTGGAAGAGAGACCACCAAAGAAAACTCTGCAGAGGAAAGCAATGGCAAACCACCTCTGCTTCTCACTAGCCTTGGAAGCCTCTTGCTGTGGTCTCCTTAAATTATAACTTGACAGCACTTTACACACACAATCACACAAATGTAACAATTCTCCTGCAAAGAAAGTGGTTTGGGTTATGTGGAGACCCTGGAACACACTCTTTTCCACTGCCAGAAACATACTCAACTGAGGATGAAATTTAAAAACTCTTTGGGGGATTCTGCACACGAGTAAAATAGGTTCGACCCAGTTCCCTGAGAAGGGTACTAACCTAGGTTGAAGCCATTGTTGTTCCCCACTGCAACCAGCTTGATCCCAGCTCGGAGGGCGGAATCATTCTGTGCCTCTTCGCCGCTCCGTTCCAATTGGCTACTGTTCTACGGCCATGTTCCGTCTATCCCCACACACGTTATAAAAAAAACTGCCACAGGAATGGAGGAGGCCAGATCTAAGCATGGCGCTTTTGATTGGCCAGCTGTACGCATGCCTGAAACACTCGGCTGTGATTGGCTGAATGGGGGACTCCTGGCACCAGAGATTCCGCACTTTACTGGAATCGAGCTGAGTTCGAGTGTGGTTCCCTGAAAAAGTAGTAGTTCCCAACTGGAGTCGGAAATTTGACCGTTACACGGTGCGAAGCTGGTACAAAACCACATCGATCCCAGTGGTTGTGCGGAGCACTTAGGTCGAACACAGCTCGAACTTAGGTCGATAACGCAAGAGCGGAATCGACCCTTATTTGTTAAGTGATCAGGCCTGTCTGACTACCGCAAGTTACTTCCCTTGTTAAATAATGAGGATTCTGCACATTGTGCACTAGTTGCAAATGTATTATTAGACATTATAGAGACTTGGCGTATGGTTCAGAGATGCAAACTGTATTTTCACTCCTTGTTATTTATTTTTGACTTTTTATATGTAACCCTTTTCTTTCCTTTTGCTTATGCCAATAAAGGCTTACTTGGCTTGACTTGACTCAAGGGAATGACTCAAGTATAACAATATCACTTTCTCAATAGGACATAACAATAGCCTTGCTGGGTCAGATTAAAGGTCTAGGTGGTCCGACATCCTGTTTCCCATGATGGCTGCCAGAAGACTCAGGCGGAGCAATTGGCCTTCCCTCACTGTTTCCGCCAATCCACTCTTATTCAGAGGTATACCAGCCTGTAAACCCAGCTATTTTGTTTGGCAGTCCATTCAGTCAAATGAAAGCGCTCTGAAAGTTATTGACATGAGGGATGGTCCAATTCTGCAGTTTCTCATAATAACCACATCAGCCCGGTGTAGTGGTTAAGATCTGAAGACTCTACTCTGAAGGAGTGATTCTCCACTCCTCCACATAAGCTGTGGACTCTAATCTGGGGAACCAGGTTTGATTCCCTGCTCTTATGCATGAAGCCTGTTGGTTGACCTTGGTGTAGTCACAGTTCTCTCAGAACTCTCTCAGCCCCACCAACCTCACAAGGTGTTTGTTGCGGGGAGAAGAGGAGAAGGTGTTTGTAAGCCAGTTTAGACTCCTTTAAGGTAGCAAAAAGTGGGTATAAAAACCAATTCTTGTTCTTCTTGCTGCTGCTGTTTTTCTTCTTCTGCTCTTCTTCTTTTCTTCTTCTTTTCTTCTTCTGCTCTTCCTTTCTTCTCTTCTGCTCTTCTTCTTCTGCTCTTCTTCTTCTTCTTCTTCTTCTTCTTCTTCTTCTTCTTCTTCTTCTTCTTCTTCTTCTTCTTCTTCTTCTTCTTCTTCTTCTTCTTCACCAGAAAAGGTCAGTTTGGTTGCTATCTTGAAACAAGTGATTTGCACATGAAGCTGCTTTCTACTGAGTCAGAACATTCGTCTGTCAAGGTCAGCACTGTCTACTCTTTCTGGGAGCAGATCTACATGATCTTGGGTGGAAGTCTTTCATCTCACCTTTTCCAACTGGATTTGTTGGAATCTGGGTCTTTCTGCATGCAACGCAGGTGGTCTACCTGATCCACAGCCTGACTAATGGGGATTTTGGGGAAGTTTTGTAGAAGCTGCAGACGACACGCGAAAGCCAGCAGATGACACAAAAAAGGTCCAGAAACTCAGATATGCATAAAATAAATGTATAGTATTGTATAATACCAACATATTTTATCTTTTAATACGGGTTCATGTAACCCCATAAATATACACAAATATACACAATTTCTTTTTTTTAAAGTTAAAGAAAAAGAACAAAAATCAGACTTATTTTCTGGTATGAAGGGAGGGCCAAAAATTTTACACGGATTTCCAGATTGTCGGGGATGCCGCACACCCGACAGCCGCAATGTGCAAGGGATGACTGTAGTCATCTTTCTCACACGCTTCCAGAAGATCAGAAGCCATTTCTGCGCAGTTCTGCCTTCCATCTTAGAGCAGTGCAGATGACTACCACAATGCCAGTATATTAAGAATATAAGGAGAAACTGGGGAACTGGATTTGAGTCTCCATTCCTCCATGTGAAGCCTGCTGGGTGACCTTGGGCCAGTCACAGTTCCTCTTAGAACCCCCCCTCCCAGCCCATGAAGAAGAAGAAGAAGAAGAAGAAGAAGAAGAAGAAGAAGAAGAAGAAGAAGAAGAAGAAGAAGAAGAAGAAGAAGAAGAAGAAGAAGAAGAAGAAGAAGAAGAAGAAGAAGGAGAAGGAGAAGGAGAAGGAGAAGGAGAAGGAGAAGGAGAAGGAGGAGGAGGAGGAGGAGGAGAAGGAGGAGGAGGAGAAGGAGGAGGAGAAGAAGGAGAAGGAGAAGAAGGAGAAGAAGGAGAAGGAGAAGAAGGAGGAGGAGGAGGAGGAGGAGGAGGAGGAGAAGGAGAAGGAGGAGGAGAAGAAGGAGGAGGAGGAGGAGGAGGAGGAGGAGAAGGAAAGGAGAAGAAGAAGGAGAAGAAGAAGAGGGAGAAGGAGAAGGAGAAGGAGAAGGAGAAGGAGAAGGAGAAGGAGAAGGAGAAGGAGAAGGAGGAGAAGGAGAAGAAGGAGGAGGAGAAGGAGAAGGAGAAGAAGAAGAAGAAGAGGAGGAGGAGGAGGAGGAGTTGGATTTATATCCCCCCCTTTCTCTCCTGTAAGGAGACTCAAAGGGGCTTACAAAGTCCTTCCCTTCTCCCCTCACAACAAACACCCTGTGAGGTAGGTGGAGAGAGCTCCGAAGAGCTGTGACTAGCCCAAGGTCACCCAGCTGGCATGCGTCGGAGTACACAAGCTAATCTAGTTCACCAGATAAGCCTCCACAGCTGAAGTGGCAGAGCGGGGAATCAAACCCTGTTCTCCAGAGTGGAGTGCACCTGCTCTTAATGGCTACACCATGCAGGCAGACAATGAGGAACGTTTCACCCACATCTCTTGCCTTGAAAATGCCCCGGGGCCGCCATAAGTCACCAGCAAGTTGACAGCACATTCCGCCGCTATAAGGAGACTAAGAAAGAAATGCTTTTAGGTAATGGGGTGACTACTTGGGTAACATGAAGACAGACTCCTTCCTAAAAGGTTAGGAGGCCTCAGCAAGTTCTTACACTTGCTGCTAAAATAGGACAGCATTAAGAGAATGTTGAAACCCCCAGGGCAGTTATGATAAAGGGCCGAAAACCAGTTCTGCCGTCATGTTTGGCCACCTTATTTGATTACACCGGGAGCCAACACTAAACAGGATTATTGAGTCTAAAAAACTCTAAGTGATTGTTATGAAAAGAAAGGTGTGCCACTTATTAGAGACTCTTAGTTTTTTTATTAGATCACAACAGAATAACTTTGGCCAAATATTCGCTGTGGGACCGGCTTTAATGATTTATGGGTCTGTCGCCCTCCCCACCTCCTGCCTAGCAGCTGGGAAAGCAGCTCTGGAATGAAATACATTATGCAACGTCCGCTTAAAGGCCATAGAATAAAGAGCAAATCAGTGTTCACAGTGGCAACCCAAGGAGCCTAGTAAATGATGCATGGATTTTTCCATGCCTAGAATCACTCCCAACTCTAAAACAAAGTGTATGGTGTAACAAAACAGACTCACAAGGAGCTCTACAAGAGCTGGTTTTTCCCCACAGTTAAACCTTGTAAGATGCTCTGTTTCTCAGAATTGCTGTCATTTTAGGGGTTCCCCAATGTCAACAGTAGGTTGGGCAAACTGATTTGCTTAGTCTGTGGACAGTTGTATGTATAACATGTAACCCTTTGAGTCCCCAAGGTCCAGGTTCCAAATCTAAAGTAATTCTGATAAACTCAAAATATATATCCAATTAGTTAAACTAAAACAGAAAGCATTTGTGAAAACATTCCGAAAGATATCAACACTGGTTCACTACCCACTATCCTATATCAGAGGTGTTTTCTCCATGGCCAATATATCCTGGGATAAGGTAAATGGTCCCGGGTCAGCCATGACTTCTACATGGCTTCCGGGTCTAACTCGGGCCCGCCCTGCGAGATTTCCCGTATCCCCGCCTTTTAAAAAATGATGAAATTTGGGGTTCTTAAAAAAAATGCACCGCTCCTATGCAAACACGTGGCAGGCCGGTCTGTTTATTTTTCCTGCCTCACCAGCTGCAGCCAATCAGAACGGCAAAAAAAGGGACAGTTCGCGCATACGTGGCAACGTCAATGAGGAAAATGAAAGTAAACCGGGGGCCGTGCGTAATCACCTGGAGCTTTTCCTCCCGGCCTGAATGCACTGATGGGCTGCCGTGCGGAGGGAGAAACCAAGGTAGAAACATCCTGGAATGTATGATCACGGTTTTCCCATGAGGTATTTTGGATGTGGGGAAAATGCCAGAGTCCTCTTCAGTTCCTTGCAGAAAGGATTGAAACCAAGTCTGGGGCAGAGCCCCCCCCCCAAAAAAAAATCTTCCTGGCAGCAGACCGAAGGGGCCTGCACTTCCTCCCCCTGACCTGCTGGCACTGTGAACAGGAAGGGGGTGACTGGGTTTCAGTAAGCTGAATTAGTATGGTAATACAACCCTCACAAAACACGAGCGCAGGTCATCTGGAGCCAACTGGATAGTCTGGTAAGAATCTAGGGCAGTGGTGGCGAACCTATGGCACTCCAGATGTTCATGGACTACAATTCCCATCAGCCCCTGACAGCATGGCCAATTGGCCATCCTGGCAGGGGCTGATGGGAATTGTAGTCCATGGACATCTGGAGTGCCATAGGTTTCTCCACCACGGATCTAGGGACTATTGAAGAGAATGCGAATTGAAGAGAAGAATCTGGAGGAAATTGCCCCTGAATTTATCATATTGAGAACCAAATTTGGAGATTCCTATCTGAAAGAAGCATCCAAGGAGCTTCAAATGGTTTTTATAAAGCTGCCATACTTTTTTAGGGGAAAAGACAGCAGCCAGGGGAAGCTCAAGAAGTTTCACTTTCTGAGGCAGCGGCTATATTGGCTGCCACCTCTCCACTGCTTCAGTGCTGTACCCAAGAACTTATCGCATGCCTCTATTCTCTTTCATATTACTACCACAAGCCATGCTTGCCTTAAAGGGCTTCCTGAAACCTTGCAAGATTCCTCTCTGGGTACTTTCGCACGTGCAGAATAATGCACTTTCAATCCACTTTCATAATTGTTTGCAAGTGGATTTTGCTATTCCACCCAGTAAAATCCAGCTGCAAGGTGAATGGAAAGTGGATTGAAAATGCATTATTCTGCATGTGCAGAAGTGCCCTCTCATAGGACACTTTGATTAGCATTCACCTTGACCCGGCAACTAGGAATGGCACAGACGTATTTGACTGTGATGGTCCGAGGTGAGCCAATCACCCAGTCTGTTCAGTTCACACTAAATGACTCAGGCCGTTCAAGAGATCCATACGTGCCGCCGCGAGCCCCCCCACGCCAGCCAAGAGTTCTGGCAGCGTGAGGGGCATAGCTCCGCTCGCGACGCCAAGCCGTGCTGAGCAGGCCAAGCAGAGGCCCCCCCCCGCCAGAGAGGCGGGCAGTTCCGCGCAGAGCCGCCTCTTCACGCTTCTCCGCCCCACTCATCGATGTCTGCCGTCGAAGCCTGCTGCCGCCAGTTGGTGGAAGGCCCGCCCATGCTGCCCTTCCTCGACCCTGGAGGTCGGAGGGACACAGTATGGCGGGCTTCCACGGCCAGCAGGCTTAATGCACCGGGACAACGTGCGGGCGGATAGAAGCGGAGAACAGCTGCTTCCCCCAACAACAACCCTTTAAAAGGGTACAGTTGTTTACAGAAGCGACAGCGCCTGACGCCCTGGGGATAGTAAAAGGAGAGTCATGTGCGCCCGCTGCTTGGCGCTTGCAGCGGCCCGAGCGCCAAAGATAACTGGCTTGCCTACAGGGCGGCGCTTTACGGCCCCCCAGGCGTCGTTGCTTTTGGACGCCGCGGCGGAAACGGCCTCAGATCCCTGCCAAACAGCTTTGCATTGTATGGACACAGTGGAACACAAGAAACATTTGGGTACTCCAAGGGCAAACATTGCCCCTCTCTGCTGTCTTGGAAACAATAATCTCTCAAAAGGCTTAGAGGATACATGGTCCATAGCTAGTTTAGAAAGAAGGTGCAGTCGGTACACAATAATAGCCAACCCTGGTTTGCGTGCTACAGAATTTGCCCTTGCTAGTTTTACCATCTAACTCTCTTAGAAGTTAATTACAAGCCATTTAATTAAGATTCCTCGCTCACTAATGCACTAGTCACTTAGCAAGTTTGGGTTAACACAGTATGCGGCAAAGATGTTGTTCTATCAGTTATCTTCCCATTAACTCATCCTGCATCGGTAGCATGCTTGGGTACCATTGCCTGCCCCAGGTAGCTAAGCCATTTCAAATATCATTAACTAGGAGTTTCCAAAAATGACTGTATTTTTGGGCTTGCCACCTGTGCTGCTCAGCATCAGGTAGCACGGTTGTGCACTCTGATTAACACATGAAAGACACCCTCATCCAACCCTGGATCTTTCGGTGAAATTAACTGACAGGGATGAAGAAATCCATACCTGGAAGGGTTGTGAGGTGGCCAAAACTGGACATGATCCATTCAAAGTTAAGACATTTTGAATTCCATGATTTTAATGATCAATTGTTGTCAGGATGTGCCCCCTCTTGCCATCCCAGTGCTGACCTAGGTGCAAGGACTCACACCTGACTGTGGGGAAGGGGGAGCTGTCTTCACCTTCTGGTATGTTATGGATCTTTCTCCTTTCGTTCACTTTCCTTTGATGCTAGCAACTGTAGTCAACCAGAGGCAACCCTCCAGATTAGAATGCACCTGCTCTTAACCAATACGCCACATTGAAAGTGATGCTGTTTCCACGCGGTTTGTAGATAATTCATCTTTAAACAGCATCACTTTCAATGTTGTTTAACTGGGGACCCCAAGATTCTTCCCTTTAAAGGTGGATTTAAAAGGAGAATTTGGGCTCTCTAGTTTAAACATCATTGAAAGTGATGCTGCTTTGGGGGTGGATTCCCAGCATCACAGGCCTGCTGCCCGAGGACGGGGGGGGCCACGGGACGGGGCCTATGGGAACTCCGTGATTTTGCATCGGGCTCCATTTTCCCTCTATGCCTCTGCCCAGACGGGAGGGCAGAAGGAACTGCCAGCTGCCGGCTGGGAGCCCAGCTGATGGGGGGCAGGGAAGGGAAGGGCGGGGAGCCTGCCGTCCCCGGCTGCTTGGAGAGCTGCTTTATAAGGCTAGGCTGGGGCGAGCTTGGGAGGCGGGAGTCATGCTCCCAGGGATGGGTGGGGGTGTGGCCCCACCCCCGAGCCCCCCCCCCCCATAAAAAATCTATACCTACGTCGCTGGGGAGGGGGGATTCTGGCAGGAAAGTCTGAGGGGATAAAGGCAATTGTATTTTCACAGTCAGGCAGAACTGGCTTTCTGAAAAATGGAAAGACTTCAATAAAGACTTCTGATCCAGCATCCAGAACCCGCTTATTGACTTCAGACTCAAGACCTGACAGTTGTATGTATCTGATCTCAAACCCCTGATCCCTGTATCTTACACACGTATGGTTGGAAGGGCCCTTAAGGCTAATCCAACCCCTTGCACAACACAGGAAATTCACAACTACCTTCCACTACCGCTCCCCCAGTGACCCTCTGCTCTATGCCCAGAGAAAAGCAAAAAAACCCCTCCAGGATTCTTGGCCAGTGAAGGAAAACTCCTTCCTGACCCCAAAGTGGTGGACAGCATTGACCTGAGCATGAGAAGGCACCAGAACAGAGCACGGACTCATCTCTTCCTGCCTTCCCTCTCATGATCTTAATTGGCAATTTCTGTTGCCTTCTGCCCACATGGCTCTTCTGACATGTCACAAAGGCAATTTAGAGCCACTTGGGGGGGTGCATCACAAATATCATATGCAAAGCACTCTTTTAAATGAAACCCGGAGGCTAATTTAGCATGCTACAGCAAAAATAAAAAAAATCTGTGCCAGCTGATTTTTATCAGGTCAGTTGAGCATTTTGAATATTTTGCTCGAAAGTTCCCCACTGTGATAACAGTGGGCATTTGCTGCATGAAGATGAACCTCTAAGGTTCACATGGATCTAGAGCAGTGGTGGCGAACCTATGGCACGGGTGCCAGAGGTGGCACTCAGAGCCCTCTCTGTGGGCATGCGCAAACAGAGTCCCCGCCCCCCCCAACACATCTAGGGCTGGCCTGTGCCGCTGGAAGCTTGATTATTAGCATTAAACCCTAAAGATCTAATTCTTTAGAAGCAGTGTAGGGTAACCCCTGTTAAAGCGTTGTTAAACCCCACTGGGATTGCATTACCAAGAACTAAAGCACGATCCTTTACCTGGGAGTAATCTCAGGTGCTGGCAATGAGGCTTGCTTCTGAGTAAACCCTCCTAGGGTTGTGATTCACTCATTGGAAGAGTTCCATGGTTGCTTCCTAAAGCAGCCAATCGACTCACCACCAAGCTTACTCCTGAGAAACGCATCTTTGGCAACCATATTTTCTAAACTAAAACCCCAAGTATTCAGGTTGCACTACCATGTTGGCACTTTGCAATAAATAAGTGGGTTTTGGATTGCATTTTGGGCATTCAGTCTCAAAAAGGTTTGCTATCACTGATCTAGAGCAGAAACCATCTCCAGGGTTTCAGATGTTCGCGGATTGCTAATTTCATCAGGCCCCTGCCAGCATGGTCAATTGGCCACACTGGCAGGGGCTGATGGGATTTGTAGTCCATGAACATCTGGAGAGCCGCAGGTTGCAGACCCCTGATCTAGAGATACTAACCTAAAGGTAGGGTCTGGAGCTGTAGAATTAGGGGGCTGTTTCTCCTGTTGGCAGCAGAGGCTAGGACTAGCGATAATGGGTTTCAATTACGGGAGGAAAGATTCTGACTGGCAATTAGAAAAAAAGAGTTGTGCAATAATGAAAGTGCAAGAGTTGTGCAATAATGAAATCAGCTACCAGGGGAGGTGGCGAGTTCCCTCATCAACAGTCTTTAAGCATGTCGGCAACGTTTAGTTCCTTCCTCCTCACATTACGTGGATAATGCACTTTCAATCCATTTTCAATGCACTTTGCTGCTGGATTTTGCTGTGTGGAACAGCAAAATCCACTTTCTAAACAACTGTGAAAGTGGGTTGAAAGTGCATTATTCTGCATGTGCGGAAGGGGCCTAAGATGCTTTAGGCCACAGGTGTCAAACTCATGGCCCTCCAGATGTTATGGACTACAGTTATGGACAACTGTAGTTCACAACATCTGGAGGGCCGCAAGTTTGACACCTATGCTCTAGGCCAGGGGTCTGCAACTTGCGGCTCTCCAGATGTTCATGGACTACATGTGGCTCTCCAGATGTTCATGGACTACAAACCCCATCGGCCCCTGCCAGGGCTGATGGGACTTATAGTTCATGAAAATCTGGAGAGCCGCAGGTTGCAGACCCCTGCTCTAGGCTGATCCTGCATTGAGTAGCGGGGTTGGACTAGATGGCCTTCATGACACCTCCCATCTCTATGATTATATGACTACACAGATCAGTTGTCCTGGAGGAGATGGCAACTGCAGATGGCGGATGGTGGCTTCACATATCTGATGAGCTCCATTCCAAAACTTTGCCTTCCCCAAGCACCTCCCCACAAATCTCCAGGAATTTGTAAAGCTGGAGTTGACAACTCTAATGGAGCCCATTTGGGATAGGAGCTTGCAGGACCTGGAGAAGCACAGCTTGATTCTCCCGCCATCCTTGGGGCATTGCTTCATCTCCATGGCGAACTGTTGAGAGCCACCTGGCTCTCCAAGGCTTTCAAGATGACTGCCAAGAACATCCATAAAAACAGCAGGTGGTCCTTTGAGTAGAACAATGGTCCCGCCCTCTCATCCAGGACCTCCTCTCTTTGGCCACGTTGTGTCTCTGGAGACTTATTTTATTTATTAAAAACATTTACACCCCACCTTTCTGTAGTCATAGTTAAGGCAGCTTACAAAATACAATATAATACAATCACATATACGATCATAAAACCAACAACAATAAACCCCACTGCAATACCATAAAATCACACTATACCATAAAAAATCAAGTCAACGATAGAATGCACATAAAACCTAAATCACGGCTTATTAAAATCAAACCTAAATCAGCCTCCATTGCCTACAAAGCCGGTGTCTGAGATATGCAACGTTTTAATTCGTAAGGTGGATTCCGGTGTTTTTTGGGTTTCCCAGGGAAGTATTTCGGAGAGGAT
Organism: Sphaerodactylus townsendi; assembly: GCF_021028975.2. Lineage (NCBI taxonomy): Eukaryota > Metazoa > Chordata > Lepidosauria > Squamata > Sphaerodactylidae > Sphaerodactylus > Sphaerodactylus townsendi. The sequence goes on from NC_059431.1 coordinate 15,982,352, forward strand.
GGGGCAGTGCTGGAGTGGTGCCCTCCCTGAGGCCGGCCCACTTTAGATGGGGCTGTGAATTGGGTTCTAGCACTGGAGGTGAGCAAACAAACCAAGGCCAGACAAAACAGTGATGGAGGCCACAGGATACACACTGGTTATAATATGTATGGTGATGCAAAGAGCCATCAAGTCATGGGCAACTTACAGTAACCCCTCATGGGGTTTTCAAGGTGAGAACCGGTCCGTTTGCACGGTGTTGCTCCCTACATGGGAGCAGCAGTGGCGTAGGAGGTTAAGAGCTTGTATATCTAATCTGGAGGAACTGGGTTTGATCCTCCGCTCTGCCGCCTGAGCTGTGGAGGCTGATCTGGGGAATTCAGATTAGCCTGTGCACTCCCACATACACCAGCTGGGTGACCTTGGGCTACTCACAGCTTCTTGGAGCTCTCTCAGCCCCACCTACCTCACAGGGTGTTTGTTGTGAGGGGGGAAGAGCAAGGAGATTGTAAGCCCCTTTGAGTCTCCTACAGGAGAGAAAGGGGGGATATAAATCCAAACTCCTCCACCTCCTCCTCCTCCTCCTCCTCCTCCTCCTCCTCTTCTTCTTCTTCTTCTTCTTCTTCTTCCATTGCCTTCTTTTGCTGAATCTTCCTTGGTGGTCTTCCTTCCAAGTTCCAACCCACCTCAGCTTCTGAGATCAGACGACATCAGACAATACTATAAATTTCCCATCTGTTCTATCATTACCCCAACTTTAAATTAATTTTGATTCTACCAAAATGAGAATGACTTTTGTCCCCCACCTCACCTCTCTTTTCATTCAGTCCAAAAAGATGCTTTCTCATTTAATTTTTTTTCCTCCTGCGAGAGCTATTTTAATTCCAGTGACGCCCATGCACCCGAGAAATAAATTTTTCATTATGATATTCTGCATAAGCAAATGCCACGGTTATTATTAGTGCTTACCACAATAGCAAAAGCAAAGCACCATTCTGTCTATGTGCCATTTTCCCCTCACTCAGCACAATTTTAGAAAGTGTCTCCAAGAGCTGATCATGTAAGACTCAGAGCTCTATATTTAATAATGTGTCCTTTTGTGACTTGCCGCCCTGTTCCGGCCCCCTGATTCCTGATTTAGCAAACAGAGATATGCCTGAGATACAAAAGAAAACACAAAAGTCTGGTTGCTTCCACACAGAGGTGGGTTTTTTGTTTTTTAAGCATCCGGGTGACATCTTCATTCATCCGTCCATCTAGCAGGTGTTGTCCTGCTTCATTGTGCTCTTTCCCAAAACTAGTTTAATGCGAAAATCTTGGCAAAGATCACAGTCAAAGCATGTTTGCATACCACATGGATAGGAAAGTATGTGTTTTTAAAGGTCCCACTCATATCAGTGTTGTTTTCTATAACCCTTTCTGCATGGGCCAATAAACACGTGTTAAATGTGGAATAAAACCCGGAGGGGGGGGGACTTCGCACGGATCCCGCTCCTAACGTGGATCCACTCCACGTTTCCCCCCCAACCTGGGCTTTTCAAGAATCATGATTTTCACGATTCTTTTGTTTTACTGTGCCTCGCAGCTGCAGCTAAGTGAACGGCCTGGCAGGAGGCACATGAAGTGGGTGAGATTCTCTAGTTGGATCTTAGTCCCCGGCTCACATTTGCAGACCCATGCAGGGACAAAGGGCCGTATCATGGCCCTGGGAGGTCAGTCATGCCTGCCTGTGAAGCTGCGTGTCGAGGGGAGGTAAGAACCACAACAAAAGAAGGAGATCCAGGTCAGAGCCTTCAATAGGATATCTTGGTCAACAGTAACTGAAGCTACAGAGGCCCTTTCCATACAGGTCAACAAACACAGGTTAAGGGTGGGGGAAAAACATGTTGGGCGGGAACTTCGCATGGTTCCCACCCCTAACACAAGTCTAGCCCGCCCCTCACCCATGCATTCTTTCCATGCATGTTTCCCAGCTTTTCCTTTGACACTGTCATAATGGCTCAGATAACACCCAGAATCTCCACCAGTGGGCTGCAGGGGCGTACCGCCTAGGGGGACATATGGGGTCAAATGTCCCCGGGCTGCAGCCATGTAGTCACGTGGGAGTGGAAAATAGCCCCACACCCCTCTTCCTTCCCCCGGGTCCATACACTGACTTCAAGACCTGGTGCAAAAAAAAGTTGTTTGGTCGTGTTGGGGAAGGGCAGCCGCCCATAGGGAGGGCAGAAAACTCAGGTTTTTCACCAGGCTACATTTTCCTTACATATGCCTCCGGTAGACTGCTTCTTCCCACTTCAGACCAAAAATGCCCCTCAGATGCTGCTATGGGGTACAGGAACCCCCCTGGAACACTTTGAGGGTACAAGTGAAATGTCTGACCTGAGAGAGGGGAGAATCATCAAAAACTGTCCCCCCCCCCCAATCAACAGAAATGACTGATGAAATGAAAGCTATGAAATGCAAGTTTCGGGTGAAATGTAATTATGTTAACTTCAAATCTAATCCTGAAAAAAAAATAGAAACAATATGCTAGTCACGAGACGCTAGCTACAGGTGTTAGCTCGTTCAGTGCAACTAGTGAATGGTGATCTCGGTGTTTTACATGATCAGATTTGCATCTTAAATAATTATATTTTAATTTGTACTTCGGAGCGTTTCATGGATTGACTCTGCCGTTTGTTTTCTGCATATCCCCTCTCTAAATCGACCGCAGAGCAACGCTCCTCTCACTGAACTTGAAGAGGCAGGCTCTAACCACAAACTCTTATGCTATCATAAAATGTTGCTACTCCTTAAGATGGGATGTTCAGTCACTCCAGTTTATTCATGCCTCTTTGCTTAGTTGAAAGACTAGAGCAGCAGCTATTCTAATCCTGCCTGCATCATGGAGAATGGCATTGAATTTATGCAGAGCAGCATAGATATTTTTAATAACACCTTCTTTTCCTCCCAAACCCCTTTTATTACCTATTTCCCCCCCTCTCTCCTCCATAAGTTTTAAAATTAGGTTCTTAGTTCAAGGCTAATGAAGGCAATTACGAAAGGATTCTGGCTTCTAAGACCAAACAAAATCAGAAAGTGCTGTGGATGATCTATTTTCCATCCCGTTGCCACAGATCCCAATTTTTTTTTAAAAGCATCATTATCAGAAGTTGAGTCGGCAGGATTCAAGTACAGCAAAAGTAAACAGGCCAAGATTCTGGGAACTCATTCATCTTAATCCAACCGAAGGGTGGTAATCCAATTCATTGGATTTGAATACTTTGAATTTTGTCGGCTGAATTTACATTGTTAGATGCTTAGGAAGACAGCCAGGCGACTGAAGGACAACAAGGTATAAGAACCAGTAGAAATCACTTGGCGGTTAATCCTCCTTAATGAGTTTTTTCCCCTGTTCTTTCTTTGAGAAAAGCTATTTCAACCCTTCTGATATTCTAACAGCAATGGAATCAGGTTGTGTCAAGAGAAGTAAGGACTGCCTCTTGTACATTTGATGGTTTGGTACTAATTATTGATGGTCAACTCATTTTGAGTACTCAGTGGCCAACTTCCCACCGGTGCTCTGCCACGTGGTGGGACTGGAAGCGTGTCAGGGCAAAAATCGTGTCCTGACGCACTTTCTGTTTGTGGTGCATCGAAAGAGGAGGTGCATCGGGCAAGATTTCTTGTCCCGATGCATTTCCTCTTGCCCCACGCATGCTTCTCACTTTCTGCAGGGAAAGGGGGAGCATTCTGGCTCTGCTTTTCACACCAGAGCAGGTGAGGCCAGAAAGAGTGGGCAATTGGCTAGGGTAATATGCAGACTTTAGAATAGTCCCTGGCTTGGTTTTCCTTATGGGTACACTGTCAGAACATGTGTTTATGTAACCTTCTTATCCTTGGCCACATCAATCTCCATTGGAGACCTAGGAAATAATATATGACAGCACCCTGTGGCTTAACAAACAAATATGAAATTGCTTGAACAAATCAACAAACCTTTAATTTTTAACACAACTTTCTATCTTTTAAGGATAAATAATAGTGAACATATAGTGAACATATATGTATATATATGCAGCACAACTCAATTGAACAAAATCTTCAGTGCTTTAAAAGAAAAAAAGCACTCAGAACAGTTACCACCACTAACAGTGTCCAGTAATGAAAGAATATCAATAAAGTCCAAACTATTAATCAAGCAGGGCTTCTTTCTTCCATCTGGCCTTCTGCATCTGATGTAGCTGCTGCAGGTCTTTCCTCAATTTGGGCCTGTAAAACAATAAGTCATTCCCTCAATTAAGCTGTAGGCCTTCCTTCTCCTACTGCAGGCCAGACCAATTGAGGAGGGTGGGGCTCTTGCAGTTGGTAATAAGTAAGCAAGCTTACCAACTGCACATGCTCAGTGAGCTTTTATCCCCTGGGCCCTAAGATCCAACAAAACCAAAAAATACTAAAATGGCATGGGTTACATTTAGATGAGCAAAATCTAAATGACAGCTGGACCCTCCTTCTAGCAGGTGCCGTGTGCAAATTAGGACTGAGTGCACAACATGTACCGTGTGCAAAACTTGATAAGGTAAGGGCGCCTGATTGGTACCACTTTTGTATATAGATAGCACAGACAGCAGAGTGATGTGTGCCTGAAAACACCTGTGGTCTGGCGAAGCACTTTGTCAGTAGATAACAATAAATAGAACTGCACTGGTGACTGTGTGTCTGTCAGTTCTTGTCTACATTGCGTCCTGCAAGGTGGTCTACTCCGAGTAAATCCGCTGCTTCAACATACACTTACCAGGCTGTCCGGGTCTGCTACTTTGAGCCCTGCCCTTGTTCTTTGAAGCTGTGGGTGCAAAATGAGTGGGAAAGGTCTCATTCAACACCATGACTTCACTTCCAGGCGTACTCAGAAGTGAATGAATTTGCCTAATCTGGCTGTTGTAGGTTTTCTGGGTTGTGTGGCCCTGATCCGGTGGTATTTGCTCCTAACATTTCACCTGCATCTATGGCCGGCATCTTCAGAGGAATGTCATGTAAGATGTGTTTCACTCCATGGCACGTTTTATCATGACATTCCTCTGAAGATGTCAGCCACGGATGCAGGCAAAAAATTAGGAGCAAGAATTGCCAGACCACAACCATTTCGCTCAAAAAAATCCACACCACCCAGATGATTCCGGCTGTGAAAACCTTTGACAGTACAATTTGCTTAGTCATTTGTTAAGGCCAGAAGACAAACTGGATGTCAGAGCACTGTCATATTAGCATCTGATCAGCAAAATCTAGATGACAGTTGTCACATGACACAGCCTCATTCTGGGCTTAATTGGTACAGAACTGTGATTGGACAGTAAACCATATATAAGTCAGCACTGTACATAGCTTTGTGAGACACTTGTCTTCGCAGTGCCTGGCGGAGCACTTTGTCTGTGAGAGCAACATTTTGTGAACTGATAAAAGTAGGACCGCTCCTGTGAAGCTAAGCTGCTGTGCGCGTCTGAGTTCCTACTGCGTTCCAGTGTGTTGTGCAACTTTGCTACCCAGGGATTTACCCCATACCTTCACACTGGATCCATGAGCAATCCAAAACTATGAACCTCGGTGTTGGGTACAGGTGTGTCCTGGCCCAAGACAGCCATTTCCATCATTTTGCTATTTCTAGGGGCCTTTCCCCACTCTCCCCTATCCCCCCTATGCCGCGCGCTGCTCTCAGCGTGCGGCATCCCAGGCGCACGCCCAGGCGTCCCCATGATCCCGTGCTCTGTGCGGGGTCATCAAAAGGCGCCCTTTGCAAGAGCGCCAGGGATGCCGCACGCTGAGGGGGCGCGGCAGCGGCAGTGTCGGGGTGGCTGCGCTGTCACCGCCCCTCTCGTGGGGAGTGCCAGGGGACCCCGCGCTACTCTCCTCAAGTAGCGCGGGGCTTAAGGTAAGTGGGGAAAGGCCCTAGGACAACCCATCCACAAACCATCACTTCATGCAAAAAGTCTATAGGGAGTTTTCAGTCAGTAATAAAAGAAGACATAGTCTTTCCTCTGATCAAAGAAGCAAGTTTAGTCTTTTCTGCCAATTCCATCATCTCCACACACCACTCTACTATTGTAGGCAATGTTGGACCTTTTTATTTTTGAGCATAGAATAATCTCTCTGCCATAGTTATATATAACAAAAAGTTCCATGACTATTTTTAGTTATCTGTCCATTAGTCCCAAGAGAAAGGCCTCTAGTTTCAATTGTACATTAGCCTTTAGAATCTTCTGGATTAGTGAGTGAATTTGTTCCCAAAAGTTTTTGGCTTTGCTACAGGTCCATGATAAACGATAAAATGTCCCTTCCTGTTGTTCACATTTCCAGCATACATTTGAAATAAGTTTAAAGCTTCTACCTAATTTCTCTGGTGAAATATATTAATAATACGGCATTTTAGAGAACTTCCCCTTAAGACAAGAACTTAATACAAATTTGAGAGTCAACCACATATTTCCTCCCTGTTCCATTTGTATATTGTGCTCCAAAATTTTAGCCCATCTTATCATAGACTAGTGGTACCCGGCCACGTGTTGCTGTGGGTTATTGTGGTGAAATGGGAAAGGAACAGTAGCAGCAAATCAATTGCAGAGGCCAGCAGTACGTGGTCACGGAAACGCACAGTCTGATACTGTGCGATGTCATTGATGTGTGTGACCGCATTCCTTGGGGGGAGGAATGGAAAGGCACCCCCACACACATCTAGGCTGGCTGGTCACGCTCCTTTACCTGGGAGTAAGTTTGGTTGGTGACAATGGGTGACGCTTCTGAGTAAACCATCTGAGGGGTGCGACTCAGCCATTCAAAGTATGGCACGGTTGCTTTACCAAGCTTACTCCTGAGTAACGCGTGCCTCGGAGGCAACCTGGTTTTCTGAACTGTAACCTCAGTATTCAGGGAATCTAGGCTGGCTGGCCCCTCCCTCCCCTCCCTTGCATGCCACCCCTCACTCTCTCCCCTCCATCACTTCTCTTCCCTTGAATGCCACCCTGCTATAATGGGTGGGTCATATCCAGATGCTGGGCCCCCTCCCTCCCCTTTCTTGCATGCCACCCCTCCTCCTCCCTCCCTTCCCTCTCCCTCAGCTAGGGTGGGTGGGTCATATCCAGATTGGGGGCCCCTATCTCCCCTCCTGTTACCTGCATGTGAGGGGGGTGAACCCCACCTGAAGTCGCACACAGCAACACGTGTATGTGTTTCACTTCCACTCGAGTTATTACCTATGTACTGTTTTCACTGCTCATATCTGGCCATCTAAGTGAACATTCTAAGGGCATACCATGCTTCACAAACATTCTAAGGGTGACAGTTACACACAGTCAGCTTCATGTCCTTCACCATGGAGCGCCAGGAAAAAGACATTTTACCTGGGCCAGGTGTGAAATTTCATGTATGTGAACATCTAAAAACACTCTCGCCTGGCTGAGTACAGTGGCTGGAAATTTTCAGAGGATTTGGCCCAGCAGTTCCTGTGCTAGACCATCGTGAACAAACTCACGGTTTGCTTTTTATATACATAGATTGTTTCACTCATTCATCCTCTGTCTCAGAATTCAATAATCTACACATTTTGTGTATTCCCAAGTGAGTACAGCATCTTTCATTCCCCTCTCTTTTCATTGTGTACACTTGGGAAGAAGTACATATTCAGCCAGTAAATCTCCAGTGTTCTTTTTTTATCTGAGCTGCCCTTGGAACTTCCTTACGGTGTGCTCAAAACAATATGTTTACACTTGTAAAACCATTTGTGTGCAGATGACTTCAATTTTAGAAGCACACGCATGTCAACAGAAGAGTAGCTGTGGAGTCCCTCTTAGTTTAATGGGATTTACTACCTAGAAAATGTTCTAGGACCACTTCCCAGATTTTGTTCTGTTCTCGCAGATGCCATATAAACAAGATTATGCCCTTATGCAAGGGTTGCCACCTGGAAATCCTGGAATGACAATTGATTTCCACATTGCAAATATCTGTTGCCCTGACAAAATGGATGTTTTGGAGAGTGCTTTATACCAGTGGTGGGATCCAAAAATTTTAACAACAGGTTCCGATGGGGGTGGGATTCAAATAGTGGTGCCGCCACACACACGCACCTCCAGTCCCTATTGGGCAGGGAGGTTGCTTTAGTAACCCCTTCTCGGCACTCAGAAAAAAATAGTAACCACTTCTAGAGAAGTGGTGAGAACTGGTTGGATCCCACTTCTGCTTTATACCCTTCTGAGGTCTCCCCCTTCCCCCAACTCTGCCCTCCTTATGGTGTACCCCCAAATCTCCCAGAACTTCTCAAACCAGAATTGGTCACCCTATCTTATGCTCTATGTTCAATAATCAAAAATAAGTACCAGCCTCTGGTTCTGTGATCACACTAGCTAGAGTATATCACAGTTCGGACTGAAAAGGTTGGGAACTTTTCCACTTTGTAAGCACACTATAATCACCCTGATTGTGTGAGCAGGATATTTGCAGCAGAGAACGATAAAGAATGGCAAATCGATGCTAAATAAGATGGAGCATGAAATTCAATGAGAGAAGTTAAAATAAGGGGAAAATGTCGGAATCTCCGTTTAAATTAAGTATACGTACCATTAATTCAGTCCTTAATTTCCTGTTAGGGTTACCAATTGCAGCTTGAGAAATTAGGGATTGGGGGATCTGGATAATTTCCCATGTAAAACGATCAGGATAAAGATATGTGTAACTGTGGTCCATTCTGCACAGCACAAATAAGGCGTCTTGAGGACAGAAAAAAAGGCATCTTGGGGAGGAACTCTGTGCAGCTTTTCCCCCAAACTACCAACCTTCCCCCAAACTACCAACCTTTTGTCCCCCAATCATCTCCTCTTACTGTGTGGAGTTCAGGAGACGTCTTTATTTTCCCCTCTGACTTTCACGCCTCTATCGTCAATTTCCTTTGCTGCTTGTGCCTGCCATTTTATGGTGTTGCATTGGTTCTCTATGCCTGCCTAATAATAAAGGTAACAAAGATGTAGGTAACGTCTAAATAAGCATTAACATACAAACCACGTAACCCACTGGCAGCCAATTTAAGTGTGGTATTTCTTATTTGTATAATAAGGAACAATGCTCATAACATACAATAATATAATTCACTGTTGTATCATCACATGAATTATTTTTCTCTTTTTTCATTCAATAATCTAAACTAAACCTTTTCTCTTTTTTCATTCAATAGTCCTTTCAAAGGTGTATCCACATTCATATAAATCCAAATTCATATAAATCCAAGTTCTTGCAATTGATAACAAAGTTCAGTCATAAATATTGCAGTCTTCAATTCATTGCTGGCAGGAACGCATCGCACGAAATTGCGCTCTTCGGTGCCTTCATCAGTGCCAATTTGCCATTTACTTGTACATGAGGTGTTCTATAGGTAATCTGTCAATGGATATTACATCATATCAATTCATAGCTCATTTCAATGTCTTATTGAATCCATCACTTATTAAACACATATATATACAATTATAACATACATATATATACTGAAATGAGAGCAATTATTAAGCTCACTATCATGTTATTAGTTCCACTTACAACTGACTTTCCAAGAAGCTGTTAAGCGATCTCTAACACCTTCCTCTGGTAGCTATTTGACTCTTTCTTCTGGTGTTGAGAGCTACGTGCACAGCTGGATAAGTAACACCTGTTCAGTGTTCTTAAAGACAACAGTATTAAAGATGACAAAGAAAAAAATTCAATGACCTGTTTACGATCCAATGGAATCTGTTCTAAACTTATATATGAGACGGTTTTCTCGCTTGGAGGGATAATTCTGTCTAAATTCATGTGAGGAGAATCTCCCTGAAATTGCTGTAACGCACAAAAACGGAGGTCAGTGTCCGTATGGTTATGCGTCAAAAAATGTTCCACCAGTGGTGCTTCCATTTTCTTAGCCCTGATACAACTTCTGTGTTCTGACACTCTTAATTTTAAGGGGCGTAACGTTTTTCCCACATACATTTTAGGACATGGGCACATAATCGCATACACACATTTATCTGAGTCACAGTTAGTAAATTGAGGAATGATCTACTTTTGAGATTCTGTCCCATGCTTCATACAGGACCTCTTTGGGATAGCCCCGGTTATCCCTCTTTGGGATAGCCCCGGTGCGAGCCAAACGTAATTTTACAATGGAATCTGGATTTCATACGGAAGCTAATCGTATTGTGAACAATTATTATAACCGGGGCTATCCCAAAGAGGTCCTATATGAAGCATGGGACAGAATCTCAAAAGTAGATCGTTCCTTGTTAAAACTGAAACAACAACAACAACAAATAATCTCACCGGCTTAATATGGTCTTTAGATCACACCAATTTAACAGCAATTATTAACGCGATGGTGTTTAAGCAAAACATTGGCATGTCATTTTCAGACTTACCTGGGTGTCAGGACACCTCCTATGATAGGCCTTAGACGTTACAACCAACGTGAGAGACAGTTATTGAGTACGCATGCTAATTTTATTAGTGAAAACAGCCTTCTACAACCAACATCATATGGACATTTTCCATGTGAAAAATGTATACAATGTAATTTTTTTCTATGTCTGTTCGATTCTCTGAAGTTGTTCCTAATACTCGAGATTGTATGGACATTACGTCAATTCTACTAACTGTGACTCAGATAAATGTGTGTATCGATTAATGTGCCCCATGTCCTAAAAAATGTATGTGGAAAAAAAGCGTTAATACGCCCTTAAAATTAAAGAGTAAGTCAGAACACCAGAAGTTGTATCAAGGGCTAAAGAAAATGGAAGCACCACTGGTGGAACATTTTTTTGACGATAACCATAATGACACTGACACTCCTCGTTTTTTTGTCGTTACAGCAATTCTCAGGGAGATTCTCCTCACATGAATTTAGACAGAATTATCCTCCAAGCAGAAAACCGTCTCATATATAAGTTTAGGAACAGATTCCATTGGATTTCAAACAGGTCATTGGATTTTTTTCTTTGTCATCTTTAATATACTGTGTCTTTAAAGAACACTGAACAGGTGTTACTTATCAGCTGTGCACGTAGCCTTTCAACCAGAGAGGAGTCAGCTACCAGAGGAAGGTGTGGTAGGATCTAACAGCTTCTTGGAAAGCATTTGTAGAAGTGGAACTAATAACATTAGTGAGGCTTAATAATTGCTCATTTCGGTATATGTAGCCCGTATGTTATAATTGTATGCTATATGTGTTTGGCAAGTGATAATTCAATAAGATTCCATTGATATGAGCTATGAATTAATATGACGTAATATCCAATGACCGAATTACCTATAGAGGCTACCTCATGCTTTAGTAAATGGCAAATTGGCATTGCTGACGAGCACCGAAGAGCGCAATTTTATTTAATTGTTCCCTGCCAGCTATGAATTGAAGACTGCAATATTCCCTTGAACTTTGTCCATCAAGTGCGAGAACTTGGATTTATATGAACTATGAATATTGAATACTGCTTTGAAAGGACTATTGAATGAAAAAAGAGAAAAGGTTTAGTTTAGATTATTGAATGAAAAAAGAGAAAAATAATTCATGTGATGATACAACAGTGAATTATATTATTGTATGTTATGAGCATTGTTCCTTATTATACAAATAAGAAATACCACACTTAAATTGGCTGCCAGTGGGTTACGTGGTTTGTATGTTAATGCTCTCTATGCCTGCCGCCATTTACTGAAGGTTCCCATGGGATGTTTGCCCTGCTGGCTCCACCACTGGGTGCCCTTTCAGCCCATAAAGTACATGGTTCGATTCCCTCATCCTGCCGATTCCAGCAATGTATAGGTTTCCCTTTTTGAATTTTATTTTCAATGAGCTGTCTTCGAAGACACACTGACATGATTTTAGAATCGATGCCAATTTTCGAATCGTGTCCACGTGTCTTCGAAGACAGCTCATCGCATATTTTAAAAAGGGAAACCTATACATTGCTGGAATCGGCAGGATGAGAAGAAGAAGAAGAAGAGTTTGGATTTATATCCCCCCTTTCTCTCCTGCAGGAGACTCAAAGGGGCTTACAAACTCCTTGCCCTTCCCCCCTCACAACAAACACCCTGTGAGGTGGGTGGGGCTGGGAGAGCTCCGAGAAGCAGTGACTAGCCCAAGGTCACCCAGCTGGCGTGTGTGGGAGTGTACAGGCTAATCTGAATTCCCCAGATAAGCCTCCACAGCTCAGGCAGCAGAGCTGGGAATCAAACCCGGTTCCTCCAGATTAGATACACGAGCTCTTAACCTCCTACGCCACTGCTGCTCCATTTACTTCACAGCCTGAAAAGATGCCCAGCAGCGGAGCCTGAAGACTAAACATCCCAGGAAAACCTTCTGCAAATAGCGGCAGGCATGAAAAATCAATGCAGCACCAAAAACGTTGGGCGCGAGAGCTTCAAATTCAGGTGGGAGGAAATGGCAGGTGGAAGAAAAAAGCTACTATCTCCTCTGATGCCTTTTTTTGTCAACGGTGCCGGGACCAAAAATGAGGAGACGGCTTTTTTAAAAAGCTGTCTCCAGGATGTCTTATTTCTGTTTTGCAGAATGTACCTCTAATAATAGCTTTAGCCTAAGTTGCATCAGTATCACTATAACCCACTACTTAGGCAGGTCTGGAAGGCAGACCTTATGCCTGTAAGAGCAGGACAAACTGTCTTGCGTGTGGGGGTGGGGAAAGATATGCTTCTCAGAAGCTGCAAACAATTTTTCTAGGCCTTTGAGAAAAGGTGAACCTCCATTTTCAATTTATTTTCAAACTTCTACCAAAGATATATGGTTTTGTACTACTGTCACTTTTAAGGAGGCCTGGGGGAGCAAGGTCAGAGGTGGGATCCAGCAGGTTCTCACAGGTTCCCGAGAGTAGGTTACTAATTATTTGTGTGTGCCGAGAGGGGGTTACTAATTGGTGATTTTGCCACATGATTTTTGCCTTAGTTACGCCCCTCCTCTCAGCAGTAGCGCACAGAACTTGAAGCAGTCTAGCAGGAGGTGCACCGGCGTGCGTGGCAGCCTGCGCCTGCGTGCATAAGTTTCCTGCCCAATGCCGGCGCAGTGGCTGCGTCCTTGCCACAGCCCCTCCCAGGAATGCCCCGCCCCAGAATGCCTGACCACACCCCCATCGTGCCTCGCTCAGCCCCATTGGCGCTACGCCATAGTTTGAATCCCACCACCATGGGAACCTGTTACTAAAAATTTTGGATCCCACCACTGCTTCCAAGCACAGCCTGGCAACCAGCATGAGTCTGTGGAGCAGGCATGTGGTATAGGTGGCCATCAGGACATGGGGTGGCCTAAAGTCCTCTCTAGGAATAATCAAAAATGCCATGGTTATACATAGAGTGTTGGCCAGTTCCTGGATAGGTGGGATATCTCTTCATGGATGTCACGATGTCAGTCAATGGCCATTTAAACATTTATTTTTTTCTGTTGGTTTTTTCTGTTGCCACTTAAAGGTGCAGTGGGAAAAGCTGGCTTGAGAGCAGGGGGTTCCCTGCCCCCCCCCCGCCGCAGGGCTGTAACCTTTATTCCCCCCCACGCACACACCATTGTGTCTACAGTGACCTCCTTCAGTTGCCTCATTATAGAGCAGCTCATGCAGAGGTGGGATCCAGCAGGTTCTCACAGGTTCCCAAGAGTAGGTTACTAATTATTTGTGTGTGCCGAGAGGGGGTTACTAATTGGTGATTTTGCCACGTGATTTTTGCCTTAGTTGCGCCCCTCCTCTCAGCAGTAGCACGCAGAACTTGGAGCAGTCTAGCAGGAGGTGCACCGTTGTGTGTAAAGCTCGGTAATCAAGCGTGCATTCGTTTCCCACCCAAGGACAGGTGCAGTGGATTAGTATGCCAATAAAGCCTGGTGAAAGTTTCCAGAATGCCCGACCACGCTGTCATCGTTCAGCCCAGTCTCCATTGGGTTTAACGCCACAGTTTGAATCCCTCCACCATGGGAACCTGTTACTAAAATTTTTGGATCCCACCCCTGAGTTCATGCTATTAAATCTCTTTCTAGCTTCACGTTTTTCTAACTTCTTCCTGTTCCCTCTTTCGTCTGGCGCAGGGAGGACTGAATGGTTGAAAGTGTGCAGTCATGCCACCCCCCTCCATGCTGCCTGCCCCCCCCCACCAAATCTCCTAGAATCTAATTCTACATCAGCTCCTACTAAATACAAGCACAGTGTTAGGGGAACTTAGCAATGTAAAGTGAAGTCAGTCACTGGAAAGGAAGAGCCTGCGAAACCCCAAATGCCACAGCAGAACAGGAGTTAGGTAAACAAACACATGAGTATTAAAATCTAAGCTCTGCTAGCGAGTGAAGTACAGGGTAATAACCACAGTAGGGTGTCCCTCAAGGTACTTTAGAGCCCCACTGTTTTTATTATCTCGTATCAGTAAGGAAATATATGCCTGACTACATTTATGGGGCTATTTAGAACTTTAAAATAGGCTGTTCTTCTCAGAAAGAGGTCATAAAAATACTCACCCTCCAAGGTCTTTGTCTTGATTAGCATACTGTAGATTCACCCATGACACCTTTTATCAAAGACGCACTCCTTCATGGTACTCTGTAGGCAAAGGGTAAACGTTCAAGGAAGCATTTGGAGTCATGTGAGGTGTCTTCCGTGAATGCCAGTAGATCTGGGAAACAGCCACGAGCTGAACCAAGCCCGTGGGTTCCCTTTAAGGACGTTTCCTATCTAATCTCGCAATAACCCTATCCATCAAAAACCTTAAATCTCAGGGCTACATATTTCTCTCAATGCAACTCCCTAGGGTGCGTTCACATTTATCTGTACAAACAGGGAGCGGTTTATTATTATTAATTCATACGGAACCATAATCCACAGGGCAATTTAAAGAATAGCTGCAAAACAAAGCAAGGCCTCCTCCTTTCCCGCCCCCGTGAGCTTATTTTTTTTTTTATTTACAGTATTTCTAAACCACTCTCCAATTTAGCAAATTTCCCTCAATGGTTTCTAAAGCAAATTAAAACTGGTAACAATTAAAAGATCTTAAATATAAAAGCAAATAAGCAATACGCGCATAAAACTTCCCAAATGGGATGTGCTGTAGGGCCAGTGGGAAAGTTGAGGTCTTTACTTTCTGACTAATCTCCACACCCCCCATAAAGCGGTAGGGATTGTGGGGACTTGTGCAGGTTGTCCAACATGGGAAGATGACTACAGCGAGAAGCGGAAATAGGAGATGTGAAGCAGGAAAAAATTGTCGTATGGGATGAATGATGGTGGAAAGTGTCATCAAATCACAGTTGACGCGAGGGAAGTGCAGAGGGTTTCGCTAATCCAGAGACCTTCAGAAAGCCATTGGCTGCCTCTGTATAGCTACCCCGGCTTTAAGAAATTATAAGATGATAAGAATCCGGCAGCTCTCTGCTGGATCAGACCAGAGTCCATCTTAGTCCATCACTCTGTTGCCTTTAGTGGCCTGCTCAGGTGCCTTTTGGAAAGCTCACTTTGGATGTGAAAGCAATGGCCTTCTGTTGCTGCTGCTGCTCCTGAGCACCTGGTCTGCTAAGGCGTTTGCAATCTGAGATCAAGGAGGGTCAAGATTGGTAGCCATAGATAGACTTCTCCTCCTTAAATCTGTCCAAGCCTTCCTTGGTGGTCTCCATCCCAGTACTTACAAGACCTGCTTTGTTTCTGAGATCACATGTCATCCTGGCCTGAGCCGTCCAGGTCAGGGCAATGGGATAAATATCCATTTTAAATCCAAACTATCACGGATCAAGTGCAAACCCAATAGTATAAGGGAGATAGGGCTGTAATGAATTCTAACCAAGCATAAATCGTTTAATTGTTTAGTTGGCTCCAGTGTTCAATGGTCTTATAAAAACACCTCTAGGAACCATCTGGCATGTGTACTAGGATAGGTCTGATCCATGTAGAGTTATCAGTTTCCCCTGGCCACCGTCAAGGGGTTAGGAGCCAGGTTGCCAGATCCAGATTGGGAAAGTCCTGGGGACAGGAGGACGGAGTCTGGAGAGGATATGAACCTCAGTGTATGCAATGCCATACAGTCCACCATTCAAAGTGTCCATTCTCTCCAGAGGAACTGGTTTCAGTAGACTAGAAATGAGTTAAAATTCTAGGGGATCTCCAGGTTCCTCCTGGAGGCTGGCACCCATGGATGCATGCCATGGAGGCTACAGCTCTCTGCATGCTCATTTGATTAACACCATACTTTGGGACTACATTCCCCATGATGCAGTGCAAGTACTTTGGGACTACATTCCCCATGATGCAGTGCAAGTATGAGACAAAACGTGCATACATAGGATGTTCTGTAAAAAGTAGAGCTACAAACTGTGACTTCAGAAATTTCTGGAGTTTTTTTGGGGGGGCAGTGTCTAGGAAGGGTGGAGTTTGAGGAGCTCCTTCCTCCTCATCCTGGGGCACCTTGTAGCCTTTTTCGGTTGGTAGTGGAGTGGTGCCCCTTTCGGTTTTGGGATTGCTGGCTGTGGCTGTCACCTGGCCATTTACTCCCACAGGATGGGCAGTGAGCTGTTCCGGCACACTGTTGTGCTCCTGGGCTGTTCTGTAATGAGACTCTGTGTTCAGGTGATTTCATTATGAAACAGCCTCAGAAATAAACATTTAGACATCTATTACCAGAACTAAAGCATAAGCAACGAAGTGCCCTACATTATACCCCACATGATCCAGTGGTGGGATCCAAAATTTTAATAACAGGTTCCCATGGTGGTGGGATTCAAACTGTGGCGTAGCGCCAATGGGACTGGGCGGGGCACGACGGGGGCATGGCGGGGCATTCCGGGGGCGGGGCATTCCTGGGCGGGGCTGTGGCAAGGACGCAGCCGCTGCGCCAGTCCTTGGGTAGGAAACGAATGCACGCAGGCACAGGTCGCTTAATGCCATCACCGGTAAAAACTCCCGTTATTCTGCTTCAAGTTCTGCACGCTCCTGTTTGGTAGTGAGGGGCGTAACCATAAAAAATCACGTGGCAAAATCGCCAATCAGTAACCCCCTCTCGGCATCATCAATAAATTGGCAACAAAATCCACTCTCGGGAACCTGCTTGTGAGTGAACCGCCCAGATCCCGTCCCTGCCCACATCATGTCCCAACAGCACACAACAACACCCCAGACTACCACCAGTCTTGTGATCCAGAGACAATGCAGCCTCCCTCGGGTCAAAACAACCTACATTCCCCACCACTGCAAGAACAACAACAGCAGATGTCTAATGAGCTGATAAGGCATTGCCCAGAAAGCAAAAGAACAGACAGTGAGACAGCACAACCACAGTAATTCAAAGGGAGGGGGGAGGAGAAGAGAAAGAGGATCTGATGTCATGGTCGGGAGGCATGGCAGGATCAAACCAGAAATGGGCTGATCATAACACTCTGCAGAGATATGATGCCATAGAGTACCCCCTCTGAAACTGGGGGACTGATCATGGTGATCTGGGAATTAATTTCCCATCAGCCTGGAGAACCTGATTCAACTTAGAAGTTGGGTGCTTCCTTAATTAAAATGCGACATCACGTGCGCATTAGTTGATGTGAAGCGCGGCGGTATAAAAACCTTAAGTAATCAGGATAAAGCGCGTGACTCTATTAATTCCCCATCAAAGCCTTCCAGCATTAAGCCGTTTGTTGCAGCTACGGCCATGGATGTAAATAACAGTTTGGTCTATCGAGAGTAGTTTAATCTCTACAGATGTTATAGCCAGGATCGATGATTTATTATCGCAGCCAGGGTAGCCAGTGTGTGGTGCCGTGGTTAACAGTGGTTGTTCCTAATATGGAAAAAACCAGGCTTGATTCCCCACCTCTCCGCCGCGAAGCTGTGGTCTCTTACCTGATGAACTCCGGTTTCTTAGCTTCCCGCCAGCAATCTTGCTGGGTGACCTGTAGCCGAGCCAGTCACAGTTCTTCAGAACTCTCTCAGCCCCAAAGTGTCAGGAGAGGAAGGGAAGGAATTTGGAAGCTGCTTTGAAGTCCCTTACAGGGACAGAAAGGTGGGGTATAAATCCAAACTTTTCTTTGAGCTTTCTACGGCATCCCTTTGCATGTTGGCAACCAGAGATTGAAATAATATGAGACCATAACATCCTGTGCACACTAGATGGCAGCATGGTATATTTTCAGAGTACTTGGAGTATTTTTTTCTCTCTACTACAGCAGCCATGCAAAAGATACCTACGTTGGTTTGGTAACGCACATCTGTTATTGTCTACTTCCATATTATTCCTCAGGAATGCTTTATGGCAGAGATATAGATCTCTTCCAGTGTTTATTGTGGTATAGCGATGGGTGGTTCTGATCTTGCCAGGAAAATTAATTTTTTAGACATTAGTAATCTTTCCCACTGTGGGTTTCCCACCGGATTAGGCAGTGTGGCAGAGAAAGCACAGTTTTGCCTCAGTGAGGCTATGGGATAGCGGGGTCCAAATGGCTTTTAATTAGTGTGTAAAATGGATTATAAAACCAGGGACAGCCTCCCACCTGACAGGGAGGCTCAAAAAGGAAGCCTATACGTATCAAAATCATTTTACAATTCAGAGCACTCTGCCTAAAAACTTGTTTCCTCATGAAAGAAGGGCACCGTGTTTACGTGTGTATAAATATATATTAATCACATGTATATAAATATATATTGAGTCTAGTGTCCATCACAAAAGGAACCCTACAACCAGAGGTGGGATCCAACAGGTTCTCACAGGTTCCCGAGAGTAGGTTACTAATTATTTGTGTGTGCCGAGAGGGGGTTACTAATTGGTGATTTTGCCACGTGATTTTTGCCTTCGTTACGCCTTTCCTCTCAGCAGTAGCATGCAGAACTTGAAGCAGTCTAGCAGGAGGTGCACCGGCGTGCAGTGATAGCGAAGCCTGCGCTTCTGCGCAGTATTCTGGTACCGCCTAAGGATCGGCAACGGCGGCTGCGTCTCACATGCCACAGCCCTGTCCAGGAATGCCCCACCCAGAATGTCCGGCCCCCTGCTGTAAGCGATTGCCCAGCCCCATTGGCGCTACACCACAGTTTGAGTCCCACCACCATGGGAACCTGTTACTAAAAATTTTGGATCCCACCACTGCCTACAACTCACTCACAAGGTAGGATTCCCAGATGCACAGAAAAAAATGACTGTAAATTAATCAAAAGGGAGATAAAGACACCAAAATCAACCTGATGAGGGCTCAGGTTGCTTCCACCCAGAGGTTTTTCTCCAGTTTGACATCTGAAGTGGACGAGGATGTTTTAAAGTAGACACCAATAGTATTGCTCCCTAAACATACTTTCCAAATATTCTCCTGCTTTATTGTGATCTTCCCCAAACTGGTTTGATATGATCTTTTGGGAAAGATGCAAACAAAGAGCCTTTGCACTCCAGGTGGGCCAAAGTTGTCTGTTCTTGAAGGTCCAAACCACACTGGCATCATTTTCCTTGCTTCAGCCTCCGTGGCCCCCGTTTTCCTCAGTGTCATGGAAAAGCCTTTACAACATCAGTGCTTGGTATATCGCTATCATTTTTAGAGGTTTTACACCAATCTACCTGCAAACCTACCTCACAGGTATTGTTGAAGGCCTTCACGGCTGGATTCAAATGGTTGTGGTGGGTTTTCCGGGATGCATGGCAGTGGTCTGGTAGGAACAAGATCTACCAGACCACAGCCACACAGCCCAGAAAACCCACCACTACCTCACAGGATTATTGTGTGGGAGGGGGCCAAATTGGCACCGGCCTCCTCTGCCCGCAGCCTGGGGGTCCACCTGGATTTGTCTCTTTCAATGGAGATCCAGGTGGCCCATGTAACCCGGGTTGCGTTTTTCCATCTGCGTCAGGCCCGGCGGCTGGCCCCAGAGGTGGGATCCAGCAGGTTCTCACCAGTTCCCAAGAGTGGGTTACTAATTATTTGTGTGTGCCGAGAGGGGGTTACTAATTGAGTCCGCTTTTCCATCTCCACGCCCTCGCCTCCTTGAGAGGCATACTGCCTTTGAACGTGAAGGTTCCATATAGCAATTGTGACTAATAATGTAACTCCCTGAACTGGGTTAATCCCTTTCAGATACTGCAGTTCATTGATTCTCAGCCTTTCGTACCTTTTATCTCACCAGTCTCTATCAAAGAACCTGTATGTTTCACCATTGGTGTGTTCAGATTTGTAAGTTGGGGCATTTTCTGTAATGTAATGATGATTTAGAAATGACCTGGTACAAAAAAATGGGGGGGTCATGGGGGGGCATCCAACTCAGGTTTTGCCCAGGGCTCAGGTTTGCCTAGGTACGCCTCTGCCCCCTTTGCTGAGGGGAGGCTGGCGAGAGAACCTGTTACTAAAAATTTTGGATCCCACCAGTGGCTGGCCCCCTACCTCTCCCAAGTGGACCTAGCCACTGTGATCCATGCAACGGTCACCTCCAGGTTAGACTATTGTAACTCACTCTACGTGGGCCTGCCCTTGCGTCTGATTCGGAAGTTGAAACTGGTCCAAAATGCGGCGGCTCGGCTGCTCACTGGTGGTGCCGATAGAGATCACATTTTGCCAGTGTTGCATCGTCTGCATTGGCTCCCAGTTGAGTTCCGAATCATCTTCAAGGTGTTGGTTCTAACCTTTAAGGCCTTACGCAGCCTGGGACCCTCGTAGTCGCTCGGGACCCGTTTCCTGACCCCTCAAGAGTCCCAGTTCTGTATCCTCTGCGTTCAGCGGACGCCAATCTTCTGGCTGTCCTCGCCTCCTCAATGATGTGGCTGGCCTCCACTGGGGCCAGAGGCTTTACAGCCCTGGCCTGCCTGATGGAACACTCTTCCTCAACTGTCGGGCCCTGCGGGATCTTGGAGGATTCGGGAGCCTGTAAGACCGAGCCTGTTCCCACTGTGGTCCTTTGGAGCAGGGGAAGCTGGCCTGCGCTGATGGCATACTCTTCACTCCCCTTTTTTATCATCTGTGGCCCTTTTCCATCTTGGGCCTTCCGTTCCCTCTTAAGAGGGGTTTTTTAGATGACTGGATGCTATATTTTTACATTTATATTTTACTTCATTTTGTATGCTGTATTTTAAATGGTTTTGATTTGATGCTTAGAGCCTTTATTTTATCTTTTCTTGTATTTAATTTATGGTTATATTGAAATTATTGTTATATTGTTATATTATTTATGTTATATTGAAATGTTGTACACTGCCCAGAGCCCTCCGGGGGTAGGCGGTATAAAAGTTAAATAAATAATAATAATAATAATTAATGGGGGAGAGAGAGGTGAACATAGTGTATGGGGAAAAGAGGGAGGTGAAAATGTAACTTTCCCCCAGTTTTTGGTAAATAAAGTCTCAAGATGAGACTTTATGCTAACAGATTGTGAAGATGTTTTAGTGGAGATGGTTGTTTTGGCACTATTCGTAACATACCTGGCAAAAGCAATCGGAATCCGAAGCCGATCTCATGGCTTCTATAGTTGTGCCATTCCTTTAAACTGGGCAACGAATGCTATGCATTCCACACCTAATCCTGCATTCCTGCCCTATTAGATTCCATCGAAAAGCCGAAGGGTTCTCAGACTTTCCCTTGTGACAAAACTCTTTGAGCTTTTCCAGGTTACAACAACAACCGACCGAGTAAATATTGGCAGCTCAGCTAGCAACATTCACGACCGTCCGGAGCTGTAGCTCAATGAGTGGGCCCATGCTTTGTGTACAGATTGAAGCCTGCTTGACATGTTCAACTGATGGTCAGAGAACAATCAGCATTGAGGCACTGAAATATCTACCTGGTTTTGCAAACCAAGGCAGGAATCCCCAGCCCCAGGGTGAAAATATGCTTTGGGTGGTTAGATCATTCCCTGGGATCTCCAGTTAAAAGGATCAAGGGGCAGGTGAAGGCAGAAAAGCTCAGCCAGAGGGCCTGAACAGTTGCTGCCAGTCAGAATAGACAGTACATCAGCGATGGCGAACCTTTTCGAGACCGAGTGCCCAAATTGCAACTCAAAACCCACTTATTTATCGCAAAGTGCCAACACAGCAATTTAACCTGAATACTGAGGTTTTCGTTTAGAAAAAACAGTTGGCTTCGAGGCATGCATTACTCATGAGTAAATTTGGTGGTAGTCGATGGCTTTGCTTTGAAGCAACCGTGCAACTCTTCCAACGGGTGAATCATGACCCCAGGAGAATTTACTCAGGAGCAAGCCCCATTTCCAGCAACTGAGCTTACTCCCAGGTAAAGGATCGCACTTTAATTTAACAGCGCTTAACAGAGTTACCTACACTACTTCCCCAAAACTAGGTCTTAGGTTTAATGCTAATATTCGAGCCCAGCGACCCAGGCCAGCCTAGATGTTTGGGGGGCGCGACTCTGTTTGCGCGTGCCCACAGAGAGGGCTCTGAGTGCCACCTCTGGCACCCATGCCATAGGTTCGCCATCACTGCAATACATCAATAGCCAAAGCAGGGGTGTACTGCCTAGGGGGACATATGGGGTCAAATGTCCCTGGGCAGTGGCCATTTAGTCATGTGGAGAAGGGTGTGGAAAATCACCCCCTCACACACACCCCTTCTCCTTCCCCCTCGGTTCATACACTGACTTAAAGACCTGGTGCAAAAAAAATTGTTTGGTCGTGGTGGGGGAAGGCGGCTGCCCATACGGCGGGGGGGGGGGGGTTCAGATTTTGCACCAGGCTACATTTTCCCTAGATACGCCTCTGAGGCATACAGGGGTATCATGAGTTTATGGACAGCTGATGAACAGCATTTAGCTTGGTGGATTTCAAGATGTGGAGGTTTGGGAGATGGAGTCCAAATGGCCAGAAAGTGTAATGGACGGGCGCCATTTTGCCCAGGAGCACTTCCCCCACCCCCACCCTATGTCCAGAGGTGGGATCCAGCAGGTTCTCACCAGTTCCCGAGAATGGGTTACTAATTATTTGTGTGTGCCGAGAGGGGGTTACTAATTGGGTCTGCTTTTCCGTTAGAAATTCCATTAGGTCCAAAAATCATAAAGTCCTGTTGTTTCCTGTGTGGCTGGTTAGCGAAGGTAGAAAACGGGTTAATTCTCCCTGTTGGGCTGTTTTAAAAACATGTTTTAGAAATATGGTCAAGTTCCTTGTTTAAGGAAAGTATCCTTCTTTTGATTTCTAGAAACAAAATTAAGTATTGGAAAGTATTAAGTATTTGGCAGGCAGTCAATTAGAGGAGAAGTAGTTGTTTCTGTTGGCAGTAGACGATAGGACTTGCTAGAATGAGTTTAAATTATGGACAGAAAGATAGCAGCTGGAAATTAGGAACTTTTTTTTACAGTAAGAGTTTTTTACAGTAACAGAGAAATTATTAATGCCCCGCCCCCGGAATGCCCGCCCATGCCCCCGTTGTGCCCCGCCCAGCCCCATTGGCGCTACGCCACTGTTTGAATCCCACCACCATGGGAACCTGTTACTAAAATGTTTGGATTCCACCACTGCCTACGTCACTGGTGTGTCTGTACTCTCCCTCTCGAAACTATCCATGGCTGCCCTTATGTGATTTCCCCCCCTTTTTATGAGCTAGATGTTGAATCGCTGCTTCAGTGCTTCACAGCCTCATGCCGAAATTCTCTGCCCCTCATATAACTCAATAATTCAAATATTAGCTCTCCCTCCCCAAACAAAAAAACACAAACAGAAATGGCGCAAGTAAACAGGTGAGGGGGAACTGAGTGAGCTCAGGAAACGGCGCTGAGGAGGAAGCCCACAGATGACACAGAGGTGTGGGGAACGTCTTAAAGAGACCGTGTTTCCCCGAAAATAAGACAGTGTCTTATATTAATTTTTGCTCCCAAAGATACGCTACGTCTTATTTTCAGGGGATGTCTTATTTTTCTGTGTTCTGTTCGTCGGGCATGCTTCCAAACAAAAACTTTGCTACGTCTTACCTTCGGGGGATGCCTTATATTTCGCACTTCAGCAAAACCTCTACTACGTCTTATTTTCAGGGGATATCTTATATTCGGGGAAACAGGGTAGGCAACTGAAGACATTTTGAAAATGTTTCAGCCAAAGAATGATTTTCATCCCTTTGAATCTTTTGAGGCTGCAAAGAAAACACTTGGGGGTAAAAACAATGTGGAACTCCACGGAAGAAACTTTTTATTTCCTGCCTCAATATGTTTTTAAAAGGTTTGTGCTAAAAGGGCCGTTGTCTGAATTTGGCATTTCAGGGGAGGGGGAGACAAGGGGGAAGGGGTTGCAACTGACAGACAAGAAGCAATTTTGGAGAGACTTAATGGTCTTCTGTTGCATTTCTAATTTTTCCTAGTGTGTTTTTATCCCATCCTTCCACCGGAGAGCTCAGGGTAGCACAGATGATTCGTCTTTCCTCAGTTTATCCTCACAGAAATCCCAGGACGCAGGTTAGACTGAATAAAAAATGGCTGGCTCAAGATCTCCCCGTGAACATTTGGGTAACAGATACCGCTTGACAGATCAGTCCTGCGTGTCTGGATTATGCAAGCTGCAAGCTCCCCCGGTTTAACTTGTATGTTGCAAATTAAAGGATATATTTTAAAAATGCCACAGGTCTCTACAGCTTTCTCCTCACAAACAAACCCTTCCTGAAATTATATCACACAAAAATCCTTAAAGTCTCCTAATCAATCTGAAACGATATACCTTTACTACTGGAAAGCAGGAAACAATAACCGTTTCATCTAAGGGACAGCTTTTCTGCACCAAAAACTTGTAATGATTGACACAATTTATTGACGTACCCCTTTCTTCATTTATATTCCTAGTCTGCCCCATTCTAGAGGTTCAAGGAAAGTGAAAAAACAGAGCATTTGTTTGAAAAATGTAACTATAAAAAGTCATCTAAAAGCAAATAAACATCAGCACTGATTCTAAAAACCTTATTTCCTTACTGGCCCAGTTCCAGCTGCCAAAGAGCTTCTAGGCCCTTAAAGTTGTTTGTAAAAACCAGTGGGCACATGACTTGCATGAATGGCTGTCATTTTGGGGATGGTAATTGTCAAGGGAAACAGCTCTGGGAATCTTGCACAAAATATGCATGCTCAGTTCTTGGGTACCCGTTCTTCCATTCTTCCTGAGCCAATGCAAAAATCATCACAATTAGGGATTAAAAATTCATCTTACGATGCAGTGGTGGGATCCAAAAATTTTAGTAACAGGTTTCCATGGTGGTGGGATTCAAACTGTGGTGTAGCGCCAATGGGGCTGGGCAGGGCACGACGGGGGCATGGCTGGGCATTCCTGGGCGGGGCATTCCTGGGCGGGGCTGTGGCAAGGACGCAGCCGCTGCGCCGGTCCTTGGGCAGGGAATGAATGCACGCAGGTGCAGGCTGCCACACACGCCGGTGCACCTCCTGCTAGACTGCTTCAAGTTCTGTGCGGTACTGCTGAGAGGAGGGGCGTAACTAAGACAAAAATCACGTGGCAAAATCACCAATTAGTAACCCCCTCTCGGCACACACAAATAATTAGTAACCTACTCTCAGGAACCTGTGAGAACCTGCTGGTTCCACTTCTGTTACAACGGTGTTAGGTTTGCAGTTCACTCTTGGTACATGTGTGCCATAGCCCCTTTTAGACCTTATGTCCACATGTACTTGGAAGCCAAGAACTGTGTGTATCAGGTGGATGTGCCTCCAATATATACGCTGCCATGTTGTCTGAACTGGTGTACCCCACATATTGTGCATTCATGCACATGTTCAGTATAAGCAAACCAGAACCCTTGAAAAGTCAGTGCTCATTTTGCGCTTACCAAAACTGTACTTGCACGCAAACTCTGTGTGTACTCTCACAATATGGGGATAGTGCAAACTGAAAGGAGTGGACTCCACTGATAAGTGCAGTTGCTGGCCTGCCGGTAAGCAAGGACGTCATATCATGAAAAAGAAAATCTCAGTGGTCTTCTATTTTGCATCACCCACCCCTAAAAGCACAAGTAAATCAAACATACATAGATTGATATGCTTGTTCGGGGAGGGTCAGGGTTACAAAGCCTCCAGTAAAGGCAGAGGGCCCGTGCCCCAAGGTCCCATCACCCACTGCTGCTTGAAGCAGTGGCAGGAGAACATTTTTGTTTTCAATGTAGTCACATGTACTTACTGGAGGTTCTTACCAGAAGTGACTAAAGGTGGCTCTAGGAATCTCTGGTGACTCTTAGCTAAATCATAGAGTTTCCAGCAATTCCTAGAGCTACCCTTTGTCACTTCTGATAAGAACTTCTGGTGAATACAAAAGGCTACATTTGAACAAAAACTGTCCTAAGATGTTGTAACACGTACCCATACACCCACACCCCGCAACCTTTCCACTAGTTGCCAGAAGCAACCCTAGAAGAGTGAGGTTTGCTTGCCAGCCAAAATTCTGCCAACCTCATCAGTTAAATTATGCCTCATTTTGTAGTGAGGTCTGAAATGCCAACTAAGACCAATTTTCCCAGGCTCCAGGCTCAAACCTGTGATATACTGCACCAATGTGATGTACTGCTTCAGACGCAGACCTAGGAGACCTAGATTCAAATATCTGATCATTGTTGAAGCTCGTCAGATGGCCTTGGACCAGAGGTCTTCAACCAGTGGCTCTCCAGATGTTCATGGACTAAAATTCCCATCAGCCCCTGCCAGCATGGCCAATTGGCTGATAGGAATTGTAGGGGCTGATAGGAATTGTAGTCCATGAACATCTGGAGTGCCACAGGTTGAAGACCCCTGCCTTGGACCAATCACTCACTGTCGACCAAAGTAACCATGCAGGATTGTTGCTAGGACAGAAGGTGAAGATGGGGAGTGTGTGTGTGTGTGTGTGTGTGTGTGTGTGTGTGTGTGTGTGTGTGTGTGTGTGTGTGTGTGTTGTGGGTGGGTGGGTGGGTGTTGCCCTGAATACCACAGAGGGAATGTGCGATTTTTAAAAAATGTATGGATGAAACCTCTCAGTTATTCACAGGGTCTTTCTGCCTTGCTGTCTCCCTCTGAGCCCAGTCATTTATGAAATCCCTGGTGGGGCTGTTAGGCAAATTCCATGCAGCTATGTGGACACTAAGCCAGTTGGAAAGGGAATGTTATTCTTGGAATTTGTGGTCGTTCCTTTGTTGCGTCATCGTAGCCCAGTCGTGAATATTAGGTTCTGGGTTATGCGTGTGCATGACCCGATTATCATTTTAAACTTTTACTCCCCACCCTGGCCTTTAACTTTCCCCGGGTCTCTTTTTGATCTCCACTCCAGGTTTTAATTGGTTGCAGGCCATAAATCAGGATGCTCGTAGTTCAAATAATAATAACAATGACACAAATGCTAATTTGTTTTCTAAAGCAAAAGTCGCAGCGTTTCAAGGCTTTTCCGGCAAAGGAAGCAGGGTGGGCTTGGTGCGTCCACGAAGAACAACAAACAAACAGACGGATGACATTCAAGTATTCCCAAAGATGCTCATGACCAGGTTATTGTCTTCTAGCTGTTCTCAAAGCAAGAACTGTTCATTCTCAGCATGAAATTCCTTATTTCATGCATTTGCTAAGGGGCAATTAAGAGAGGAGGGCTGGCTTTTGTAGCATTACAGTGAGATGAACAAACTGGGCAAAATAAGCAACCATGGAGAATATATATGTACAAGCCAGGGTCTGAGAAACTCGAAGGGGGGAAATCATCTC